>NC_091324.1:10282711-10417711 GCF_038502225.1 Cherax quadricarinatus
TCTCTCATAATACGAGGCTTCATTAGAGTAGCTTCAAATTTTCAGTGGTGATGTATGATAACCAAGGTAAGAGTCTAAGATCAATTGGTAGCTGTAGGTGCCCTATGACCAAAGTTACTGAACCCATTAATAGGATCCTAGAATAGCTATGATATCCGTTAAATCACGTTAAATATATTTGGGTCTACCTCTTCTGAATGGCTTCAATATTTAATGGGTGGTGCATCTTACGGCCAGGATATTACCTATAAACTCTAGTCTGTGCATACGCGGCTGATTAATCAATGCACTATTTTTTATATAAAACTTGAAATCGTTGGAATCTGTGTGATAACTCGAGAATGCCTCTTCTGATGGGCTTCAAATTTTCTGCCATGGAGTATTTTTTCAGAAAGCAAGGTTCGCATTGTTATTGGGCAGCATATGTCCCAATTTGTCAATTATATTAAATAGCAATGTTGATTTTCCTTAAACAATTAAAGAATGCTTCATCTTATGGGCTTCAAAATATTAACATTTATGCTTTAAATATAAAGGAAGGCACATTATAAGTTCAAACTATTTAGGAGCGAATTTCAAATTTTAATGAAATGTTTAGAAAACTTGGAATTTTTGGATTCGGAGCAGTTACTGAAGAATCTAAACTTCAGCGCTGATGGGCTTTATTACAAGAAAGCTGGGTTTTCCCTTAATGTGCTGACGTATTTTAGGATACTGGTCTCTTATTTTTTAAAACATCAATTTTACAAGCTAAGTGCTGTTATCCTACCACAACTCATTTCAAACTCCAGCCCTATCTAAGGTATACTACCACCTCCTAGAATGTGACCCACAACAGCTGACTGACACCCAGGTACCTACTTACTGCTAGGTAAACAGGGTCGGCAAGTGTAAGGGACAATGCCCAATGTTTTTTTCCCATGCCTCTAAGATAACAAGAGAATGCATCTTCAGTTTAGCATTAAAGTTGATATGTGCCATATTTGTAATATTAGTTACCATATGATAGCTTCTGAATGTCCCTTTTGATAAGCTTCATATCTTCAATGCTAGTGGTTAACTGCATTAAAGAATTGTGCCGCACTCTGCACTATTCCAATTGCGTGCACCGAGGCACAAAGAGGGTTATACAATTCAAGGATAGCTTTTTGGGGTAGTGCAGCGACCAAAATGCCTTTAGTTTTTTAGTATGTTGATCAGGTGTGGGCTAAAGGCACGTGCTGCATATTCAATAATAGAATATGTATATGTCGTATGTAGAGACCTGAATGATTTTTTTTAAGATTCCTGACAGCTGTTCTCAGGTTGCTTGGCATGTTTAGTATGCCGAAGCTATTCTATTAAGCTGTTACCCATCACTTTGCAAGAAGACGTAATGCCTATGTTTTAATTAAGCTGACTTGCTCATCATCATGCAGCAAGACGTACTTGACTAACCTTCAAACTGACTGTCACCCTTCAACATGCAACAAGGTATACTTGGCTATCGGGAAACTGATTCTCGCTAATTTTGATTGTCAAAAGAAATCTGATATGACTTAACTGAAACTACAATACATAAAAGCCAAGATTATTTCAAGGAAATACACTTATGCTCGCCTATTATCTGTAAAAATTATTTCTATTATCTGTTCAGGTTGATTGTAAGGTGAAAATTGTTCACATATATTGAGATGAAAATATATGCAAAAAAATTCAAAGTAAAGGGAGAATGTGGTAGTGGCGGGATCTGGTAAAATCCTGCATCATGTGTGGAGCTGAGAAGGTACGTGTGGGGTCATAAGTGGATAGAATGAAAAGGGATTTGGGTGAAATGAAGAGATTCCAGAATTGCTCTGCGATGAAGAGCTAGATTACTCGCTCGACTACCGGCGAAGGTGCATCCTCAGGGTATAATATCACTTTTGTGAAATACACATGGGATAAGTAACCATATTGTGTATTTCAATTTTCTAGCATTTTCAGCAAAAGCCTTCATAATATAGAAAACCCTAGATTTGTGTAATGATAGGAAACTACACTCACGCATTACTGTTACTACCTGTGTGGTGATTCTTCCTTTTAAACGTGTCTAAAGACATCGTAAAGTAACTGTCTAGGTAGTTGAAACGTCAGCTTATCTCCCAGGTACTTAATAATAACTCGTTTAATAGCGTTTCAAACTAAAAGAAAGTTCTTCCCAGGGATATCTCATGTCTCCCTCCCGGGTATTCCCCTCGCCTCACAATCTGCCACCCTGGCTTTTTTCCAGCATTTCAAAATGTTTTGGCAGTTGTCTACATTGGCAGGAGTGAATTTCCTTCTCTGGTTACTTGTCACTCAGATCCTGCGCCTCACACGGATGCCTGTGTATTTACATTTCCCTGAATGCCAAATGCCAGAAGGAGCGACATCTCGACGCCGTCAGCACGCCTGAATCATCAGTAAATGTAGCGTCTTTAGCCATGAATTCTCACTCCGTTAAAACTTGCTCGTATCTCTGAACTATTATTATATTTATAGGGAAGCGATAAACCAGTAGGGATCGTACAGTTCCTAAGAAATGGGAGTTTAATAATTGTGATCAAAGAAAGAATAGCTCCAGTTTCCAATACAACCCTTCAACGGCATCAATACACACCCCTTTTTCCCCCTCGAAGGATCTCCGAACCATATTGTCTACTACATTACAATAATTACCAAACGACGAGGCCCAAAGAGGTTCTGCTATGACTACAGAAGCTTCTTTCGAAATATGTGAAAAGGTGACTGCCTGCTTGAATGCTAGTCACCATCTTCTAGTCTGCCTGACTGAATGTTAGTCATTGTCTGCCTCGGTCTGCCTGACTGAATGTTAGTCGCTGTCTTCCTGACGATAGTCTCTCTGACCGAATGCGTAAATAAATGACAGATTTTATGCCTCATACATACTGACTAATTAGATTATTCAAACTCTACTCTACTAGTGTGGGAAATGAATAATTATATAAGGTATAATTTAAACCATCTTTGAATCAGTAAAAATTTCCTTTGGAAATTATTTATTATAAGCCGGCATCAGATAACGAAAAGTATGTATCTGTGTGCAAATAACCAAATGTGCCAATGAAACCTGTACATGAAATAATTATATCTATATTTCCCGGCATTTTTTAAACATCATGATTAGGCAACAAAGGTGAAAATTAGAGATAAATATGTAACCCTCAATTACTAACATGTAAATCAAAATGCGAATAAAAAATAATTTTAATGTATAAATAGTCTTACATTTGTTTCATAACCTCAATTGTCATTAAACAAGAGGAAATATTCCTAAGAGTCAATGTATAAATGAACAGCTCAGCACTAATGTTAAACGCATCAAAACTTAATTTAATTGAACTCAGAATTCCATTAACAAATTTCCCCGACTCCTCAGTTCCCACATCCCATTCTACTGAGTACCCTTTTCATAAGGTATCTGGTCAATAAGCTCTAGCAAGGGTCTTGGATAAACTCACTCTCACACGATATAACCTTCCTGAAGGAATAAGTCTTAATATTACCTCTGAATTCACTACACGTGATCCATCTTGAACTTTTATCAAATTTGTTTGATCGCATTAAATCAATCGAGTTAGGTATCGTCGGTCTCCAATGCCAGTATACCTAACATTACTAACAAGGCGATATTCCAGATCTCCTTCGCCAGTACAATTAACACCACCGCCATGAAGGAGGTATCCTCGATCTCCTATCGCAATACAGCTCACAGAACAAATGATCTCAAGATATCCCCCATCTCCTATAAATTTATATCCCAACATAAAGGATCTGAGGGAATATCTTCGGTCTCCTGTATCAGTATACTTCAACACAGACAACACGAAGATAGCTGCCTCGGTCTCTTATAATTCTTTCAAACAATGCCATCAATATTGGTATACAATGTTTGTACGTACATTATACAATATTTGTATATAATCAATGTACAATGTTTTTATGAACATAATCTTTCCCTTCTATATTTGGATTGCCTTCTTCTAATCTCCTCCTGGTCTTTGGAAAGCGATCTGATCAGTTATCTCTATCCTATTATCACTTAAAAAGTTTTCTTCATTATTATTTGTATTTAATGTATTCAATGTATTTTCACTGAAACTCCGTCACTGTTAATATAATCATTTAAGTGGGCTCTGCACTGTTGACTGCAAATTTAAATTTAACGATTTTTTTTTTTACTTTCGAAAGTATGACTATGGTATGCGCGTTGTTCCCTCCACTGCGCATACCTGGGTTATACCTGGACGGTGTTCCGGGGGTCAATGCCCCTGCAGCCCGGTCCATGACTCTTTATACAGCATATGGATATTTTTCTGAGAATAAGATTTTGAAAAACATTTTACTACCTCTGACCAAATGGATGAAATATATATTGATGACGTATAGTGCCTTAAAAGTTTAGTTCCTTCCAATAAATTTACAATTCAACATAACGCAGATGGACCCATCCCCTTTCTGGACACCCATGTTATATGTATCTTAAGAATGCGTGTGTGTTCATATACCCATTATTACTTTAGCTACCCAAAGCATGTCAAAGAAAGTGTGGTCATCTATTTTTTTTTTTTTTTGGCTTGCGCTATGTGTATAGAGTCTAGCTTTTGAGAGCGAGGTCAGCGCATTTTATGAAACAGCAGTGTTCAGTATCTGGATAGTTGGATTAAGAATGTCGTGGCTAAAGCTAAGAGAACGTTTTATAGAATAGCTCCTTGAAATGAGTATCAACAATGTGCTTGTTCTACCATATAATGAAAACATTTTGCACGTCACTCTGTGAAATCAATGAATGTAAAGATTGTTTATAAAAATGTATATACAATCAAACAAACAATATTAAAATTCCCACTGTTGTGACTGGAGGTGTCTACTTAGTACCACGTGTGTGAGAATTGCAGTCTGATTTCTGGATGTTTTTTTTTTTTTTTTTTTTTTTTTTTTAATTTTATTAGTCCTGCTAAAGACTGTCGTTAGTTGTAGGTCAAGTTACCAAGCAGTGACAATGAAGTTTGGTTTTTGTTCATTCTTCAGTGTCTGCTCGTACTAAATCCAATATTTTTTATTTCAAAATTTTCACTTTTGCCATGAATTTTATTACAATGTTCTGCTACTGATAGTATATAAAATGTTGATACTTGCATGCATGAGTGACTTTATTGAAATACTGAGCCAGGTCAACATAGTAACTTTTTTAATATGGTTGCTGCATGCTGTAGTTACTCGTTCCTTTATTTTTATTAGAGACTGGACTATACAGCTGTTGGTTTTATGTTTCTAACTTTCAGGATTTTTCAGTGAGATTAATCCTTTAGCCACGACCAAGAAAAGGTATTTTTGGACCAGTAGGCCCATTGGAGAGTCCATTAGCCTCAATATTTAAGCAGTCTGGTAGTTTTGGTGGAATTGTTGATATCATAAATAAATATCTGATAATATCAGAGACCTCACAATATATTAGCATCACAATATATAAATATTATAACACCACTGCGACTAGCCGAGAACTCGAACACATGTCGATTTTGGCCTGCCTCATGGTGAGCGAAAATCACATGACGCTCTAACCCACAGGACCACTAGGCAGAACTTGCGATCTTGGCTTAAATAGCAACGATCATCTTGCCATATAGGACAAGCGAAAATTTGTGTATGCAATAATTTCGCCAAAATCATTCTGAACCTAACGAAAAATATATATTTCATTGTGTTTGTTTAGTATTAAATTACTGTAAACAAATCTAAAATATATTTAGTTGGGTTAGGCTAAAATAAATTGCTCTTGTTATAACAAGGTTAGGTGAGTTTTCTAAGTTCCTTTTGGTGCAAAATTAAAAATTTTTACCTTAACATTAATGAAAAAAAATATATCTTTAAAAGTATAAGAGAAAATTTTGGAAAGGACTTAATTTTAAATGAGTTCTTGCTAATTGACCAGTTTTGCATATTCGGCACGACATATATATATATATGTATGTATATATATATATATATATATATATATATATATATATATATATATATATATATATATATATATATATATATATATATATATTATTGAGACCACGAACGAGTGGTAATCAATAACAACATTACACTAGCCAAGGACTCGAACCCATGCTGCTTTGGCAGAATGGGTTCGAATATATATATATATATATATATATATATATATATATATATATATATATATATATATATATATATATATAATGTGTGTGTGTGTGTGTGTGTGTGTGTACTCACCTATTTGTACTCACCTATTTGTGGTTGCAGGGGTCGAGTCCTAGCTCCTGGCCCCGCCTCTTCACCGGTTGCTACTAGGCCCTCTCTCTCCCCGCTCCATGAGCTTTATCAAACCTCGTCTTAAAACTGTGTATGGTTCCTGCCTCCACTACGTCATTTTCTAGGCTATTCCACTGCCTTACAACTCTATGACTGAAGAAATACTTCCTACTATCTCTCTGACTCATTTGTGTCTTCAACTTCCAATTGTGGCCTCTTGTTTCTGTGTCCCCTCCCTGGAACATCCTGTCCTTGTCCACCTTGTCTATTCCACGCAGTATTTTATATGTCGTTATCATGTCTCCCCTGACCCTCCTGTCCTCCAGTGTCGTCAGGCCGATTTCCCTTAATCTTTCTTCATAGGACATTCCCCTTAGCTCTGGAACTAACCTTGTTGCAAACCTTTGTACTTTCTCTAGTTTCTTGACGTGCTTTATCAAGTGCGGGTTCCAAACAGGTGCTGCATACTCCAGTATGGGCCTGACATACACGGTGTACAGTGTCTTGAATGATTCCTTACTAAGGTATCGGAATGCTGTTCTCAGGTTTGCTCAGGTGTGCGTGTGTGTGTGTGTGTGTGTGTGTGTGTGTGTCGTGCCGAATATGTAAAACTGGTCAATTAGCAAGAACTCATTTAAAATTAAGTCCTTTCTGAAATTTTCTTTTATACGTTTAAAGATATATTTTTTCATTAATGTTGATGTAAAAATTTATAATTTTGCACCAAAAGGAACTTGGAAAACTTACCTAACCTTATTATAACAAGAACAATTTATTTTAGCCTAACCGAACTAAATATATTTTAGATTTGTTTAGAATAATTTAATATTAAGCAAACACAATCAAATATATTTTTTTCGTTAGGTTCAGAATGATTTTAGCGATATTATTGCATACACAAATTTTCACTTGTCTTACATGGCAAGATGAGCGTTGCTATTTAAGCCAAGATCGCAAGTTCTGCTTATTCGGCATATATATATATATATATATATATATATATATATATATATATATATATATATATATATATATATATATATATATATATATATATATATATATATATATTTCTTATTGTGCATATAACTGTAATTAACTGCATAAAAGTCTTAAGTAGTCTTTAAGCATTGTTAGTCACAAAAGAAAGCCACTAGCATTTGCATGCTAGTGGCTTTCTTTTGTGACTAACAATGTTTTACTACATGTAAACTACATTATCTTTGTACAGCTTAAGAGAATTAAAAATTTGAATGTGAATTAGTTGTGGCTGTGTTATGTTAATTCAGAGGAATAATTATATTCAGGGAAAAACGCTAAACCGGCAGGAGTCATACAGCGTTTGGGGAATGTGAAGCTATCAGGTGCAATCCAAGGAGAGGACATGTTCAATTCCTTAAGGCCTCCCCTATCTTCACCAGCATAAAGGACCCACCCTAGATGGGGGTGAGTTATCCCTTGCATGGCATAGGTTATACATAAACATTCTTCTTTTACATGTATCCTAAATTTATTTACAGGGAATGTTTATGTCAGCTACTGCTCTCTAGTATTACTGAGCTTTTAAGACGTTACTGAGGTGTGGGTACCAGTTTTGAATATTAGTACAACTTCGTGTTGGCAAATTTTTAAATGTAAAGTGATGGTGGCATACTGCTACATTCCCTATTTTTTCTACGCAGAGCTTCTGTTCGGGCAAAAGTTACATGTGATCATTTGTATATTTTTTCCTGTTATTTCCCGATGGTACTGGAGTGTTGTTTTTGATATTCATTTCCTTCGAGATTTGTTGTTTGATTAATTAGGATTGAAACCTAACGACTACACAATGGATCATTAATATTAAAATAAAGTGAATCTCGATATATGCATGAAGTGGATCTTGATATATGCATGAAGAAATTGGGCAATAGTGTCCGTGTACTAACTATTGAAGACCTCTCCTGATTAATTTCAAGTTTTCAACACGAATATTAATACTAGAAACTATCCGCACTCTGCACTATTCCTTTTGCGTGCATTGACGTACAGGGGGTTGGGGTTATTCAATACAGGGATACCTTTCTCAGACAGCATAGCTACCGATATATATCCAGTTTTTAAAATCAAACTAATGAGAAAATACTGAAAGTATACGTTGTGAATTGCGCTGGTCAGAGAACGTTGTGACAGGCTCGGGGTGAGGAAATTGATGTAGATGAAAACCAGAATTCAAAGGATTTTAAAAGCAAAGTAAGAGGGGAGAGAGCTACCAGGCAGGTGCCCGTGGAGTGCGTTGAATGTGCTGATGGTATGGTGGGGAAAAAGTTACAAAGTTGTGTCTATATAGGAAACAGAAGCTCATAGAAATATAAAAAGGGATCTCTTCCTTAATCTTGTTGATCCCTGAGGTGTAACAAAAAAAAAAGCACGGGTAGAGAGAGAGAGAGAGAGAGAGAGAGAGAGAGAGAGAGAGAGAGAGAGAGAGAGAGAGAGAGAGAGAGAGAGAGAGAGAGAGAGAGAGAGAGAGAGAGAGAGAGATGGGGGGGAGGGTGGAAAAACGAGAGGTGGAAAGTGGGAAAGAGAAAGAGAGAAGAAACAAGAGATATATGTATGTTATTCAGACAAGACAAAGGAAGGAGAGTAAAGGAGCTAATTTCGAAACTGGATAATGTCTACCAAAGTATAAACCATCACTTACAGATAGTTATTTGTTTTCATAGGAAAAACAATAAATAAACTAAAGAAAGTTTGCGATACAGCGTGGGCAGAATTATAAAAAATAAAATGTAATAATATGCTGAGTTAAAAATTAACTTTTTTTCTTTTAAGCACTGCAGGACAAATATTCTTTTGCAAGAGAATGAAAATAACTTTATTGCATGAAGAATATTACCAAACCTTTGATCAATATGTTAATGCTAACAAATGTATCGGAGAAACAATCCGTATTCACTGCCAATAAATAAACCAAAACAGAGCATACTGAAATGTTATAAAAATAATTAGCTGCTTAGTATATGTAACAAAAAATCATTAAACAAGAAATAAGCACTGAAACTAAAACTTAACATAAACAACTCAGATCAGTGTGTGATACAGACAATATATGTGATATATAAACAAACACTCAGCTATTATTAAATTTTCCAACAAGATGGAGTCATTTCAATAACTTTATTTTAACTTATGCATTAACGGATTTTACCCATATTTGATCCAATACGAATTAAAATTACTATATTCACGGGGAAGCGCTAAACACTTTGAATGTACATAGTACCTAGGGAATGGGAGGTATTCAAGTACAATCCGAGGAAGAGGAGGAAACATCCTATTCCCCGGATCAAGAGCCTTCAGCAACATCAAGACAGAGCCCTAAGTTAATAACCAGATCTTGTATAAATAACCGTAAGTAAAGACACCATAAAATTGCACCAGATAGAAACGTCTCCCCTAAACGACCATAAATCTTTGAATTAATGTGTCAGTGTGATGGTGGAGTGACTCGAGGAAGGCGGGTTGAATGTGTGTTAGTGTGATTCTGGAATGGCTTGGGAAAGGGCGGGTTAAATGTGTGTAATGACGGAATGAGTTCTGGAAGGGTGGACTGAATGTTAGTTTGATGATGGAATGACTTGGGAAGGGTGGGCTGGGTGTGTTAGTGTGATGGAGGAATGATGTGAGGAAGGGTTGGCTGAATGTGTTAGTGTGATGGTGGAATGATCTGGGGAAGGGTGGGCTAAGGCAGGATGTGTTATGTTACCAAGAGGGGCTCTATATTTATTGGTAAAGTGGCAAGGGGCGACTGCTAGAAATATGGAGAGGGGAATTTATTTGAAGTGAGGGGAAATTGAATATTATAGCGTAGGGAGGGGAATCAAGAGGGAATTTGCTGCATGAATTTGGATTGGTGTGTAAAATATCGAGGCTGGCTACAAATGTCTGAACAAAATACATGAGTATTCTTTACCGAGTATTCCTAGTGTATTAAATTTTGTATTATTATTATTATTATTATTATAATCAAGGGGGAAGCGCTAAACCCAGAGGATTATACAGCGCGTGGGGGGGGGGATGTGGAAGGCATTCAGGCTTAATTTGGGAAACTGGAGCACAGATCCAATTCCCTAAATCAAGAGCCCCTCACCAACATCAAGGAACCTTCCTTGAGGGGATTAAATTTTGTAACTGGACAATTACTGAGGTTCAGTGAAAAATTATTATTATTGTTATTAGTTATTATTGTTATATTCAGCGTCTTAAGAATATGAAGTAATAATGCTTTGTTCAAGAAGGGAGGGGTATCTTCAGCTCTTTGGATCAAGAACCCTTCATCAACATCAGTCAGCAATCATTGTAGATGTAATAGGAAACTGGTCTCTGGGCCACCGAATATATATACGATTTTTATTCAGCACTTTTATCAGTAAGGAAGGTAAATGAATCGCAAGAAAACGAATAATACTCATTTCTTAATTATATTAGAAAATTGACTATTTGGGACCTTTACATCCAAAAACTATAATTAATTTTCCTTCAGTTTACATGCATCGGTCTTAAAAGTTGAAGCCATACAAACATTCTCATGTTATCGAACGGAAAAAATCTCCTTTTTTTTCATAAAACTGGTATTTTGGCACCCACACAGTTCAATAATAACCCGAAATTTCTAACTAGGATACACTATTGTTCTGTAAAGCGTGTGAAACTGCCTTAGAAGATACGTTCTTAACCGCTACACTATACCTGGAGTCTACCTGGACGATATTCCGGGGATCAACGCCCCCGCGACCCGGTCCACGACCAGGCCTCCAGGTGGATCAGGGACTAATCAACCAGACCGTTACTGCTGGCCGCACGTAGTCCAACGTACAAACCACAGCCCGGCTGATCCGGCACAGACTTTAAGTATCTGTCCAGCTTCCTCTTGAAGGCAGCCAGGGGCCTATTGGTAATTCTCCTTATGCTTGGTGGGTGGCTGCTGAACAGTCTAGGGCCCCGGACACTGCGTGCGGCCAGCAGTAACAGCCTGGTTGATCAGGCCCTGATCCACCGGGAGACCTGGTCGTGGACCGGGCCGCGGGGGCGTTGATCCCCGGAATAACTTCCAGGTAGACTCCAGGTAATGGCGCCCCTACTTTTCATTGGGGGTATTTTGCATCGCCTACCCAGTCTTTTACTTTCGTAGGGAGTGATTTCTGTGTGCAGATTCGGAATCCTTCCTTCTAGGATTTTCCAAGTGTAGATTATGATATATCTCTCTCGCCTGTGTTCCAGCGAGTACAAGTCAAGTGCTTCCAAGCGTTCCCAGTAGCTGAGGTGTTTCATGGAACTTATATGTGCAGTATAGGTTCTCTGTACATTCTCTAGATCTGCAATTTCACCTGCTTTGAACGGAGATGTTAATAAATGATTTGAAAAGGATCATCACTGGCTTGGCATCTCTTGTTTTGAACGTTCTCATTATCCATCCTATCATCTACGCAGTTGTGATCGTGACACTGTTGTGATCCTTGAAAATGAGATCCTCAGACATTACCACTCCCAGGTCATTCACATTATTTTTCTGCTCTATTGTGTGATCCAGAGTTTGTAGTATACTCTGTTCTAGTTATTATCTCCTCCAGTTTTCCATAACGGAGTAGTTGGAATTTGTCCTCATTGAACATCATATTGCTTTCCGTTGCCCATTGAAAAACTTGGTTTATATCTTCTTGGAGGTTAACCGTGTCCTCAGTAGATGAGTCTCATGCAGATCCTAGTATCGTCTGCAAAGGATGACACGGTGCTGTGGATTACATCTCTGTCTATGTCTGATATGAGAATGAGGAACAGGATGGGGGCGAGTACTGTGCCTTGTGGAACAGAGCTTTTCACTATGGCAACTTCCGATTTAACTCTGTTGACCACCCCTCTTTGTGCTCGATTGGTTAAAAAGTTGAAGATCCATCTCCCCACTTTGCCACTTATTCCTTTAGCACGTATTTTGTGCGTTATTACGCCATGGTCGCACTTGTCAAAGGCTTTTGCAAAGTCTGTGTATATTACATCTGCATTCTGTTTTTCTTCCAGTGCATCCAAGACCATATCATGAATAAAATTGGCAAATGGCAATCCGAACGTTCCTATACGTAAGATACTGTACAGGAATGCTGAAAGTCTGAATCCTATGAGAAGAGGTGTTATCAAGTTATCATACGGAAACCTTGGAAGAAGAAACAAAAAAAGACAAAATTCAACAAATGCTATAGCATTAGTGTTCGAGGAAGCCTAATAACTTTTTAAAAAACTAATCGCAAGAAAATAGAAATCAGACAAGCCACAAAACTATTGCTCACTCAAAGCTGTCGGAGGGAGTGTCAACAGTGTTTATAATTCGTAAGGCCACACATTACAAATGATGACGTATTCATGCCAACCTCGCGTTGGTGTCAAATGCTGCTGTGGCTCGGAAATACCTGTGATAGCTGTCGCTCCTTTTGTGACGACCCTGTGAGCTGTCTGTGACGCCTTTAGTGCCTTACATTTTTGATGCCGCTTTGTTGGCCATTTGTGATATTCGCTTGTGAAGACCTTCTAAGTGAACTGTTTCTTACAACCTTTTGTGTTGGCTCCTTGTTACTCCCACTTATGATAGATCTTTATGTTGGCTTGATGTGACTGCCATTTATAATGGCTGTGCTAGCCCTTTGTAATGACTCTGCTTTGGATTATAAGGCCCCGTTGTGTTGGTTCTTTGTAATGCCCTGTTGTGTTGGTTCTTACTAACGCCCCGCTATGTTGATTCTTTGTAACACCTACCTGGAGTCTACCTGGAGGGTATTCCGAGGAACAGCACCCCCACGGTCCGGTCCACGACCAGGCCTCCCGGTGGATCAGGCCTGATCAACAAGGCTGTTACTGCTGGCCGCACGCAGTCCAACGTACGAACCACAGCCAGGCTGATCCGGCACCGGCTTCAGGTATCTGTCCAACTCCCTCTTTTAGACAACCAGGGGTCTACTGGTAATGCCCCTTATTGCTGGTGGGAGGCTGTTGAACAGCCTTGGGCCCCGGACACTTATTGCGTTTTTTCTTAGTGTACCAATGACGCCCCTACTTTTCAATAAGGGTATGTTGCATCGCCTGCCAAATCTTATGCTTTCGTATGGAGTAATTTCTGTGTGCATATTAGGGACCAGTCCCTCCAGAATCTTCCAGGTGTAGATTATGATATATCTCTCTCGCCTGAGCTCCAGTGAGTACAAGTCCAGGCGTTCCCAGTAGTTAAGGTGTTTGATGGAACTTATACGTGCAGTAAAGGTTCTCTGTACATTCTCTAGATCTGCAATTTCACCTGCCTTGAATGGGAATGCTAACGAACAGCAGTATTCCAGCCTAGAGAGTACAAGTGATTTATAAAGTATCATCACTGGCTTGGCATCTTTTGTCTTGAATGTTCTCATTATCCATCCTATCAGTTTCCTCGCAGATGTGATAGTGGCATTGTTGTGATCCTTGAAGGTGAGATCTTCGGACATTACCACACTCAGGTCCTTCACATTACTTTCCCACTCTATTGTGGGATTAGAGTCTGTAGTATACTCAGTCGTAGCTATTATTTCCTCCAGTTTTCCATAACGAAGTAGTTGGAATTTGTCTTCATTGAACATCATATTGTTCTCCGTTGCCCTTTGAAAATTTTGGTTTATATCTACTTGGAGCTTTTCCGTGTCCTCAATGGCTGACACTCTTATGCAGATTCTAATATCATCAGTGCTATGGTTTACATCTCTGTCTATGTCTGATATGAGAATGAGGAACAGGATAGGTGCGAGTACTGTGCCTTGTCGGACAGAGTTCTTTACTATGGCAGCATCCGATTTAACTCTGTTTACAGCTACTCTTTGTTTTCGATTGGTTAGAAAGTTGAAAGATCCATCTGCCTACTGTGCCAGTTATCCCTACAGTAAGCATTTTGTGATATTACACCATTGTCGCACTTGTCAAAGGCTTTTGGAAAATCTGTGTGTACCACATCTGCATTGTTTGTTTTCCAGTGCATCTAAGACCATATCACAGTGGTCTAGCAGTTGGAAGAGGCAGGAGAGACCTGCTCTAAAACCATGTTGCCCTGGGTTGTGGAATTTTTGGGAATCCAGGTGGTTTGCTATCCTGCTTCTTAGAACTCTTTCAAATATTTTTATAATATGAGACGTTAAACCTATTGGTCTATAGTTCATGGCTACTGCTTTGCTGCCACCTTTATGGAGTGGGGTTATATCCTTGTTTTTAGTGACTGTGGAATCTCGCCTCTAAGCTCCTTCTCCATAGCATACTTAGGGCCCGTGAGAGGGGTTTCTTGCAGTTCTTAATGAACATCGAGTTCCACGAGTCTGGGCCTGGGGCTGAGTGCATGGGCATATCGTCGATGGCTTTCTCAAAATCTAGTGGAGTCAGGTTTATATCAGAAATCTGGCATACATTGGCAGGGTTTTGAGACTCATTCATAAAAAAATTGTTTGGATTTTCTATCTTTAGACTGATTAGTGACTCGCTGAACACAGAGTCATATGGGGATTTCAGTATCTCATTCATTTCTTTGTTGTCGTCTGTGTAGGATCCGTCTTTTCTGAGCAAGGGCCCTATACTAGAAGTGGTTTTTGCCTTATTTTTGGCATATGAAAAGAAATATTTCGAATTTCTTTCAATTTCACTAATCGCTTTTAGCTTCTCTTGTTTCTCCTGGATCATGTATGAGTCCTTTAACTTTAGCTCAATATTTTCCACTTTCCTGGTTAGCGCTTCCTTCCATGTATCAGATAATCTGGCATTCTTGAGGAGCTCAGTGACTCTTCATCTTCTCCTGTAGAGGGAGCGTCTCTCTCTCTCCAGTTTACTTCTTCTTTTCTTTCTTTGTATCTTGAACATACTTCAGCTACCAGGAGGTTGATCATTTCTAGGCATTGGTTAAGGTCTATGTAATTTAAGATATCTTCCCAACATGTTTCATTTAGTGCATAGTTTACCTGATCCCAGTTGATGCTCTTGTTGTTAAAGTTGAATTTGGTAAAGGTACCCTCATAGCTGTATGTGTTTTGCTGATCAGGACTTCCGTGCCTGTAAGTCTGGACTTTGATTAGAGTGTGATCAGAATTTGCTGTTTTTGATACTATGTTTCTTACCAGAACCTCATTATTTGTGAAAATAAGGTCTAGTGTGTTCTCCAGTCTTGTTGGCTCCACTATCTTCTGACTTAGGGCATGTTTGTTGCAGAAATTCAGCAGCTCCTGTGTGTGTGCGACTTTTCATCTGAGCTGCCTCCAGGGATTATTTTTGCTACATTATTTGCTATATTCTTCCATTTTGTATGTCTTAGATTGAAGTCACCAAGCAGCAAGATGTTTGGGGATGGGGCTGAAAAATTTTCCAGACAGGAGTCAATATCTGATAGTTGTTCTTTGAACTGTTGGGAAGTTGCATCTGGTGGCTTATATACAATGACTAAGTTTTGGTTCTCGATTTTTATTGTCAAAACTTCAACTACATCATTTGTGGTGCTCAGTATTTCTATACAAATGAGTGACTCTTTGACATACAGGCCAACCCCCCCTTGTTGCCTGTCCTTTCTGTCACATCTGAAAAGGTTGTACCCAGGTATCCATATTTCACTGTCAAAGTAATCTTTTGCGTGGGTCTCTGTGAAGGATGCAAACAGTGCATTTGACTCCACTAGAACTCCACTAATGAGAAGTATTTTGTTGTTGGTGGATGGCTTAAGGCCCTATATATTAGCACATATAAATGAGGTTGTGGTGCATGTTTGTTGGGGGGATTTCGTTGTTACCATCAGTAGTTGTGAGCCTGGAGGGGCCACTGGCTGTGCCTCCAGTCTAACAAGGCTCTAAGGTTGTGGAGTATTTCGGTTATCTCTTTCCATTTTCTTTCTTTATTTCCTACCACTAAAAAATCACTTGGGGTGTTGTCATAACTACCATAGCCTCCTGGTCTCTATTAAATGGTATGCGGTGCAACTGGTATTGTTACATTGTTTTTCAAGGACTGAAGAGTGACACATCTCAGGGTGGAGGAATCTGCAAGAGGGAGAACGACACACTCCTTTAGACAGGTCGCAGCATTTTTTGGGATGCTCAAAGTTGCATGCCTCATTCGTTTTCCCTAATATTCCATGTTTACAGATGCCCCAAACATAGAATTTGCACCATTTTGTTTTTGGCTGGATACAATTCGCACTGGATGTATTCCTAATCTGTGCAGACTTTAGAACTGCACTACATTCTTTCATAGCCAAACCAGAGACACCATCTGTTGTCATTATGCCAACATTTTCCCTGGAAAAGGACTCCTCTACTACATCTGTACTACAGGTTATGACTGTGATGGCTGCAGAAGAGTCTGTCCCAGAAGAGGACTCCTCTACTACATCTGTACTAGAGGCTATGGCTGTGGTGGCTGTGGTGGCTGTGGAGGAGTCTGTAGCCGAATCCGGATTTTTACAATGACTGGGGGCTGGGTCTGAGTCAGCCCTAGGGTTTGGAACTGAGTTAGCTGTTTTTTTTTTTTTATTTTTTTTTTTTGTTTCCTGTGTTTTTCCCAGTGGGTATCTGCTTATTTTTGGGTCAATTGTTGTAGACTGGGCATTCTGTGTGTTAGACTTTACTCCTCTCCTATCTTCCCATGCTCTATATATTCCGGGTAGACTATTCAATAGTTCTTTTTTTCATGCTTATTGTTTATTAACCTCCTGAGTGCTTGCCTGATATCTGTCCACAGTTCCACACCCCTGTTGCAGATCCAGAAACACCTACCTAGATAGATGTCATTATTGGTTGCAATGTTTATTCTTGCACAGGTAACATGATGTTTTGAAAAGCAAAGGTTGCATGTGATTCTGGATTTTTTCCCAAGAGCTTTTTCACATGTCCCACAGGTATACTGTTCTTATGTTACATTCATTTGTTAGACGAAGAATGAGGGGAGACCTGATCGAAGTGTATAAGTGGAAGATAGGTATCCTATTTGCAACTGGGTACCACAAGAACCTGATCTTCACTTTACCTTTCAGCTCTGCACTCAGATAGCCCTTGTGGTTTAGCACTTCTTTTTTATTATAATAATACTAATAATCTGCACTCAGGTGTGGGTGTTATAGGTCAATGCATGGATACGTGGGATGTAATTAGTATGGAGACTTATTACACATTAAAAACTTCTATGTTGTATAACATCATATATCATACATCCTACAGCATCTTATTTCTGTCATGATCACTGCTATTTATCTTATCCTGGGCAGTTATATGTAGTGGTGGTGGCTGGGTTTCAGTGATGAAATGTGGTCGATGGTCAAGGGCATGGGTACCAGAAGAGGGGGGGGGGACCATCCCCGCTAGTAGGGGTGTCAGAGGGGTCGGCGAGGAGAGAGGTGAGGGGATCAGTGGTAGAGGTTATCTGTGTCCACTACCATATCACACTTCAAATTCAAATTCAAATTCAAGTTTATTCTCTATAAGGGTTACAATGTAGGGTTTACAGGTTTTGGGTATTGTGTGGTTTACATGTTACAAAATACTAATTACAGAGGGGGCCACTAGGACACCTAGCCTGGCTAGGCATTTCGAGCAGACTTAGATTAATTCTTACAGATTATGGTATTAAGGCTAAGTGACTACATCATAATTTGTGAGTTTAGCAATGTGAATGCTTTTGTTTTGGCATAACACAAAGTGTCTATATTGGAGTATCATAGGCAAACTTATGACTAGTTAGGATTTATTATTTTAAGATTAAGATTAGTATTTCTGGGTTTATAGTCAGTAGGTGAGTGAGTGTAATTGTGAACCACCAGGTGGTTATCATGTAGTTAGTTGTCGGGGTGGATCAGGGAGATAAGATGTTTTCTAACTGTAGTTTTGAAAGTGATGAATGTGTCTGCAGTTCTAGAGTTTTCAGGTAGAGAGTTCCAGATTTTAGGTCCTTTGAAATACATTGAATTTTTGTAAAGGTTTAGTCGAACACGGGGAATGTCATAGAGATGTTTGTGTCTGGTGTTATGCCTGTGGATCCTGTCACAACTATCAAGAAAGCATTTTAGATCAAGGTTAATAATGAAGTGTGGATGTTCTGATCAGGGAGTAAGTTTAGATCTATGAAGAGTGGGGGGGTGTGTTGCCAGGGATGGGATTTAGTGATTATTCTTACTGCGGCTTTTTGTTGGGTTATTATTGGCTTTAGGTGTGTTGCTGCAGTTGAACCCCAAGCACAGATAGCACAGGTGAGGTTTGGATATATAAGTGAATGGTATAGTGTGAGAAGGGCAGTTTGCGGCACATAGTATCGTATCTTGGAGAGGATCCAAAACGGTGGGGATCCTCTCCGTTATGTGTTGGATATGGGTGCTGAAATTTAGGTTGTTGTCGAGGTATAGGCCAAGGAATTTGCCCTCGTTATGTCTGGCAATTAGAGTGTTGTCGATCTTAATGTTAAGTTGCGCAACACCTGCTCTGCTACCAAACTTAATATAGTAGGTTTTGCCAGTGTTAAGTGTAAGTTTATTGGCTGTCATCCAAGTCGATATTTTGAGCAGCTCCTCGTTAACAATGGTGTTGAGGGTGGCAAGATTAGGGTGGGAGATGACATAAGTCGTGTCGTAAGCAAAGAGAATGGGTTTCAGGTGTTGGGATATGTTTGGAAGATCATTGATGTAAATGAGGAAAAGCAGGGGTCCAAGGACACTTCCCTGCGGAACTCCAGTATCAAGTGGCCGTATTGATGAGGCTGTCTTTAATGGTGACATACTGATACCTATTACAAAGATAGGATTTAAAATATGCAAGCGCATGGCCTCTTATACCATAGTGGTCAAGTTTGTGTAGTAGGATGCCGTGGTCTACTGTGTCAAACGCTTTTCTTAGGTCAATAAAAATTCCTAGCGGATATTCCTTATTTTCCAATGCTGTGTAAAGCAGGTCTAGCATTTTTATAATTGCATCATTAGTGCTTTTATTTTTCCTGAATCCAAATTGGCAAAGGTTGAGTATGTTTTGTGACGTTATAAATTAATATAGTCTCCTGTGCACGAGTTTCTCGAAGATTTTGGATAGCAATGGTAAGTTTGATATTGGCCTATAGTTGTTTACGTCTGTAGGGTCACCACCTTTATGTATTGGTGTAACCCTTGCTGTCTTGAGTAGTGTCGGGAAAGTGCTAGTTTCTAGTGATTTGTTAAAAAGTAATGTAATAGCAAGCGAAAGGACATGGGCCGCTCGCTTGTATAATAATGGTGGGACGTGAGACTGATTCCCCGAGTTATTTTTAAGTGACTTTATGATCGCGGTGACTTTATGTCCACTGTTTCCCTGCACACCAATGCCATTATCACTTGTTTTAATACTTATACTCTAGTTTAATACTCTTATGGTTGTGTATCTTCACTTCTCACTTTTCTAACGACATCTGGCAATAATTTCTATTGCCACTCGCCTGTAATTCCCATATTCTATACTGGAGATTAATTTAGATTACTCTCAGT
Source organism: Cherax quadricarinatus (assembly GCF_038502225.1). Classification (NCBI taxonomy): domain Eukaryota; kingdom Metazoa; phylum Arthropoda; class Malacostraca; order Decapoda; family Parastacidae; genus Cherax; species Cherax quadricarinatus. The sequence continues at coordinate 10,302,531 of NC_091324.1, forward strand.
TACAAAGTTAGTTCACTATAACACTGCACATACATATCCTTATCACTCGCTATATTACTTTTATTATTTATATGATAGTTCAATATTTATTTGTTTATTTTTCGCTTTCTGTCGAAACCTGGCAATACCTCGCTAGTTAGGCCTATTTCCACCGTATTCTAGGCCTGGCACTCTCCACTTGGCACTATAATCCACATTTTTTCCCTTCTGTGCTCGCTGATGTTTCTTTCATGTTTGTTTAAATGACTATATGCACTTTATGGTTTCACGCGCCTATTTTCCACGCTCTGTCCTAGCTGGGACTAGTAAGGAACCGCAATTTTGTCGGAGCTCGACCACACGTGACTTCCCCCCTGGGAAAGAACTTCTACAGAAGCCCGTTGCGTTGGTTCTTTGTAATGCCCCGTTGTGTTGGTTCTTTGTGACGTTCCTTTGTGTTGGTTCTTTGTGACGTTCCTTTGTGTTGATTCTTTGAGACGTTCCACTGTGTTAACTCTGTGACGTTCCTTTGTGTTAGCTCCTCCTGACGCCATTGTCAGTGTGCTATGACTGTGCTGTTACCCCTATGTTACGCTACTTTTTATGCCCCTTTGTGATGTGCCTCTGTATTGGATATTTGTATTACCCCTTTGTGACGTCCCTTTCTCCCCCCTCCCTCTTTGTGAGGCCCCTTTTTGTTGGCCCTTTCTGACGTCCCTTTGTGTTGGCCTCTCGCTGCCACCCAACACCATATCCTCCACAAATTTGCCAAAGCATAGTTCTGAAATTTCCGAGATTCCTGGGCGCTCTGAGCATTCACCGAGTACATATATGGTATTAAAGTTGCTTGATAGGAGATAACGAAATATACTCCATTTTAAGAATATATATATATATATATATATATATATATATATATATATATATATATATATATATATATATATATATATATATATATATATATACATATATATACGTATATATAAATATACATATATAAACACTGATCTCTGGCTGAAGGAGACTCGAACCTACGAACCTTGGAACAAGGTATGCAGTGGTATACCATTCTCACCACACTGGACCAATACCTTGGCGTCCAGCTTGCGCTAGACGTTCATCCAAGGCACCCAGCTTTCAAGGAGAAGGCTTACCTTGGCTGCCTTGGATCAACGTCTAGCGCAAGCTGGACGCCAAGGTATTGGTCCAGTGTGGTGAGAATGGTATAGCACTGCGTACCTTGTTCCAAGGTTCGTAGGTTCGAGTCTCCTTCAGCCAGAGATCAGTGGTTGTGTATATTTCGCCTACTCTTGCGAATTCCTTGCATATACATATATATAATACAGGCTGATGCATGCATATATATGAAATATATATATATATATATATATATATATATATATATATATATATATATATATATATATATATATATATATATATATATATATATATATATTATCACACTGGCCGATTCCCACCAAGGCAGGGTGGCCCGAAAAAGAAAAACTTTCACCATCATTCACTCCATCACTGTCTTGCCAGAAGGGTGCTTTACACTACAGTTTTTAAACTGCAACATTAACACCCCTCCTTCAGAGTGCAGGCACTGTACTTCCCATCTCCAGGACTCAAGTCCGGCCTGCCGGTTTCCCTGAACCCCTTCATAAATGTTACTTTGCTCACACTCCAACAGCACGTCAAGTATTAAAAACCATTCGTCTCCATTCACTCCTATCAAACACGCTCACGCATGCCTGCTGGAAGTCCAAGCCCCTCGCACACAAAACCTCCTTTACCCCATCCCTCCAACCTTTCCTAGGCCGACCCCTACCCCGCCTTCCTTCCACTACAGACTGATACACTCTTGAAGTCATTCTGTTTCGCTCCATTCTCTCTACATGTCCGAACCACCTCAACAACCCTTCCTCAGCCCTCTGGACAACAGTTTTGGTAATCCCGCACCTCCTCCTAACTTCCAAACTACGAATTCTCTGCATTATATTCACACCACACATTGCCCTCAGACATGACATCTCCACTGCCTCCAGCCTTCTCCTCGCTGCAACATTCATCACCCATAGTTCACAACCATATAAGAGTGTTGGTAAAACTATACTCTCATACATTCCCCTCTTTGCCTCCAAGGACAAAGTTCTTTGTCTCCACAGACTCCTAAGTGCACCACTCACCCTTTTCCCCTCATCAATTCTATGATTCACCTCATCCTTCATAGACCCATCCGCTGACACGTCCACTCCCAAATATCTGAATACATTCACCTCCTCCATACTCTCTCCCTCCAATCTGATATCCAATCTTTCATCACCTAATATTTTTGTTATCCTCATAACCTTACTCTTTCCTGTATTCACTTTTAATTTTCTTCTTTTGCACACCCTACCAAATTCATCCACCAATCTCTGCAACTTCTCTTCAGAATCTCCCAAGAGCACAGTGTCATCAGCAAAGAGCAACTGTGACAACTCCCACTTTATGTGTGATTCCTTATCTTTTAACTCCACGCCTCTTGCCAAGACCCTCGCATTTACTTCTCTTACAACCCCATCTATAAATATATTTAAACAACCACGGTGACATCACACATCCCTGTCTAAGGCCTACTTTTACTGGGAAATAATTTCCCTCTTTCCTATGTACTCTAACTTGAGCCTCACTATCCTCGTAAAAACTCTTCACTGCTTTCAGTAACCTACCTCCTACACCATACACCTGCAACATCTGCCACATTGCCCCCCTATCCACCCTGTCATACGCCTTTTCCAAATCCATAAATGCCACAAAGACCTCTTTAGCCTTATCTAAATACTGTTCACTTATATGTTTCACTGTAAACACCTGGTCCACAAACCCCCTACCTTTCCTAAAGCCTCCTTGTTCATCTGCTATCCTATTCTCAGTCTTACTTTTAATTCTTTCAATAATAACTCTACCATACACTTTACCAGGTATACTCAACAGACTTATCCCCCTATAATTTTTGCACTCTCTTTTGTCCCCTTTGCTTTTATACAAAGGAACTATGCATGCTCTCTGCCAATCCCTAGGTACCTTACCCTCTTCCATACATTTATTAAATAATTGCACCAACCACTCCAAAACTATATCCCCACCTGCTTTTAACATTTCTATCTTTATCCCATCAATCCCGGCTGCCTTACCCCCTTTCATTTTACCTACTGCCTCACGAACTTCCCCCACACTCACAACTGGCTCTTCCTCACTCCTACAAGATGTTATTCCTCCTTGCCCTATACACGAAATCACAGCTTCCCTATCTTCATCAACATTTAACAATTCCTCAAAATATTCCCTCCATCTTCCCAATACCTCTAACTCTCCATTTAATAACTCTCCTCTCCTATTTTTAACTGACAAATCCATTTGTTCTCTAGGCTTCCTTAACTTGTTAATCTCACTCCAAAACTTTTTCTTATTTTCAACAAAATTTGTTGATAACATCTCACCCACTCTCTCATTTGCTCTCTTTTTACATTGCTTCACCACTCTCTTAACCTCTCTCTTTTTCTCCATATACTCTTCCCTCCTTGCATCACTTCTACTTTGTAAAAACTTCTCATATGCTAACTTTTTCTCCCTTACTACTCTCTTTACATCATCATTCCACCAATCGCTCCTCTTCCCTCCCGCACCCACTTTTCTGTAACCACAAACTTCTGCTGAACACTCTAACACTACATTTTTAAACCTACCCCATACCTCTTCGACCCCATTGCCTATGCTCTCATTAGCCCATCTATCCTCCAATAGCTGTTTATATCTTTCCCTAACTGCCTCCTCTTTTAGTTTATAAACCTTCACCTCTCTCTTCCCTGATGCTTCTATTCTCCTTGTATCACATCTACCTTTTACTCTCAGTGTAGCTACAACCAGAAAGTGATCTGATATATCTGTGGCCCCTCTATAAACATGTACATCCTGAAGTCTACTCAACAGTCTTTTATCTACCAATACATAATCCAACAAACTACTGTCATTTCGCCCTACATCATATCTTGTATACTTATTTATCCTCTTTTTCTTAAAATATGTATTACCTATAACTAAACCCCTTTCTATACAAAGTTCAATCAAAGGGCTCCCATTATCATTTACACCTGGCACCCCAAACTTACCTACCACACCCTCTCTAAAAGTTTCTCCTACTTTAGCATTCAGGTCCCCTACCACAATTACTTGGTTCAAAGGCTCCTATACATTCACTTAACATCTCCCAAAATCTCTCTCTCTCCTCTGCATTCCTCTCTTCTCCAGGTGCATACACGCTTATTATGACCCACTTCTCGCATCCAACCTTTACTTTAATCCACATAATTCTTGCATTTACACATTCATATTCTCTTTTCTCCTTCCATAACTGATCATTCAACATTACTGCTACCCCTTCCTTTGCTCTAACTCTCTCAGATACTCCAGATTTAATCCCATTTATTTCCCCCCACCGAAACTCCCCTACCCCCTTCAGCTTTGTTTCGCTTAGGGCCAGGACATCCAACTTCTTTTCATTCATAACATCAGCAATCATCTGTTTCTTGTCATCTGCACTACATCCACGCACATTCAAGCATCCCAGTTTTATAAAGTTTTTCTTCTTCTCTTTTTTAGTAAATGTCTACAGGAGAAGTTACTAGCCCATTGCTCCCGGCATTTTAGTCGCCTCATACGACACGCATGGCTTACGGAGGAAAGATTCTTTTCCACTTCCCCATGGACAATAGAAGAAATAAAGAAGAACAAGAGCTATGTAGAAAAAGGAGAAAAACCTAGATGTATGTATATATATGTGCATGTGCATGTCTGTGAAGTGTGACCAAAGTGTAAGTTGGAGTAGCAAGATATCCCTGTTATCTAGCGTGTTTATGAGACAGAAAAAGACACCAGCAATCCTACCATCATGCAAAACAGTTACAGGTTTCTGTTTCACAGTCATCTGGCAGGACGGTAGTACTTCCCTGGGTGGTTGCTGTCTACCAACCTACTACCTATATAATATATATATATATATATATATATATATATATATATATATATATATATATATATATATATATATATATATATATATATATGTCGTGCCGAATATGTAAAACTGGTCAATTAGCAAGAACTCATTTAAAACTAAGTCCTTTCTAAAATTTTCTCTTGTACGTTTAAAGATATATTTTTTTCATTAATGTTGATGTAAAAATTTATAATTTTGCACCAAAAGGAACTTAGAAAATTTACCTAACCTTCTTATAACAAGAACAATTTATTTTAGCCTAACCCAACTAAATATATTTTAATTTGTTTACAATAATTTAATACTTAACAAACACAGTGAAATATATATTTTTCGTTAGGTTCAGAATGATTTTGGTGAAATTAAATGCATACACAAATTTTCACTTGTCCTATATGGCAAGATGAGCGTTGCTATTTAAGCCAAGATCGCAAGTTCTGCCTATTCGGCACGACATATATATATATATATATATATATATATATATATATATATATATATATATATATATATATATATATATATATATATATATATGCAATAAGATCACAGTAAACAGGTGATATCAAGATATGAAAAACAGCCATTGTGAAACAATAGTGAAATTCCAAGTGCTTTCGTGACTTCTCACATTATCAAGGAACTGACGCTAGTTGGGCCTAGTTCCTTGACGCTAGTTACGCTAGTTCCTTGATAATGTGAGAAGTCACGAAAGCGCTTGGAATTTCACTATTCTTTCACAGTGGTTGTTTTGCATATATATATATACATATATATATATATATATATATATATATATATATATATATATATATATATATATATATATATATATATATATATATATATATATATATATATATATATATATATATATATATACAATAAGATCACAGTAAACAGGTGATATCAAGATATGAAAAACAGCCATTGTGAAACAATAGTGAAATTCCAAGTGCTTTCGTGACTTCTCACATTATCAAGGAACTGACGCTAGTTGGGCCTAGTTCCTTGATGATTTTCGCTGCCTGACCACGGTAGAGTGCGGTTGTGCTCTGCACCCCTCTGCTGTTTGTAGGCGAGCTCCCTTGTCAGTTACCTGGCTGCAGCAGTGTGAAGTGGTGCTGTCACGCCTCTGTTAACAACATAGGTGCACTGTGATTGTCAAGATGGCAGTTAGTCTGAGACGCAGGATAAATACTGTAGGCATTGAGCTACTTAAAGGAACGATAACGCCTAGTTCTGCGCAAGTCTTATTGCCAAAGATCATCCGGGAGACATATGGCGTACAAGATAGTGACTTGTATGGTGTAGCATTAAACGGAAGCCAAAGAATATTCGTCAAACTGCTATCAGCTACGGTTTATGAATCGTTAGTCACCAGGTTTCAGGACGTAAGTCTTAGCGTCACACCAGCTGTCAGTGTAAGATTGATAGATGTTTCACGGCATTATACGTGGATCAAGTTACGCAACGTTCCCTTTTGAGGCGGACGAGGCGGATATAAGGAAAGTTTTTGAGACATATGGGACGGTGCATTATGCTCAACATGGTACGTGGGCGGCAGGTGCCTATGCTGGTTATCCAGAGGGTTCTTTCAACCTCAAAATGACGTTGAGGCACCCAATACCGTCCTATGTGTATCTACAAGATTTCAGGACGCAGGTAATGGTAATGTACCCAGGACAACGACGTACATGCCGCCTATGTGATGAGTATGATCACATAGCGGCGACCTGTGACAAGCGAAGACGTGTGCCTGGACCTGTGGTGGATGTCGCAGCCCCTGCTTCAAAGGTGGCAGGTGAAAAACAAACATCGGATGGAGGGCGTGGTGTTTTGTGGAGCGAGATAGGGGATCGGGCACACAGGACTGGCGGTGAGTTGGAATCCCTCCCCCAGCTGCCTGATCAGGTATCGTCTCCTGTGGATAAGGAGGAGCAGCAATTACAGGAGAAGGTTCTCGAGATTGAGGAAGAATTGGTGGAGGTGTTGAAGACTTTGTCACCACCAGAGAGGGATGTTACATCTGGGCGTGGTGTCATCGGAGAGCCGTCGCTTCCAGAAAGTCGGAGACATGATAATTTGGGACGTGATGGTGGTTTGGAGGTAGAGGTGGAGGTTCATCGAGAGGCAACATCTGATCAAGATATGTGTAACATGACGGTCACGAGAAAGAGGGCGGCTACGTCAGATTCTGATGACGTCCTTACGCCTGCACAAAGGCCTGGGAAACAGAGTGAGGTGAAGTGTGAAGGTAGTGGTGTAGGTGGTGGTAGCCATGATAGGAGGCACCGGAAGAAGGGGGGAGGGAAAGAGAGCACTCTGAAGGTGTCAAACTTAAATTCAAGCTCTGGAGTTGTAAAGAGTGATGAGAGGAAGCAGGGGTGGAAACTTTAATAGGCCTTAGGTGTATGTCTGTAAATGTTAATGGGTTATGTAGCGGTATGAAGAGAGACTGGTTTCGTAATTTCCTGAACAAATCTAGAGTGGATGTTGTGTTCCTGCAGGAGCACAATTTTAAAGAGGGTAGGGTGTTGGAGGTGGCAGGATTTCGAGTAGTTACCCTGCCATCTCCCCGTCTAAAAGGTGGTGTGGGAATTTTAATAAGGGAGACGAGCCCGTTTGTTTTGCAGAGAAGCGAGGGAGGAGGGGGAGGGAGGGTGCTGCGTGTGGATGGGTGGTGGATGGGTAAGCGTGTGGCTTTTGTGAGTGTGTATGCGCCGGCAGAAAATAACAACAAGGTAAAGAATGATTTTGTGTGTGAGGATCTTGTGTTTTTCTTAAGTGCACTGCCAGAGGTAGCAATAGTTGGTGGGGATTGGAATAGTGTAATCAGGGTGGCTGATGTGGACCCAAAAGGGGCTGGATATATGTCTTTGGCTCTTAGGGATTTATTAAGGGATGTTAGGTTACGTGATGCCTTCGGGGGGGCGGTATGGGAGACTGAATATACGTTTGTTAGGAGTGGATATGCTGCGAGACTAGATAGAGTGTACCTGTCTCAGGGAGTGGATGTGAAATCTTTCAGTACTGTGGAGGCTACAATGTCAGATCATAGGGCAGTGGTGGTGGAGGTTGGGTGGGGGACGCTCGCGGACATATATAGAAGTTATTGGAAATTAAATATAAGTGTATTAGGTGATGAGGAGGGGTTGGAGGGGTTTTCAGTCCTATGGAGGGAGCTTAGTGTGGAAGAACAGGGAGTGGATGACATTGTGACATGGTGGGATAGTGTTGCAAAGGAAAGGATTAGAAAGTTTTATGTGAGAGAAGGAAAACGTATTAATAATTTAAAATATGGACTGGCTAACTATTTAGAGGATAGGTTAAGAGGTTGCTATGGGCGGGGGGTGGTGGGAATAATTTTTCTATGGATGAAATAGCTGAAATAAAGGGGAGGTTGAGGGTGTTGCAAAATGAAAGGTTTCAAGCTGTAAGGGTGCAGGCAGGGGTGGAAGAGGTGCTTTGGGGCGACAAGCCGTTAGCGTGTGTTTTGCGGCATCAAAAGCAAAGGCAGGCGGTGACAGCTATCCCATGTTTAGAGGTAACGGAGATGGTTGGGAATTATAGAGCAAGGCAGGAGATACGAACCACGAAGGGGATGTGTGCGTATGCGGAGGCTTGGTACGAGAAGTACTGGAACAGTGGGGGGGTGGGTGACGTGGCGTTGGACAAGGTGTGTACGTATGTGACGTGTAATTTAGGAAATAGTGATAGAAAGGCTTTAGGTGGGACTATTACGGGAGAGGAAATAGAGAATGCGTTAAGGGGAATGAGGAAGGGGAAAGCGCCGGGTATTGACGGTCTCCCAGTAGAATTTTATTTACAACATTGGACGTTAATAAGGGGATTTATAGTTAGGTTATTTAATCGTATGAAGGAGAAGGGTACGTTGGGGGAGAAGCAGGTAACAGCAGTTGTAGTGTTGGTCCCGAAGGTCAAGGGGCAGCCCACCCTTCGGGAGTACCGAGCCATATCACTGCTGTGTGCAGACTATAAGGTGTTCGCAAAAATTTTAGGTAATAGGTTCAAATGTGTTGTGGGAAGGGTCGTGTCAAAATCTCAGTTTGGGTTGCCGGGAGGGTCGATGATTGAAGGACATGGGATACTGAGAAGTTTTGTGGAAGCTAAGGGTGGGGGTGAAGGGGCGGCTTTGTTGGCTCTAGATTGGCAGGGAGCATATGATAGAGTGGAAAGGGGAGCTTTGCAGGTTATACTTAGGAGACAGGGTTTTGGGGAGGAAATAGTCGAGTGGGTAAATACGCTATACAAGGGGGCGAAAATGAGGATACAGATTAATGGGTGTATGGGGAGGGATATTGCAATGGGTAGAGGCCTTAGACAGGGATGCCCCATGTCCCAAATATTGTTTGCGTGTTTCCAGGACCCCTTTTATAGAATGGTTGACCGCAGCTTATGTACGCCATGTGAGGGAAGTGTGGGGGTGGGAGGGCCTGGCCGGGTTTAATTGGATACGTTGACGACACCACTGTGCTCATTCGTGAAGGGATGTCAATGGGAGTGTTGGACGAGGTTGTGCAATTATTTGGAAGTGCCACGGGTATGCAGGTAAATAGTGCGAAGTCAAGGTGCATGGGGTTGGGTTCTTGGGTGGGGGGTGTGGGGGGGAGATGTAATGTTGTTAAAGAATGGGCGATGTCTTTAAAGATTTGTGGTATTATTTATAAGGATGACATGGTTGCGGCGCGGGAGGAAAACTCGGATAGGTTATTGGAAAGGATCGTGGGGCGTCTAGGTGCTCTGAGACCCCAGCACCTAACTCTTATACAGCGAGTGATAGTTGTAAACATTTTATTGTATAGTAAGATTTGGCATGTTGCAGCTGTGTTCCCAATTACAGGGACAGCGATTGCGGGAATTCTAAGACGGGTGTACAAATTTTTGTGGGGTTCACGTTGTGATTGGTTACGGAGGGAAGTTGTAATGTTACCTGTAAGTCAGGGTGGGTTGGGGTTGATGGATTTGAGACGGAGGGCTAAATGTGTGTTCATTAAATGGGAAGTGTTGCGTGAGGGTGTGAACGCAGGGCAGTTGGGAATGATACACGACAGGCTGGGTGTGTGGTATCGAGGAATGGAGTTGAGGGAATGCGAAATCGTTTTGAGGGCTGTGATGTTGGTTAAGGAACTGAGAAAGGTTCGTATAAGGGTTTTGTGTAGGTTACTTGTAGGTAGGTGCATTATCCCAGTTGAGGGTTTGTTCCCCATGTATGCATGGAAGAGTATTTGGTTTAGATTTAGTAAAATGAAGTTAAACCCTCGGGCGCGTGAGGTGATGTTTCGTTTCCTGCATGGGATCCTGCCGTCTGGTGAGATACTACGAAACAGACAGGTTGTAGAGGGTGGGGGGTGTGGTATCTGTGGAGGGGATGAGACTGCGTTCCATGTAGTTTACTTTTGTGAAGGGCTAGAGGAGGTTAGGTGCTGGTTAAGTAGGTTGGTACAGAGGGTGGGGGGCCGTGGGGTGTCGGTTCTGCGTGCTTTAAGTCTAGATATGGGTGGGTTAGACGAGGGTGTCATAAGAGCTTTAGATTATATCATGGTAGATTATATATATATGTCGTGGGTGATGAGGGGGAGAGGGGATAGTGAGGAGAGAAGAAAGGTTCTTGCGGTAACGTTCCATCGTACGGTGTGTCGTAACAGAGATTTGTATGGGAGGAGGTGGGATCAGGCTTTCTCAGAGGGGTATAGAATGCTAACGTTAGGGATTCTCGTAAATCTGTGATTGATAATGAGTGAGTGAAGGGGTTTTCATAGGTTGGAGGGAGTCAGGGGGTCCCAACGGGCTCGCCTCCTTCGGGGGGGGGGGTCGTGAGAGTGTTGTGAATGTGGGTTTGGAAAGGTTTCCTGGTTTTCATTGAGACTTTATGGCAGCCAAGTGTGGATGTAGAGCTCAAGGTCTCATTATGTTAGATATAACACTTTTCAGAATGTAGGTATAATATAGTAGATTTTTTTATGTATAATTTGATGTGTATCAGTCTTGTATGACACGATTCTTGAGTAGTAAGTTATTTGCGACATGAAGTGTGTTTTAGTTTGTACGTATGTTACGTGCTGAGTTTTTGCACGATGAGATATACTTAGATACTGTTTTGCTTTGTGCTTACAGTGATTTTGATTAATGTGATTTTGTGAAACTTTTTGTGTGTACGTGTGTGTGTGGGTGTGTGTGTGTGGGTGTGGGTGTGTGTGGGTGTGGGTGTGTATATATATATATATATATATATCCCTTTCTATTGTATTGAGCCTTTGTCATGGGTCAGACGTTATGTAATACTTTATATATGTATGATTCGATTCTTGTTAAAGTTTATAATTCTGGTCTGTACCCTGAGACCGGTTTGGTGTCAATGCTAAGTTCTTGATGTTAAGTTTTAGTCTGTATGGTATACAGACATATCTAGACGGTTTATGTTTTTTTTCGTATGTTGGTATATGTAAAGCTGTATTGTTAGGGATACATATGTAGATGTTCTAGTAAGATTATGATGTTAGGTTTTGTTTTTTTGATTAATGCGAAGGATGGGATTTAACTGACATATACTTCTTTGTATATTTTATGTTCAAGTGTATTGAGCCTTTGTCAGATGTCATGTTATATGTACAAATTATATATATGCAAGGTTTTGCATTAATGAATGTGTATATATGTCAATTCATGACCCTGTGACAGTATTTTTTTTAGTTATGTTCTTGCCGTAAGTTCTTGTTGTATGTTTGGCAGCAATATCTTGCGTGCATATAGGTGCAATCCGTTTGTCAGTTAATTTGATTGAGATCCATACTGTTTATTTATTTTTATGTTAAACTGTATTGGTTTTAAATAAAATATAAAAAAAAAGTTTCTTGACGCTAGTTACGCTAGTTCCTTGATAATGTGAGAAGTCACGAAAGCGCTTGGAATTTCACTATTCTTTCACAGTAGCTGTTTTGCATATATATATATATATATATATATATATATATATATATATATATATATATATATATATATATATATATATATATATATATATATATATATATATATATATATATATGCAATAAGATCACAGTAAACAGGTGATTTCAAAATATGCAAAACAACCACTCTGAAAAAATAGAGAAATTCCAAGCGCTTTCGTGACTACTCACATTATCAAGGAACTATGAAAGTAAAGCATCCAAGGAAGCTATATAAGGGGTCCGGCCAGCACCTCACTATCAGATCCCACAACGGTTAAACACGTGACGCGCGGCGACCCAACTTGGATAGGTCCCTTGCACAACTCACCCCCAAGCTATTCTACCCAAGAAAGTTTAAAAATTATTATTTGTCCAGTGTATTATTAAATTCTTCCCAAATTCTATTAATTATAAATGGATCTAATTTATATAAACCAAAGGAAATATTCATATTATTGTCAAAACTGCTTTTTATGAAACAAGATTCAATTATATTCCTGTCGACCATGGACTTGCTTGATACTACTTTCTCAACGTTTTGAAAATCAATTGGATGGTTAAAATCTCTTACATGAATAAATAGAGCATTGGAATCTTGTCCAGTTCTAATGCTATATTTATGTTGTTTTATTCTTAGTTCGAGATTTTTACCAGTTTGACCGTAATAAACTTTATCGCAAATTTTACAAGGAATCTTATAGACACATCCATCAGCATTTTGGGGGGAATTCTTTATCAAAAGTTTTTTCACTGTATCAAGATTTTTGAATACAACTTTAATATTAAAAGTCTTAAGAAGAGAAGGCATATCAACCAAGTTTTCATGGTAAGGGAGAACCAACATATTTTTAGTTGAATAAGGCTGGTTGTCCCTTTTTGGATTATAAAAAGTGTTTCTAGCAACTTTAAAAGATTTATCAATTACATTTCTTGGGTATTTTAAATCATTACCTATTTATATATATATATATATATATATATATATATATATATATATATATATATATATATATATATATATATATATATATATATATATATATACATATATATATATACATATATATATATATATATATATATATATATATATATATATATATATATATATATATATATATATATATATATATATATATATATATATATATATATATATATATACATATATATATATATATATATATATATATATATATATACATATATATATATATATATACATATATACCAATAGGAATATTTTATTACATAATATGGCACAGAAGATTTAAGAGATACATTGTTGATATAAAGGTGGCATATACGGTACATGTTGTTACGTGTGTATCACCGATTATAAGGCGAAAATCTCATCCAGCTCCTCAGAGCTGGGGCGCGTGCCCAAAATGCAGCATGCATTACCCCTTTGAACAGCCGCACTGAGCCGCTGGAACAGAAAACTAGCTGCCCTAGGATCCCTAGTTACCCTGATGAGTCTTTTTCCCAGCTCCTTAAGGAAATTAGATGCACTCTTTCCCCATGAGCCAAGGGTCTCTGAGCCTATGGGAACAAACATATAATGATGGGCAAGTTCTCCATATTTTCTAGACTTTTGGGACTCCCTAAAGCTGGCAGCTGCCCCTCCTTCCTCCCTGGTGTATTGGAGATAGGTATCAGCCAAGGTAGATGCACATGTATAGTCCCACACCACCTGCTTCCCATCTGTCCAGGCTTGAAGGGTGATACCATCTGGACGCTTCTGGCTGCCATCAGATCTGCATAGTTGGGGTGGCTCCCTTACTGCTGGGCATCCAGCTGTTGTGAGGCTCCTCTTGATAATGTTATTAACCTCCTCATGTCTTGCAATCTTTCCCTCAGATTTACGGCACACAAGACCATGGTACCCGAATCGGTCTGCTGCTTCACTGCCACAAATACACCTGTGTTCGGCGAGAATAGGGGCGGCAAGTCGAAGGGCAACACCGATGCGGATGGTCTGTGGGTCGAGGCGTGTGCCAAGGCTGGAGTTGGGAACAGCCAACAGAAAGTCCCCAGCATGAGGGGCTCTCACTGCCAGCAGGCGGGCTCTATCCTTCCCTGACACACTCTGAAGCATCGTTGAGGCTATATTTTCCACTATTGGACCATCCCAGTGCGATTGTTTGTAGTTGTTGGGGGGAGCAGGTCTGGTTTCTGAGCCCGTTAGATTATCCCAGATCATTGCTCCGTCAAGGAATTTTTGGTCCTGGGCTCCAATCTTGTCCCTAAGATGTTCAGGGAGAATCGCTGCTACAAGCTCTCTGGATGCAATACACGAGGACAGAAAAGCAGGTAACGCAATCTGTGATGACTTGCGGACACCAATGCCTCCTAGTCTGACTGGAAGTGTAGCTTGGTTCCACTGCCCGTCTTCTAGAGTAAGGTTAAGTACTTTCGTAAAAATCTGCCTCAGAATACTGTCATATTCGTGCAGTATAGGGTTATCATATGAAGGTGCACATCTTAGGAAATATGTCAACCTGGGCAGACTCAAGCACTTTGTGAGAAGGTACAAGGCATCGTGGGTGTCCAGATTGCCTATTCGTTGTTCCATTCTCCTTAACTCTTCCAATTTCTTCCTGAGAATTGTGTCAATGGCAATGGCAATATATATATATATACATATATATATATATATATATATATATATATATATATATCTATATATATATAATACATATATATATATATATATATATATATATATATATATATATATATACATATATATATATATATACATATATATATATATATATATATATATATATATATATATATATATATATATATATATATATATATATATATATATATATATATATATATATATATATATATATATTTACCTTACATGTATGGACTAACAAAAACACACAACCCAGGTAATCCAATCAGACCAATTATTAGCTCCATAGGATCAGTTTCGTATAAATTATCCAAATGGCTTGTTGACATTTTGAGCGCTATTGTTGGTAAAATTTCTAACTTTTTTGTTTAAAACAACTTAGATTTAGTTGATAAATTAAGCTCCTTGACTGACTTAAATGATTTTAACATGGTTAGTTTTGATGTTACTTCCTTGTTTACTAAAGTTCCTGTTGATAATTTATTAAGTTTTTTATCTGGGGAACTCGTTAATTGTGATTTACCATTGCCAGTTCCTACCATCATTAAACTTATTAAAATTTGCATTGTTGATGCAAAATTTGTATTTAATGATAAGTTTTACACTCAGAAATTTGGTATGGCAATGGGAAATCCTCTTTTACCTGTTCTTAGTAATCTATACATGGAATTTTTTGAAACAAGATTGCTTAACACAATCCTCCCTAAAAGAGCTAAATGGTTCAGATATGTTGATGATATTTTATGTCTTATGCCCAAGAATGTAGATATACACCATTTCCTTGGCAAATTAAATAGCTTAGCCCATTCTATAAACTTTACTGTTGAGTTTGTGGAAAATAACTCATTGCCTTTTCTAGATGTTTTAATTATTAAGAGTAATAATGAATTCAAATTTAAAATTTACAGAAAACCTACAAATAACTGTTCCTATGTCCACTATTATTCTTCCCATCAAGATAGAGTCAAACTGTCTGTTTTCTCATCAATGTTTTTGAGAGCTTTACATATTTGTAGTCCAGAGTTCATAGATGAAGAAATATCCAAAATTTATGAAATAGCCAGTGATCTAATATACCCGAGAAATGTAATTGATTAAAATCATTTAAAATTGCTAGAAATACTTTTTACAACCCTAAAAGGGACACCCAACCTTATTCAACTAAAAATATGTTGGTTCTCCCTTCTCTTCTTAAGACTTTTAATATTAAAGTTGTATTTAAAAATCTTGATACAGTAAATTATTAATATAATAAAAAAGAATAATAAAAAAGAACAAAGAAGAAGATTGATACAGTAAAAAAAAATTTAGATAAAGAATTCCCCCAAAATGTTGATGGATGTGTCTATAAGATTCCTTGTAAAATTTGCGATAAAGTTTATTACAGTCAAACTGGTAAAAATCTCGAACTTAGATTAAAACAACATAAATATAGCATTAGAACTGGACAAGATTCCAATGCTCTGTTTATTCATGTGAGAGATTTTAACCATCCAATTGATTTTCAAAAAGGTGAGAAAGTTGTACCAAGCAAGTCCATGGTTGACAGAAATATAATTGAATCTTGTTTCATAAAAAGCAGTTTTGAAAATAATATGAATATTTCCTTTAGTTTATATAAATTAGATTCATTTATAATTAATAAAATTTGGGAAGAGTTTAATAATACATTGGACAAATAATAAACCTTATTTCTTGGGTAGAATATTTTGTAAGTGGGATGTCGTGAGGACCTGTCTAGTTGTACCAGCGGACCTACTGCAGTGTTCCTCTTTTCTTACGAGTCCGGTTTTGTCGTGCGTCAAGTGTTTCTTTGTTGTGGTAGTTGACTGTGAGGTGTGGTCTAAACCCTTTAATTGCCTTCCTTTGATGTATTACTTTCATAGTTCCTTGACAATGTGAGTAGTCACGAAAGCGCTCGCTTGGAATTTCCCTACTCTTTCACAGTGGTTGTTTTGCATATTTTAAAATCACCTGTTTACTGTGATCTTATTGCATATATATATATATATATATATATATATATATATATATATATATATATATATATATATATATATATATATATATATATATATATATATATATATATACATATATATATATATATATATATATATATATATATATATATATATATATATATATATATATATATATATATATATATATATATATATATATTAACAATTCGCAAACAGGCGAAATTATTTACAAACATTATCTCTCAGTCCACAATAGGATTCGAACCTCCCGTAAGTGTCGTAAGAGGCGATTAGCAAGCCGGAAGCAAGAGGCTAGTTGCCCCTTATCCTTTATAAATTACTAAATGTGAAAAGAAGAAACTTTCGTTTTTTCTTTTTCGTCAGTCGGTTAGTTCTGGTGGAAGACGACGTGGAGAGATAGTTGATGTAAACTGTCCATCACCCTGAGAACAAGATGATGAGTCTCTTAGTTTCTTGCAGAAGCAAGTGGCCAGAGGTTTATGTACTGGAGAGTGAGGTACAGCAGCTTGGAAGTAGGTCATGCTAAACAATTGTTAGCAATAGAGTAAGCGAAGACATCCCTGGTACCAAAATAAATAAAGAACATGGTACTGCACTGTCATGCAATTATCATGTTACAAATGGTATATGATAACGAAAAATTGAAGAGTAAATCAAATAGGCAACACTAGGAAACTTCATTGACGCTGGCTTCATCAATCGATTACTTCGTCTTTCCACCAGTTCATGTCTTTAATCTACTGATGAAGCCTTCAGAGTAGTCAAAAACGTTTCGTCAATAAAGATTCCTAGTGTTGCCCATGTGTCTTACTCTTCAACTTGTTGGTAATATATACCTGCTTTCCTGTCTTCATTTGTTGCATCCTGTGCACTTGTAGCAGCGATTCTCCTTGAATACCTCAGGGACAATGTTGGATTTCATGACCAAAAGTTCGTTGACGGGGCCACACACTGTGATAATCGAACGGGCTCTGAAACCAGACCTGCTCCCCCAAAAACTACAGTCACACTCAGATGGCCCAATAGTGGAGAATATAGCCTCAACAATGCTTGAGAGTGGATAGAGCCAGGCTCCTAGCAGTGAGAGCTCCTCATGCAGGAGACTTCCTGTTAGCTGTTCCCACCTCCTCCCTTGGCACACGTCTCGATCCACAGATCATCCTCATTGGTGTTGCCCTTGGCCTTGCCGCCCCTATTCTCGCCGAACACAGGTGTATTTGCAACAGTGAATCGGCAGACCGATTCGGGTACCATGGTCTTATGTGACGTAGATCGGAGGGAAAGCTTGCTCGGCATGAAGAGGTTAATAACATGGTCAAGAGGAGCCTTACAACAGTTGGATGCCCAGCAATAAGGGGGACACCCCAACTATGCAGATGATATCACCCTTCATGCCTAGACAGACGGCAAGCAGGTGGTGTGGGACTACACAAGTGCATCTACAATGGCTGACACCTATCTCCAATACACCAGGGAGGACGGTGGGGCAGCTGCCAGCGCAAGGAGTCCCACAAATCTAGAAAATATAATGAACTTGCAGATCATTATATGTTTGTTTCCACAGGCTGAGAGAGGCCCTTGGTCCATGGAGAAAGAGTGCATCTAAGTTACTTAAGGAGCTAGGCAAAAGTCTCATCAGGGTAATTAGGGATCCCATGGCAGCAAATTTTATATTCCAGCTACTCAGCGTTGTGGTTCAGAGGGGTAATGCCTGCTGTATCCTGGGAACGTGCCTCAGCTCAGAGGAGCTGGATGAGATTTTCGCACTATAATCTGTGATAAACACGTAGCAATATGTACTTGAAATGCATCCCCTAAACCTCATGTGCTGTATATGCCATCTTTGTACCAACAATGTATTGAAACCACGAACAAGTGGTATTTAATCAATAATAACACTGATACTAGCCGAGGATTCGAACCCGTGTTGTTTTAGCCCGCCTCGTGGTGAGCGAAAATTCTGTGGAAAGAGCGTCATGTAATTTTTCGCTCACCATGAGGCGGGCTTAAATAACACGGGTTCGAATCCTCGGCTAGTCGCAGTGTTATTATTGATATATATATATATATATATATATATATATATATATATATATATATATATATATATATATATATATATATATATATATATACACACACACACACACACACACACACACACATTTATCTTCCCTGAGGATTAGGGTCCCCAGTCAAGTTATAGAGGTGGTACCTCCCTATATATATATATATGTACATATATATATATATATATATATATATATATATATATATATATATATATATATATATATATATATATATATATATATATGCAATAAGATCACAGTAAACAGGTGATTTCAGAATATGCAAAACAACCACTCTGAAAGAATAGAGAAATTCCAAGCGCTTTCGTGACTACTCACATTATCAAGGAACTATGAAAGTAAAGCATCCAAGGAAGCTATATAAGGGGGCTGGCCAGCACCTTATAATCAGATCCCACAACGGTTAAACACGTGACGCGCGCCGACCCAACTTGGATAGGTCCTTTGCACAACTCACCCACAAATTATTCTACCCAAGAAAATTTAAAAATTATTATTTGTCCAGTGTATTATTAAATTCTTCCCAAATTCTATTAATTATAAATGGATCTAATTTATATAAACCAAAGGAAATATTCATATTATTGTCAAAACTGCATTTTATGAAACAAGATTCAATTATATTCCTGTCGACCATGGACTTGCTTGATACTATATATATATATATATATATATATATATATATATATATATATATATATATATATATATATATATATATATATAATATATATATATATATATATACATATATATATATAGATATATATGTCGTGCCGAATAGGCAGAATTTGCGATCTTGGCTTAAATAGCAACGCTCATCTTGCCATATAAGACGAGTGAAAATTTGTGTATGCAATAATTTCGCCAAAATCATTCTGAACCTAACGAAAAAAATATATTTCACTGTGTTTGTTTAGTATTAAATTATTGTAAACGTATCTAAAATACATTTAGTTGGGTTAGGCTAAAATAAATTGTTCTTCTTATAATAAGGTTAGGTAAGTTTTCTAATATTCTTTTGGAGCAAAATTAAAAATTTTTACATTATCATTAATGAAAAAATATATCTTTAAATGTGTAAGAGAAAATTTTAGAAAGGACTTAATTTTAAATGAGTTCTTGCTCATTGACCAGTTTTACATATTCGGCACGACATATATATATATATATATATATAGATATATATATATATATATATATATATATATATATATATATATATATATATATCAATATATATATATATATATATATATATATATATGTCGTGCCGAATACGCAGAACTTGCGATCTTGGCTTAAATAGCAACTCTCATCTTGCCATATAGGACAACTGAAAATTTTTGTATGCAATAATTTCGCCAAAATGATTCTGAACCTAACAAAAAAAATATATTTGATTGTGTTTGTTTAGTATTAAATTATTGTAAACGTATTTAAAATATATTTAGTTGGGTTAGGCTAAAATAAATTATTCTTGTTATAATAAGGTTAGGTAAGTTTTCTAAGATTGTTTTGGTGCAAAATTAAAATTTTTTACATTAAAATTAATGAAAAATATATATCTTTAAACGTATAAGAGAAAATTTTCGAAAGGTCTTAATTGTAAAGAGTTCTTGCTAATTGACCAGGTTTACATATTCGGCACGACATATATATATATATATATTTATCATATATATATATATATATATATATATATATATATATATATATATATATATATATATATATATATATATATATATATATATGTATGTATATATATATATATATACATATGTATGTATGTATGTATATGTATGTATATATATGTATGTATATGTATGTATATATATATGTATGTATATATATATATATATATATATATATATATATATATATATATATATATATATATATATATATATATATATCTATATCTATATATATATATATATATATGTCGTGCCGAATAGGCAGAAGTTGCGATATTGGCTTAAATAGCAACGCTCATCTTGCCATATAGGACAAGCGAAAATTTGTATATGCAATAATTTCGCAAGTATCATTCTAAACCTAACGAAAAAAATATATTTCATTTTGTTTCTTTAGTATTAAATTACTGTAAAAGTATTTAAAATACATTTAGTAGGATTAGGCTAAAATAAATTGTTCTTGTTATAATAAGGTTAGGTACGTTTTCTAAGATTCTTTTGGTGCAAAATAAAAATTTTTTTACATTAACATTAATGAAAAAAATATATCTTTAAACGTATAAGAGAAATTTTTAGAAAGACTTAATTTTAAATGAGTTTTTGCTAATTGACCAGTTTTACAAATTCGGCACGACATATATATATATATATATATATATATATATATATATATATATATATATATATATATATATATATATATATATATATATATATATATATATATATGTCGTGCCGAATATGTAAAACTGGTCAATTAGCAAGAACTCATGTGAAATTAAGTCCTTTTTAAAATTTTCTCTTATACGTTTAGAGATATATTTTTTTCATTAATGTTAATGCAAAAATTTATAATTTTGCTCCAAAAGAATCTTAGAAAACTTACCTAACCTTATTATAACAAGAACAATTTATTTTAGCCTAACCCAACTAAATATATTTTAGATTTGTTTACAGTAATTTAATACTAAACAAACACAGTGAAATATATTTTTTTCGTTAGGTTCAGAATGATTTTGGCGAAATTATTGCATACACAAATTTTCACTCGTCCTATATGGCAAGATGAGCGTTGCTATTTAAGCCATGATCGCAAGTTCTGCCTATTCGGCACGACATCTATATATATATATATATATATATATATATATATATATATATATATATATATATGTCGTGCCGAATATGTAAAACTGGCCAATTAGCAAGAACTCATTTAAAATTAAACCCTTTCTGAAATTTTCTCAAATACATTTAAAGATATATTTTTTTCATTATTGTTAAGGTAAAAAATTTTAATTTTGCACCAAAAGAATCTTAGAAAACATACCTAACCTTATTATAACAAGAACAATTTATTTCAGCCTAACCCAACTAAACATATGTTAGATTTGTTTACAGTAATTTAATACTAAACAAACACAATGAAACATGTTTTTTTCGTTAGGTTCAGAATGATTTTAGCGAAATTATTGCATACACAAATTTTCATTTGTCCTGTATGGCAAGATGAACGTTGCTATTTAAGCCAAGATCGCAAGTTCTGCCTATTCGGCACGATATATATATATATATATATATATATTATATATATATATATATATATATATATATATATATATATATCTATATATATATATATATATATATATATATATATATATAATGTCGTGCCGAATATGTAAAACTGGTCAATTAGCAAGAACTCATTTAAAATTAAATCCTTTCTGAAATTTTCTCTAGTACGTTTAAAGATATATTTTTTTCGTTAATGTTAATGAAAAGAAATTTAATTTTCCACCAAAAGAATCTTAGAAAACTTACCTAACCTTATTATAACAAGAGCAATTTATTTTAGCCTAACCCAACTAAATATATTTTAAATACGTTTACAATAATTTAATACTAAACAAACACAATCAAATATATTTTTTTCGTTAGGTTCAGAATGATTTTGGCGAAATTATTGCATACACAAATTTTCACTTGTCCTATATGGCAAGATGAGCGTTGCTATTTAAGCCAAGATCGCAAGTTCTGCCTATTCGGCACGACATATGTGTGTGTGTGTGTGTGTGTGTGTACTCACCTATTTGTGGTTGCAGGGGTCGAGTCCTAGCTCCTGGCCCCGCCTCTTCACTGATCGCTACTAGGTCACTCTCCCTGAGCCGTGAGCTCTATCATACCTCTGCTTAAAGCTATGTATAAATCCTGCCTCCACTACATCAGTTCCCAAACTATTCCACTTACTGACTACTCTGTGGCTGAAGAAATACTTCCTAACATCCCTGTGATTCATCTGTGTTTTCAACTTCCAACTGTGTCCCCTTGTTACTGTGTCCAATCTCTGGAACATCCTGTCTTTGTCCACCTTGTCAATTCCTCTCAGTATTTTGTATGTCGTTATCATGTCCCCCCTATCTCTCCTGTCCTCCAGTGTCGTCAGGTTGATTTCCCTTAACCTCTCCTCGTAGGACATACCTCTTAGCTCTGGGACTAGTCTTGTTGCAAACCTTTGCACTTTCTCTAGATTCTTTACGTGCTTGTCTAGGTGTGGGTTCCAAACTGGTGCCGTATACTTCAATATGGGCCTAACGTACACGGTGTACAGGGTCCTGAACGATTCTTTATTAAGATGTCGGAATGCTGTTCTGAGGTTTGCTAGGCGCCCATATGCTGCAGCAGTTATTTGGTTAATGTGCGCTTCAGGAGATGTGCCTGGTGTTATACTCACCCCAAGATCTTTTTCCTTGAGTTAGGTTTGTAGTCTCTGGCCCCCTAGACTGTACTCCGTCTGCGGTCTTCTTTGCCCTTCCCCAATCTTCATGACTTTGCACTTGGTGGGATTGAACTCCAGGAGCCAATTGCTGGACCAGGTCTGCAGCTTGTCCAGATCCCTTTGTAGTTCTGCCTGGTCTTCGA
The DNA here is from genome assembly GCF_038502225.1 of Cherax quadricarinatus. Classification (NCBI taxonomy): domain Eukaryota; kingdom Metazoa; phylum Arthropoda; class Malacostraca; order Decapoda; family Parastacidae; genus Cherax; species Cherax quadricarinatus. The sequence goes on from NC_091324.1 coordinate 10,325,902, forward strand.
TCGGGTGAATTCTTCTCATCAACTTCACGTCATCTGCAAACAGGGACACCTCAGAGTCTATTCCTTCCGTCATGTCGTTCACAAATACCAGAAACAGCACTGGTCCTAGGACTGACCCCTGTGGGACCCCGCTGGTCACAGGTGCCCACTCTGACACCTCGCCACGTACCATGACTCGCTGCTGTCTTCCTGACAAGTATTCCCTGATCCATTGTAGTGCCTTCCCTGTTATCCCTGCTTGGTCCTCCAGTTTTTGCACCAATCTCTTGTGTGGAACTGTGTCAAACGCCTTCTTGCAGTCCAAGAATATGCAATCCACCCCCCCCTCTCTCTCTTGTCTTACTGCTGTCACCATGTCATAGAACTCCAGTAGGTTTGTGACACAGGATTTCCCGTCCCTGAAACCATGTTGGCTGCTGTTGATGAGATCATTCCTTTCTAGGTGTTCCACCACTCTTCTCCTGATAATCTTCTCCATGATTTTGCATACTATACATGTCAGTGACACTGGTCTGTAGTTTAATGCTTCATGTCTGTCTCCTTTTTTAAAGATTAGGACTACATTTGCTGTCTTTCATGCCTCAGGCAATCTCCCTGTTTCGATAGATGTATTGAATATTGTTGTTAGGGGTACACATAGCGCCTCTGCTCCCTCTCTCAATACCCATGGGGAGATGTTATCTGGCCCCATTGCCTTTGAGGTATCTAGCTCACTCAGAAGCCTCTTCACTTCTTCCTCGGTTGTGTGCACTGTGTCCAGCACGTGGTGGTGTGCCCCACCTCTCCGTCTTTCTGGAGCCCCTTCTGTCTCCTCTGTGAACACTTCTTTGAATCTCTTGTTGAGTTCCTCACATATTTCACGGTCATTTCTTGTTGTCTCTCCTCCTTCCTTCCTTAGCCTGATTACCTGGTCCTTGACTGTTGTTTTCCTCCTGATGTGGCTGTACAACAGTTTCGGGTCAGATTTGGCTTTCGCTGCTATGTAATTTTCATATTGTCTTTGGGCCTCCCTTCTTATCTGTGAATATTTGTTTCTGGCTCTACGACTGCTCTCCTTATTCTCCTGGGTCCTTTGCCTTCTATATTTCTTCCATTCCGTAGCACACTTGGTTTTTGCCTCCCTGCACCTTTGGGTAAACCATGGGCTCATCCTTGCTTTTTCATTATTCCTGTTACCCTTGGGTACAAACCTCTCCTCACCCTCCTTGCATTTTGTTGCTACATATTCCATCATCTCATTAACTGGCTTCCCTGCCAGTTCTCTGTCCTATTGAACCCCGTTCAGGAAGTTCCTCATTCCTGTGTAGTCCCCTTTCTTGTAGTTTGGCTTCATTCGTCCTGGCCTTCCTGTTTCTACCTCCACTTGTAGCTCTACTGTGTATTCGAAGCTTAAAACCACATGGTCACTGGCCCCAAGGGGTCTTTCATATGTGATGTCCTCGATATCTGCACTACTCAAGGTGAATACTAAGTCCAGCCTTGCTGGTTCATCATCTCCTCTCTCTCTTGTAGTGTCCCTTACGTGTTGGTACATGAAGTTTTCCAGTACCACCTCCATCATCTTAGCCCTCCATGCATCTTGGCCCCCATGCGGGTCCAAGTTCTCCCAATCGATCTCCTTGTGGTTAAAGTCACCCATGATCAGGAGCTTTGCCCTGCATGCATGAGCTCTTCTGGCCACTCTAGCCAGTGTGTCAACCATCGCTCTATTGCTCTCGTCGTACTCTTGCCTTGGCCTCCTGCTGTTCTGTGGTGGGTTATACATCACTGCTATTACCACCTTGGGACCTCCAGAGTGAAGCGTTCCCGCTATGTAATCACTTTCTTCTCCGCTGTCTCCTCTCTCCAGCTCATCAAAATTCCAGCGATTTTTGATCAGCAATGCCACTCCTCCACCCCCCCTGTCTTTCCTCAGGATTTGGTATCCCGTTGGAAAGATGGCATCTGTTATCATACCTGTAAGCTTGGTTTCTGTGAGAGCTATGATGTCCGGTGATGCCTCTTTGACTCTTTCATGCCACTCCCACTTATTTGTTATTCCATCAGCGTTTGTGTACCATACCTTCAGTTTCCTTTCCAACACTGTGGTTTGGGGGGCCTGTGAGGGTGGGAGACCTGGTAGCATACTGTGGGATTCTATAGCTCGGTGTTGGGTGGGGGCTGTGGGTATGGATTGTAGTGTGTGTTGGGATGGTGTGATAGGTTGTATGGTTCTGAGAATAGTTGTGTGTGTGCTTGCCCTTGCTGTTCTGTTCTGCTCTGACTGACCTCTGCTGGTTCCATCCTTGTCTCTTTTCCTAGCTCCTTTCGCTTTTTTGTCCTCTCCCTCAGCTGCTGTCGTTCTGATTTTGTTCTGTCTCTGTCTAGGAACACCCTCTTGTACTCTTCCGAGTATTTCAATCATGGTTTCTCTTGGAGGATCCTGTTCTGCACTGTTTCCGTCCTGAGAATCAGCTTGATTGGTCGGTTTCTCCCCTTCGAGTACCCCCCTATTTTCTGAAAATTTACAATCTCGTCCATCTCTTCACCTATTTCCGTGATGATTTTCTCAATCTCCTTTCTTTCTTCCTCCTGCCTTTCAGTGTGTGTCCTTTCCTCTCTCTCCTGAAGCCCATGGATAAACAGTGATTTTGCCCTTTCCTCCTCCCATTGCCTCACCCTCTGTGACTCTGGATCCTGCCTGTATGTGGTAAGTTTCTCCCTTGATTTTTCCAGTGGCTCTTGACAGCATGGTTGTGCCTCAGCATTCGACTTATCACCCTCTCCATCTGCAACCAGCTGTTCTTCCCTTTCACTCCTTGGCAGGCTGATATGACCTTAGCATAATTCATAATTCCTTCCTTCCTGTTCGGCCTCGCAGCTTCATATGCTGTGTCTTCTCTGGCGTGTGTGTACTCACCTATTTGTGGTTGCAGGGGTCGAGTCCTAGCTCCTGGCCCCGCCTCTTCACCGGTTGCTACTAGGCCCTCTCTCTCCCCGCTCCATGAGCTTTATCAAACCTCGTCTTAAAACTGTGTATGGTTCCTGCCTCCACTACGTCATTTTCTAGGCTATTCCACTGCCTTACAACTCTATGACTGAAGAAATACTTCCTACTATCTCTCTGACTCATTTGTGTCTTCAACTTCCAATTGTGGCCTCTTGTTTCTGTGTCCCCTCCCTGGAACATCCTGTCCTTGTCCACCTTGTCTATTCCACGCAGTATTTAATATGTCGTTATCATGTCTCCCCTGACCCTCCTGTCCTCCAGTGTCGTCAGGCCGATTTCCCTTAATCTTTCTTCATAGGACATTCCCCTTAGGTCTGGAACTAACCTTGTTGCAAACCTTTGTACTTTCTCTAGTTTCTTGACGTGCTTTATCAAGTGCGGGTTCCAAACAGGTGCTGCATACTCCAGTATGGGCCTGACATACACGGTGTACAGTGTCTTGAATGATTCCTTACTAAGGTATCGGAATGCTGTTCTCAGGTTTGCCAGGCGCCCATATGCTGCAGCAGTTATCTGATTGATGTGTGCTTCCGGAGACATGCTCGGTGTTATACTCACCCCAAGATCTTTCTCCTTGAGTGAGGTTTGCAGTCTTTGGCCACCTAGCCTATACTCTGTCTGTGGTCTTCTGTGCCCTTCCCCTATCTTCATGACTTTGCATTTGGCAGGATTAAATTCGAGAAGCCATTTGCTGGACCAGGTGTCCAGTCTGTCCAGGTCTCTTTGAAGTCCTGCCTGGTCCTCATCAGATTTAATTCTCCTCATTAACTTCACATCATCTGCAAACAGGGACACTTCTGAGTCTAACCCTTCCGTCATGTCGTTCACATATACCAAAAATAGCACTGGACCTAGGACCGACCCCTGTGGGACCCCGCTCGTCACAGGTGCCCACTGTGATACATCATTACGTACCATGACTCGTTGTTGCCTCCCTGTCAGGTATTCTCTGATCCATTGCAGTGCCCTTCCTGTTATATGCGCCTGATGCTCTAGCTTCTGCACTAATCTCTTGTGAGGAACTGTGTCAAAGGCCTTCTTGCAGTCCAAGAAGATGCAATCAACCCACCCCTCTCTCTCTTGTCTTACTTCTGTTATTTTATCATAAAACTCTAGAAGGTTTGTGGCATTTATACTCCTGTTCCGTTCCAGGTGCTCCACCACTCTCCTCCTGATAATCTTCTCCATAATTTTGCATACTATACACGTCAATGACACAGGTCTATAGTTTAGTGCCTCTTTTCTGTCTCCTTTTTTAAAAATGGGAACTACATTTGCCGTCTTCCATACCTCAGGTAGTTGCCCAGTTTCCAGGGATGTGTTGAAGATTGTGGTAAGTGGTACGCACAACATATCTGCTCCCTCTCTAAGGACCCACGGAGAGATGTTGTCCGGTCCCATTGCCTTTGAGGTATCGATGTCCCTTAGCAGTTTCTTCACCTCCTCCTCATCTGTATGTATGTCGTCCAACACTTGTTGGTGTATTCCTTGTTGGTGTCCCCATCTGGTCTGTCCCCCCAGAGTCCTTCCTGTCTCTACTGTAAATACTTCCTTAAATCTCGTGTTGAGCTCCTCACATACCTCTTGATCGTTTCTTGTGAGTTCTCCACCTTCTTTCCTCAGCCTTATCACCTGGTCCTTGACTGTTGTCTTCCTCCTAATGTGGCTATACAGCAGTTTCGGGTCAGATTTGACTTTCGATGCTATGTCGTTTTCATACTGTCGCTGGGCCTCCCTCCTTATCTGCGCATACTCGTTTCTGGCTCTTCTACTAATCTCCTTGTTTTCCTGGGTCCTATGCCTCCTGTACCTTTTCCATTCTCTGTTGCACTTAGTGTGTGTGTGTGTGTGTGTGTGTGTGTGTGTGTGTGTGTGTGTGTGTGTGTGTGTGTGTGTGTGTGTGTGTGTGTGTGTGTGTGTGTGTGTGTGTGTGTTTGTGTGTGTGTGTGTGTGCGCACGCGTGCGCGTGTGCGAACAATCGCAAACAGGCGATCTTAACTACACAAGACAAGCCACGGGGGGGGGGGAGGGGTACAAGATACAAGATGCAAAACAACTACGGGGAGTGTAGAATGATAGCTTCTCTAGGCCTTTCGTGTTGCAATCAACACATCATCAGGAGCTTGCAAAATTGCAGAAAAGAGGAGGGTCCACGCGAATACGTTCCCAGGGGACCGCGTTCACTGGAGTGAGAGAGGAGAAGGTCCCGGAAGTACCCACAGGCACAACAGCCAGAAGGATGAATATTATAGTATTAAAAAAATTATAGCATTAGAAAAATCCCTCAAGCAATGATATTGTAACCTAAACGAAATTAACGTAGCAAAAATAATAAATTCAGTCATATTCCGCTATGACAATAACTTTAAATACGTATACAAATACTGTCTGCGACATAGGAGTCACTGGCAATTATATACCCTCCACAGGACAACGTGTCCTTTAAATGACTAGAGAAAACCCTAACGTATAGAAGGGAGACTTTTATGTAAAGGAAACAGGGCTCATTAACATAAACTTGTCTAAAGGGAGGGGAGGCATCTGCAATGACAAGATGGCCACCAATATTCACCCCATATAATCCTGCGGCAAACACTGGTTCAACCTTCATAATCTGCAGGAAAATGTGTGGGATTTTTCTAATGCTATAATATTCATCCTTCTGGCTGCTGTGCCTGTGGGCACTTCCGGTACCTTCTCCTCTCTCTCACTCCAGTGAACGCGTGGTCTTTCTGTTAGGAATAGGTAACATAATAAATTAAACATTATATGTTGTTAGGGTTTGGCAGGCTCTAGGGTATTTACACCGAGCAGTGGGTATCCTCCAGTTTATATGTACAGAGAGGAGTGCATCTCTCAGTTATAATATCCCGAGAGACTGAAGTAATTTTTACTTCAGTGACTAAACAATTCTTGGTATTAGTGTACAGGTAAGAAGCTATTAGATTTGCTTGAATTCAGCCTACAAAATTTCTAAATTTTTCAGTAACATACGTACTTTTATTGATAGAATCAGTGCCAGCAAGATGAAAGCAGACCATGAAAGATTCCCAACCTACCAACTATTTTGTTAATATAGCATGTCAGCGTGATTATTATATTCGTGGGAAACCCCTAAACCCGTAAGGGTCATACAACGCCTGGGAAATGAGATTTCTTCCGAGGACTAGAACATGTTAATTTAAGGCATCTGGGTCTGGCCTTTTTTTTTTTTTTTTTTTTTTTTACACAGGGTTTGGCAAGGTTAGGTTAAGGATCCCTAGCTTTATTGACAAGCTATTTACGGGTTAAGGATTCCTAACTTTATTGACAAGCTAAGAGCTGTTACCTACATCAGCTCATTTGAAAGCATTTTTATTGTTATGAAACATACAAGTAGGGAACAGGATGAAGTTGGAGCCATCTGTGGGCCAGCATTTTCATCTGATCAACTGACTTTATCTCGTTGATATCATAATACTGTACGAATGTGTTCCAGACTCGAGTCATCCTGGGGATAAATGATCTCAGATGAAGTGATGTTCTGGAGAAGGGTACAGCCAGAGTGAAGTTGCTGCTTTCCGCCCGTCTTGTGGTATAGAAACTTGCCTCACGCTGTCCTCGAAGTGGATCCAAGTGTGGTACTTTTGCAATATTGGCCTTGTACATAACAGTAAGGCCACCCACATCCCTCCTGTGTTGAAGGCTCTGCTGAAATGACAGATCTATCCAGGATTGGTCCAGGCGAGAGATGAGACGTCTTGCTCCGTTCTCTACTCTGTCAAGCAATCGCAGATAAGAAGGGGGGCAGGCGAACCAAGAAAGTGGAGCATACTCAAGGTGTGAGCGTACTTGTGCCTCATACAAAATCTTGCAACCCCTGCTGTCAAGCAGATGCGAGATACGGCGAAGTGCTGTAAGCTTCCTGGCTGCCTTGTTTGCAAGATTTACAACATGGTTTTTCATGGTCAGTTTGGAGTCAGATTTCACCCCAAGCATATCAACTTCTTCCCCAGGTGCCACCACTCTCCCATTCATCCTTACTACTGCACTGGCATTACCATCATGGTGCCTAGAGATCATCATCATTTGTGTTTTCTCAGGTGCAAATGTTACTTGCCATCTATTTCCCCAGGCTGATATAGCTCTGAGCTGGTGATTGATGTAACTTAGAGCAGCTGGCATTTCTTCTCTTGGATAAGTGAATGTCAGTGTACAGTCGTCTGCGTACGCATGGGATTCTGGGATGAGATGAAGAAGGTCATTGAAGTAAACATTCCCTAACAAAGGTCCCAGAACACTTCCTTGTGGAACACTTGCCCCAATAGGATGTCTTGCTGATTCTGTTCCATTGAGAACTACCCTTAGAGATCTACCATGAAGGTAATCACTGAGGAGACATAGCATTGAGCCTACAATTCCCAGAGCTTGCAGTTTTGCTAAGAGGCCCTGGTGCCACACCCGGTCGAAAGCAACAGCAATGTCCAGTGCTACCACACAGCTGACTTTGGATTCATCCAGTGACTGGTGCCACTTAGTAGAGAGGTTTAGCAACAGATCAGCAGCAGAGTAACCTTTCCTGAAGCCATATTGACGGTCACAAAGTAGTGAGTGGTAGTCAAAAAACTCTGTCATTTGTCTTGAGATTATTGTCTTAAGGAGCTTGCCAGTGATTGACAGGAATGACACTGGTCTGTAGTTGCTGATTTCTGCTCTCCTCTTCTTTTTTGTGAACAGGGACTACATTTGCCTCTTTCCACAGAGAAGGCCATTTACACTGTACTAGGCAGTGCTGAAAGATGCGAGTTAGAGGTGCTGCTAGCTGGTCTGCACATCTTCTAAGCAATCTTGGGCTCAACTTGTCTGGGCCCACAGCCTTTTCTTGATCAAGTGATTTAATAAGGAAGTGCACCTCTTCCTGCCTTATTGTTACCACTGACGGTTTTGAAACAGTTCTTGCAGCTAGCCAAGGAGGATCCATTGCTGGATCAGGAACTTGCATTTTGGTAGCAAAGTGTTCGGCAAAGAGGTCCGCTTTCTCTTGACTACTAGTAGAGGTGGTCCCATCCTGTCGATTTAGAGGTGGAATGAGTTCATCAGGCAGATAACCTTGTCTGTCCTTGACCAGGGACCACCAAGTTTTGGAGCCTACCCTACTTGATGCTAGCTTTCTTTTTATGTCCATCTCCCATTTAGCAATGGCCCACTTTTGAACGTCACCCATATGCCTACAGGCTTGCCTGTGCAAGTTCCTGTTATAGGTGGTAGGATGTCTCTTATACCTTCGCCATGCCTTGTATTTAGCAGTAGCAGCCTCTCTACAACGAAAGCCAAACCAAGGCTGATCTGTAGGCTTCGTCACATATCGCCGGTGAGGACTGTGTTCTTGTTGTAGATTAAGGACGTGTCCAGTGAAGGCCTTCACTTGGTTGTCAACATCCCCTTGAAGAAAAGCATTCCAATTATTGGTGGCGAGCTCAGAGCAAAGGGCTGGCCAATCACCTCTTTCCCATAGGCAGGTTGTGCACAGCACAGACAGTTTCTTTCAGTTTCTGACACATTTACAGTTTTTTTTATATTTGCAAAACTTGACCACAATACAAAGAAAAATTTAACAGTTAATGAAAAGGAATTGCGAGAGATGCTCTTTACATTATAATGAATTTGGTATTACATTTTATAGAAGTGTGAAATAAATGAAGTGATTCAGAAACACTTTCTCCCAATACCAGGAAAACAAAATTGGAAAATTAATCATAACAAGGAAATGTAAACAAATGAAAAATTGAAGTCGATATAAAAATTTTGTAATCTTTATTCAGACATAAAAACCCAAGAATGAAACATTATCTGCCTGAACCAAACAACGAAAAAAGTAAAATAAAGCAAATTTAAAATATGAATCCAAGCTAAGACATGAAAATCAATACATCGACTGCTCCAGCAAGAAGTATGACGCAGCCCGTGGTACTCGAGTATGAGTAAGATCCACTGTGATCCCAGGGTGACTTACACTATGTAAAAAAGTATCTGGCAGAGATGCGAGGATAGAAACATACACCTCAAACTGAAGACAGATCTTGATACCCTTGGAAGCATAGGCAGGAATCCTAATGAAGAGCATAAGTCAACACAAGGTGTAATGGGGTAGAACACTTTCTCAGACATGAGTGAACCGTTAATGACATGGCGAACCCAGCCGACTGACATCTCGGAGATTCAAGGAGGTGAGGAGTCGACAGAGGCACTGCTTCCAGAAACGATGAGTCACAAAATTAGAGATGATTTTCAGATACGTAAAATCAAGTAGAGTATATTAAGAGGCACGTAAGTTCCCCGCCTTCTAATAACGTTAATTTTTCCATTATAATCTACCTTGTCCGTAATTACGGTCGCATTTACTTCGTCTGTTTGGTAAGGTGAAGTCTAGGATCTTTCTTTAATTCATGGTATAACTTAACAAACCTTTGAGGACAATTGTGTTGCAGAGGTCTGAGCTTTACCTTACCAAACAGACAAAGTAAATGCGATAGTAACTATGGACAAGGTAGATTATAGTGGAAAAATGAACATGTTATTAGAAGACGGGGGAACTTACGTGCCCCTTAATTTACATGGATTTTTTTGTACCAAAGTATAAACAGCCCGTCAAATTCCTCAATGTTACGCTGGCCCGCTCAAAGCGCTCGGGTCAGGGGAAAGAAATACAGCTGCAGCATCACAAGTGGTTCACTCACTCGATAGGCAGAAACTTTAAAGACGTGTGTTAGTGAAGTAGAATATAAGTTTATGCTAAAACACTAATGTGGCACAAAATATAGGTTAAAGATTCCAGAAAAATAGACACACATAATAATGAATAAAAAAAATTATTAATTACGATCGTCAGAGAGTGAGGTAATCGAGTAACTGCATATGACTCATGAGTCAACAAGTGACCTACTAACTCAGAGTGCAGTGTGGAGAAAAGCTGGTAGGCGGCGTGCCTCTAAAACCAGCGCTTTAACACTCGCATGCACACAAAATTGCATACATATAAATGAACGTTTCCACCCTCACAAACAGCTGTGCGCTGCGTGTGTTGGTATATTCAGATGGAAGACAGACAGACATTTAAGACAGACCATAAAATATACATGCTTCAAAATTGCCCGTGCATTAAAAAATATATAACCATGAAAAAGAGGATTTTAGTATACCACATAAACGATAAAAATTTTAATAGCAAATGCATTAATATAGATTCAGTTTTATAGACGCATATCATGTTCTTTTTTTCAGAATAACAATAAAGAATGGAAAATAAATTTCGTCACACATTGACACAGGGTTTAACTCCCGTCTCTATAAATCGACGAAGAGATGACTAAAGAGGAAAAAATTGAACCGAGTGATATTCTACATTTGCATTTTTCCAGTAGCTCATGGCTGTGTCTCAAGGCATGAAGACAAGTCATCGAACATAAACAAATAGGCACTCGTAATTGTGCTCACGTACAACACGCACAAAATGGGTTAGCTCACCCAGTTCCATGTGTGTGAGTGTGTATGCCTGTACCTATGCTTATGCATGTACCAGTGTGTGGAGGGCATGTTTGTTTGGGGAAGGGGGTAGGGCACATGAGTGCACTAGCTGATTTGTGTCTGCAGGGGTCGAATCATGGATCCTTGTCCCGCCTCTCAAGCTTCAATGACCAGCATTAATGATTTCTGGCTTAAGTGTTAGGAAGTCTATTTTTAAACAAAGTCACCATCTATGTTCTCTTTCACTTAGTCCTCGCACTGCAAACAGTCTATCCTAATCAGCACTTCAAATTACTCTTGGGCATTCTGTATGTAGTATATATGTTCATAGTCCTCGTTTCTTCCAAGGATGTCCGATTCTATTTCTTTATTATATACTCATTGTACGAGACCTGCCTGCATTTCCACAAGCATCTAAACATGATTAAGTTAGTATAGTATATTTTAAAATAGATCAGACCGCTGCAGACGTATGATGTGAACAAAGTCCGTAAAGATTCTTTGCTGAGATTCATGAAAGCTAATCTGAGATCCGCCAGCATTGTCAAGGCTCCTAAAGTCATATAGTTTATGTACCCTTAAGGTAATGTGTTCGATGTGATGTCTGTTCCCAGAACGTTCTCTTTCAATACTTACAGTTTCTTCTTCCAAATCTGTACTCTGTCTCCGATCCTCTCCACCGTTCCAAACATTTCATGACCTTGCACATATCTGGACCGAGCTTCAGCAGTTCGTGTGAATGCGTATGTGCTTGTGTAAATCTTAAGAGATTCGTGCTATATCAATATGCAAATCCACTCCACATTTTGGTAATAATTGGTTTATCAAATCAAAGCACATTCGTCACTCAACGTGATAAAAAAAAACATTCCTTCTCTGGAAAGGAGGCGGTGATGATGGGAAGAACCAGACTGTGTTGCTTTCCTTTCAATCACCACGAGTATTTTAATAAAAACTAGACCTCAATTATGAAAATGGAATCCATTCCCTCGAAGTGTTCGCCACATCTTATCATTTATCAATTTCAACCAGTAGTGAGTCAACCAGATGACGTAAGTGATGCAAAGGAGTGATTCAACTGACCTGCTTGTTGTTCCCCTCCTTCTAATAATCTGGGTGAGGGGATAGAGTTGAAGGCAGGGACCTGTCACCCCCAGCTGCTGCACGCATGTACGGGACCTTCAAGGGGGCTTCAGAGCGCCCTCCCTTCATATTGCCTTTGGAAGCTCCCTCCCTTTAGCCTTTGTGGATTGGTGTGTAGGAGATCTCTCTACCGTTCGTGTTTAGCTCTTAAATGCAGTTCAGATTGGACTGTCATCGTTGTATGGTAACTGAGGGAAAATGTACGACTTCCCTAGGGTGGCGCAAACTGTGAAACGCTGGAAATGAAGGATGAGCTCTGGCTCCTGGTTCACATGGGAAAAATTTCCTAGTTCCTTAACGTTCAGCTCCAATTCTTGATTCCTCGTCACTGTTTAAAGATTCGTTGGTTAAACATTAACTCAGTAATTACGTCTTACAGAAATTTACCTTGTATATTTTTTTTCGTTATAATAATTCAGTAAAGGTCAAACCTTTATACAATATTTTAAGGAATGGTAGGAGTCTTATAGCCTATCATAAAGATGGACGATACGACAAGTCGAGAGAGAAGCCTTATAGAGTTTTACAATAATTTAGCAATCGTATCTTAATGAATAATAACTCAAAAAGACATTAAAACAGAAGCCATTAAAAAATATATACGGCACCCAGCTTAAATCAGAACGCTGCAACATAAAAAAGAAGTGCACTACAGTAAGGCTACTGAAGAGCAGTTTTTATTCACATTCAGCTGCACATATAAATGTCCAACCTAACACTAGGAAGTTACGCTCATCTACAACTCAGTACCTAAACCAGTGCATTCTTGGCATTATGCTTAACGTGTCAACATTATGTTTAATGTGTCAACATGTGTTCATTATACTTTCACTGATTAATATAAATAAATAAACAAGGTTCGAACCTACGAATGTTGTTACAAGGTGCAGTACTCTACATACACACCATCCCACTCTGATCCAATGCTTTGGCACCCATCCAAGCTAGGTGTTTATCCAAAGCAGCCAGCATTCAGGGAGGTGGTTTTGAATTTTTTATCTCATCTCTAGCATGCATCGATCACCGAAGAATTTTAGAATGTTTAGACTTCTCAGAACATGGTAAATTTTTACAAACGTTAATCTCAGGCCGAAAAAGACTCAAACCTATGAACCTTGGGATGCATGCTGAGGATGAGATGAAAAAATCTGAACTACCTTCTTGAATGCTGGCTGCTTTGGATCAACGCCTAGCTTGTTTGGGCGCCTAAGTATTGGACCAGTGTGGGACGGTGTGTATAGTACTGCGTACCTTGTCCCAACGTTAGTAGGCTCGAGCATCCTTCGGCCTGAGATTAGTGTTTGTATATATTTCCCTTATTCTAAGACGTAGAAAATACACACACACACACACACACACACACACACACACACACACACACACACACACACACACACACCGGTGAAGACGCACTCGACCCCTGCAACCACAAATAGGTGAGTACACACACACACGCATGCACATACAACAGGCCTAGTGTCAAATCGACATGTGCCTAGGACCAAATGGTAACTAACACACACACACACACACACACACACACACACACACACACACACACACACACACACACACACACACACACACATATATATATATATATATATAAATAATGTGTGTGTGTGTATGAACTCACGTATATGTGGTTGCAGGAGTTGATTCGCTGCTCATGGCCCTGCCTCTTCGCTGGTCACTACTAGGTCCACTCCTGACTCCACGAACCTTATCGTACCTCTTCTTAAAGCTATGTATAGATCCTGCCTCTACTACTTCACTCTCCAGATTGTTCCACTTCCTGACAACTTTAAGGCTGAAGAAATACTTCTTAACATCCCTGTGACTCATGTGAGCTTTCAACTTCCAGTTGTGTCCCTTTGTTCATATATCCATCTATGAAACATTCTGTCCCTGTTCACCTTGTCAATTAATCTCAGTATCTTATACGTCGTTGTCATGTCCCCTCTATCCCTTCTTTCTTCCAGTGTCATCAGGCTGAATTCCCTTAGCCTCTCCTCAAAGGACATACCCCCTAGCTCCGGGACTAGTCTTGTTGCAAACTTTTTCACTTTCTTTAATTTCTTGGCGAGCTTGATCAGGTGCGGGTTCCATACTGGTGCTGCATACTCCAATACGGGCCTGACGTACACGGTGTACAGAGTCTTGAATGATTTCTTACTCAGGTCTCGAAACGCTATTCTTAGGTTTGCCAGGCGCATATGCTGCAGCAGCTATTGCGTTGACGTGCACCTCAGATGTGCTCGGTATGATACTCATCCCAGTATTCTTTTCTTTGAGTGAGGTTTTCAGCCTTTCGCCTCCTAGCCTGTATTCCGTCTGCGGTCTTCTCTGACCTTCCCTAATCTTCGTTACTTTGCACGTGGTGAGGTTAAACTCCAGGAGCCAGTTGCTGGACCAGGCTTGCAGTCTTTCCAGATACCTTTGTAGTCCTACCTGATCCTCATCCGTTTGAATTCTCCGCATTCGCTTCATATCGTCTATCCCTTCCGTCTCACATACACCAGAAACAGCACCGGCTCGTCACATGCACCCACTCTGACATATAGTCGCGTAACATCACTCGTCATGTGTGTGTGTGTGTACTCATCTAATTGTGATTTCAGGGGTCGATCCACAGCTCCTGGCCCTGCCTCTTCACTGATGTGTGTATGTATATGTGCATGTATGTCTGTGCAAATGTATGCATGTGCGTTAGTATGAATACGTGTGCTTATGTGTATGCATGTGTGTTAGTAAGAATATGTGTGCGTGTGTATGCATGTGCGTTAGTATGAATATGTGTTCTTGTGTATGCATGTGCATTTGTATGAATATGTGTGCGTATATGCATGAATGTGCGTGCGATTATGTACACATGTATACGTGTGAACGTACGCTTGTTTGTACTGGTCATCCCATTTGAGCAGTTTGTATGAATATGTGTGCGTATATGCATGAATGTGCGTGCGATTATGTACACATGTATACGTGTGAACGTACGCTTGTTTGTATTGCTCATCCCAGCACTTCCTTCCCTATACCAAGTCTTTTGCTCTGAGGGAAAATTTAAAAAAAAAAGCTCTCTAAATAATCCCTATTTACATCCTACATTCAGCAAGCAGACTCGCTCACCTGTTTAACAAAAATGCCAGACATGACCCCATCGAACAGCCATAGTGTAGATAAAAACAAAATAACAAAATCTCCGCTGACAAGAACCGGGAGGAGAGGTGGGATAGGGAAAGGAAAAAATTCCCAGCTGGATTCTAACGTTGAGAAAACATTAGGGACTTATTTTTTTCTAGAGAGCTCTTACTGATGTCATCATTAATATGAAAAGTCAGTGGTGACCTCTGCCTAGGTCGATCACTCCAGAATTCACACTAATGCTAGCCCATCCTTTTAATCAAAGTCAGTATTTTACTGTGGCTAAGACAGCGAGGTGAATGTTGTAGGGGATTGCAATAATTAGTTCATTTCTTGTTAATAGACAACAGTCTATTCTAACTTGAATATCACAGACTGGGAAATCTGCTGAAAACCGTACGCGAGAAATAAAATTTGCGAGGCGCTGCTCATGCACTCTCATGCATTTTCACTTTCTTGCACTCTCATTCATGTCATCTCACTCTTATGCACTTTCACTTTCTCGCACTCTCATCTTCATACTCTTTAACATGCGCTTTTACCTTTTATAAGCCGCTTATTTCTACACTTCATGAGGCCTGGTCACATACCGGGCCGCGGGGGCGTTGACCCCCGGAACTCTCTCCAGGTAAACACTAGCAAAAGGCTTTTTAGTGTCCTATGAAAGATTAACTTATAAAACAAAATTAAACTGGATGACATCAATAACAAAAAGGTAATTTAATTATTATAAATTCTTCATTGAGAAAACGCTGAACCCGTAAGGGTCATACAGATCCTGAGGAATGAGAGCTAATCAGGTATGATCCGAGAAAGGGGGAGGGTAGTCCCAATTCCCAATCAAGGCACCGCATTTCAAGGGATATGGTAATTGGGATGGGAAGTTGATAAAGAAGGGTGGTCGTGGTATGGTTTTAGATTGGAGACAAACTAGCGTGAAGCACGTAAACAACCTCACTTGGTGGCAGACGCACTACCTATCATCCTGGAGGGTGTTCCGGGGGTCACCGCCCCCGCGGCCCAATCCCTGACCAGGCCTACCGGTGGATCAGGGCCTGATCAACCAAGCTGATACTCCTGGCAGCACGTAGTCCAACGTAGGAACCACAGCCCGGCTCATCGGATACTAGCTTTAGGTATCTGTCCAGTTCTCTCTTGATAGCAGCAGGGGGTCTATTCGTAATTCCCCTTGCCCTCTGCGGCACAGTATAAAGGTGACTCAATGTTAGGCTTACCTAAACTCTAGTTAAATTTTATTTTATTCACTCTCACTCTCTCTCTCTCAGTCGTTATTGTCGTTATCTTTTTCTCTCCATGTCAGTCTTTACTGACATCTCTCAAGCAACCGGAAGCTTGGACGTTAGACGTCATTCCTCATACCATGCAGACATCAAAGAATAACGAGGAAGAAGAATTCAAGTCATTCTTTGAAGGGTGACGCGGCTATTGACGCTATAATTGGCTTGTCCAAATGCCGGACGACTTTTCTTTCCGAACTGACAAACACCGGCAGAGCCTGGAGCACATAGTGGAGGGGAGGCAGTGAAGGTAAGAGGAAAAGGGAGGGGAATGGAGGGAATGTGTTGAGGGTGGGAATGAGGGATGTGCAGGGAAAGTGGCGAGTGGAGGGATTATGGAGAGAGAGAAACATGGGTGTGAGGAAGAGGAGGGGATAATGTTGAGTAACAAGTTCCTCTGAAGGTATGTATATAGATAGGAAAGCGTTTAGAAATTTCCCTTTTTACTGTTGTATTTCTCGTATTAGTAGTATATACAGAAAAATAAAAATATTGCATATACATAGGCATAAACGAATGTCGTGCCGAATAGGTAAAACTTGCGATTTTGGCTTAAATAGCAACGCTCTTCTTGTCGAATAAGGCAAGCGAAAATTTGTGTATGCAATAATTACGCAAAAATCATTCTGAACCTAACGAAAAAATATATTTCATATGTTTGTTTATTATTAAAATTATTGTAAACTTATCTAAAATATATTTAGTTGGATTAGGCTAAAATAAATTGCTCTTGTTATAATAAGGTAGGTAAGTTTCCTAAGGTTCTTTTAGTACAAAATTATTAATTTTTACATTAACATAAATAAAAAAATGTATCTTTAAACGTATAAGAGAAAATTTTAGAAAGGACTTAATTTTAAATGTTTTTGCTAATTGACCAGCTTTACTTATTCGGCACGACACACACACACACACGACATGGTAACGACATGCAGGGTGCTGCGTGGAGTGGACGGGGTGGACGGAGACAGGATGTTCCTGAGAGGGGTCACGTGTGGAAGTTGAAGACTCGGATGAGCCACGGGGAATTGGGAAGCGTTTCTTCAGTCGTAGAGTGGTCGAGAAGTGGAGCGGTCTGGCGGGCGATGCGGTGGAGGCAGGGGCCATACATGGCTTTGAGACGAGGTATGATAGAGCTCATGGAGCAGGGAGAGAGAGGATCTAGTAGCGTTCATAGAAGAGGCGGGGCCAGGAGCTGAGTCTTGACCCCTGCAACTGCAATTGGGTGAGTGCACACACACACACGGACAGACATACACACACACACACACACACACACACACACACACACACACACACACACACACACACACACACACACATGCACACACACACACACGCACACGCACACGCACACACACACACGTACTCATATACAACAGGCCTAGTGTCTAATCGACATGTGCCTAGGACAAAATGGTAACTAACACACACACACACACAATATATATATATATATATATATATATATATATATATATATATATATATATATATATATATATATATATATATATATATATATATATATGTATATATATATATATATATATATATATATATATATATATATATATATATATATATGTATATATATATACATACATACATACATACATGCCAAAGTGGAACGGGAAGGAATGGGTAGGAGTAGGCGAGCGCTTGGGAGTAGGAGTGTGATGGAAAAAATAGCTTGATGAAGGGAGGAATGGGCGCTGGGTGGCAGGAGTTGTAGAGGGGAGGTGGGGACAATGTTGACCTGGGGATTATGAAGCGTAAGCAACTAACTTACTGGGCAAAAAAAATAACAGAGAGGGAGGGTGTGTGCAGAAACTCGTGTACAGAGAGATGTATTTACAGAGAGAGAGAGAGAGAGAGAGAGAGAGAGAGAGAGAGAGAGAGAGAGAGAGAGAGAGAGAGAGAGAGAGAGAGAGAGAGAGAGAGAGAGAAAATGAGGCTTTGTAAAGAGGAAGAGAGGGTGAACACTCAAAGATAAAGAGCATTAGAGGAGATACACAACTATCTGCCCCCTCTAGGAACGAAAAGGTTAGGAAACGACGACGTTATGAACGTTTACTCATTATACAGCATACACGCCTGAATTAAGTAAAAATATACTTCAACAAAAATATCGTTGCCAAAGATATTTGGAGCTATTTAGCGTATTTTGGGCTTGTTGAATTAAAAAATGGTAGTGATTTTCAAATTAGTTCTAGCTTGTGAGACATTGCCTACCTACCCTTAATTAACAGGGAACTTAGCCATAACGTGTGTATAAGTAGTCACAATTTGTATATACAGATAATTTTAATTAAGATTAGGATTTTGTTTTTAAATGGTATAATATTTAACGAAAGGAGCTGTATCAACAACGACCATGTGACAATATTGTGACCCTTATTTTGTTATTTTTTCCAGAAAAGCATGCTTAAACAATTCCAATGCATTTTGCTATATTTGTGGCGAATATTTTTTTGCAAAAACAAAGAAAAAAAATCACAGATTTTGTAAAACAAGCTTATCTTGCTTATTGTGGAGTGACGCTTGGAGAACAAGACAAGTCTTGGACTGGACTCCCCATGTGGTGTGCAAAACCAGTGTAGAATAAATGGTTATAACTATGACCATAATTTTTAAAGTGGTGGACCGGTAAGCCAGCGGAAGGACTCGGTCAGATGACCAAAAGCTCCAACGCTGGGTCATCATCTGACTAAGACCCGCGTCAGGAAACACTTGTCCTGTTTACTGACGAACCTTACCTAACTTGTGTAGCATACTTACGACAGTGGAAAAATAGGCAAAGGAAAAGTTTAAGTTTCGGTGTGCCTATGGTGTGGAGAGAGCCGAAAAACCACCACAACGATTTTTGTTTCTGTATGGTGAATGTGAAAGGTTTCAATCGATAAAAGAAAGTCAAGTGGGAATAATCTGATCTGGAGTCAGCAAGGAGACCTGTGCCTCACAGCGAAGACGTTCCCATACCAGTGTTTACAACACTGCCTGACCTTCTGTTGTCAGGTGTTGAAGAAACTCAGAGTTTAGTATGTAACACAGGTGATAGCAGTGGAAGTGAATATGAAGTAAGCATTTCAATATTCCAGCAGTTCTCCCCAGAAGAACTCAATGATCTGACACATGACCTCAGCTTGTCAAAGCAAGCATTTCAACTTTTAGCATCCAGACTAAAAGAAAATAAAAACTCTATAACAAGTAGTTAAAATAGCAGCTTATCGGACAAGAGAGAGGTTGAACTCCATCCTTACTTCAGCAAAGATGAAGAACTTGTATACTGGCTCCAAGAAGTAGATGGGGAAACTTATGAGGCAAGGAAACAGGAGGAGAAAAATGATTGAAAGCATCATGAAAGCAATAGGAGAGGACGACATGACCCAGCTGACAAATTTTCGGAGAGTTGGGTGGTTTGCAAGAGAAAAAAAAACATCAAGTCAAAGTGATTTTCAAGGCAGAGTCAGCTCGAAACTGGATCCTGCAGGAGAAAGCGCGCCTAAGGGACAATCAGGCATTCCGGAGTGTGTACCTCGACTGAGACAGAACACGAAGAAAGGATGACACTGAACGAGAGGGTGCAATGTTGCAAGGAGGAATGGGAGGCAAGGAAGGTGAAGAGCAGGAGAAATCAGGCCCACATGGAAGAACAAACACAACCCCCTTCAGTACCACCCACAGAAGGAACACAACCATGGCAATCCCAAAGCAATCAAACGACCTAACCCAAAACCCACTCACTGTACCCTCTGCCCCCATCCCCTTCAGAACAAACCCCACCCCCACAGAAACCCTCAGTAACCCACACATCCCCCTCAGCTCAAACCCCACCCCCACAGAAACCCACAGTAACAGACACAATGTACCCTCTCCCCCATCCCCCTCACCACAAACCCCACCCTCGCAGTAACCCACAGCAACCCACACACTGTACCCTCTATCCCCATCCCCCTCACCACCACCTGCACCCACACTGAAACCCCCATAGGCCCTCTGCCCCCACACCCCACACCACAGCCCTCATCCCCACACCAACATAGGCTCCTGCCAGGGCACCTGCTCTCCCTAACCCACCTCTCTCCCCAGACCACAGTTATTGAAAAGAAGTTGAAGGTTTGGTACATGAATGTGGATGGAATAATGAATGAATGTGAGGAGTGGTATGAAAGAATCAAGATGTCCCCATACATTGTAGCAGTTACAGAAACAAAACTCACTGGGATAATAACAGATGCAATCTTCCCACCCGGATATCAGATCCTGAGGAAGGATAGAAGGAGCAGGGGGGGAGGAGGGGTTGCACTACTAATAAAAAACTGATGGTGTTATCAAGAAATGGAAGGTATGGACGAGATTGGAGAAATGGATTACATAGTAGGTACAGTTCAGTCGGGAACACGAGGTAGTCATTGCAGTGATGTATAACCCACCATGGAACTGCAGGATGCCAAGAGAGGAATATGATGAGTGCAACAGAGCAATGGTAGACAGACTAGCTGAGGTGGCAAGAAGGGCTCACTCAAGTAGAGCGAAGTTACTAGTCATGGGCAACTTCAATCACAGGGAGATTGATTGGGAAAACCTGGAGTCACATGGGGTTTCCGAAACATGGAGAGCCAAGATGATGGATGTGATGCTGGCAAATCTCATGCACCAACATGTTAGGGATACTACCAGAGATAGAGGGGAGGATGAACCAGCAAGACTGGACCTTGTGTTCACCCTGCATAGCTTAGACATTGAGCACATCACATATGAAAGGCCCCTTGGAGCTAATGACCACGTAGTTATGAGCTTTGAATACATCGTGGAGCTAAAAGTGGAGAGGGTAACAGGAGCAGAAAGGGAAAAGCTAAACTATAAAAGGGGGGACTACACAGGAATGAGGACCTTCCTGCAGGAGGTTCAGTGGGAACAGGAGTTGCTAGGAAAATCAGTAAACAAAATGATGGACTTTGTAACAACAAAATGCAAGGAGGCAGAGGAAAGGTTTGCTCCCAAGGGTAACAGAAATAATGGGAAGGACAGAACGAGCCCTTGGTTTATCCAAAGGTGCAAGGAGGCAAAAACTAAGTGCTCTAGAGAATGGAAAAAGTACAGAAGGCAAAGGACTCAGGAGAATAAAGAGATTAGTCGATGAGCCAGAAACAAGTATGCACAGATAAGGAGAGAGGCGCAGCGGCAATATGAAAATGACATAGCATCGAAAGTCAAGTTTAACCCGAAACTACTCTACAGCCACATCAGGAGGAAGACAACAGTCAAGGACCAGGTAATCAGGCTGAGGGAGGAAGGTGGGCAGCTCACAAGAAACGACCAGGAGGTATGTGAGGAGCTCAACATGAGATTTCAGGAAGTATTTACAGTGGAGGCTGAAGGGACAACGGGAAGATAAAACAGTGGGGTACAGCAACAAGGGATATACCAACAAGTGTTGGATGAATTACACACAACTGAGGAGGAGGTGGAGAAGCTCCTAAGTGACCTTGATACCACAAAGGCAGTGGGATTGGACAAAATCTCTCCGTGGGTCCTTAGAGAGGGAGCAGGGACACTACATGTGCCATTAACCAAAATCTTCAACACTTCCCTTGAAACTGGGCAACTACCTGAGGTATGGAAGATGGCAAATGTAGTCCCCATCTTTAAGAAAGGAGACAGAAATGAAACACTAAATTACAGACCAGTGTCATTGACGTGTATAGTATGCAAAGTCTTGGAAAAGATTATCAGGAGGAGAGTGGTGGAGCACCTGGAGAGGAACAAGATTATAAACGACAGCCAGCACGGATTCATGGAAGGCAAATCCTGTGTCACAAACTACTAGAGTTTTATGACAAGGTAACTGAAGTAAGAAATGAGAGGCAGGGGTGGATTGATTGTATTTTCTTGGACTGCAAGAAGGCCTTCGACACAGTTCCTCACAAGAGATTAGTACAGAAGCTAGAGGAACAGGCACGTATAACAGGAAGGGCACTGCAATGGATCAGAAAATACCTAACAGGGAGGCAGCAGCGAGTCATGGTCCGTGATGAGGTATCACAGCGGGCGCCGGTGACGAGCGGGGTCCCACAGGGGTCAGTCCTGAGACCAGTGCTATTCTTGGTATATGTGAACGACATGACGGAAGGGATAGACTCAGAAGTGTCCCTGTTTGCAGATGACGTGAAGTTAATGAGGAGAATTAAATCAGATGAGGATCAGGCAGGACTACAAAGAGACCTGGACAAGCTGGATGCGTGGTCCAGAAACTGGCTCCTAGAATTTAATCCCGCCAAAAGCATAGTCATGAAGATCGGAGGAGGGCAAAGAAGACAGCAGACAGAATATAGGCTAGGAAGCCAAAGGCTGCAAACCTCACTCAAGGAGAAAGACCTAGGAGTGAGTATAATACCGAGTACATCGCCAGAAGCACACATTAACCAGATAACTGCTGCGGCATATGGGCGCTTGGCAAACCTGAGAATAGCGTTCCGGTACCTCAGTAAGGAATCGTTCAAGAGTTTATACACTGTGTACGTCAGGCCCATACTGGAATACGTAGTACCAGTTTGGAACCCACACCTGGTCAAACACGTCAAGAAATTAGAGAAAGTGCAAAGGTTTGCAACAAAGCTAGTTCCAGAGCTAAGGGGAATGTCCTATGAAGAAAGGTTAAAGGAAATCGGTCTGACAACACTGGAGGACAGGAGGGTCAGGAGAGACATGATAACGACATAGAAAATACTGCGTGGAATAGACGAGGTGGACAGAGACAGGATGTTCCAGAAATGGGACACAGAAACAAGGGGTCACAACTGGAAGCTGAAGACTAGATGAGTCAAAGGGATGTTAGGGAGTATTTCTTCAGTCATAGAATAGTTAGAAAGTGGAATAGTCTGGCAAGGGATGTAGTGGAGGCAGGAACTATACATAGTTTTAAGATGAGGTATGATAAAGCTCATGGAGCAGGGGAAGAGAGGACCTAGTAGCGGTCGGTGAAGAGGCGGGGCCAGGAGCTGAGCCTCGACCCCTGCAACCACAATTAGGTGAATTAGGTGAGTACTACAATAATATCCCTGGACTTCTTCGAATGGGACTTGAAATATCGACCATGAGATTGGCGGCTGTTTATAAATAGCTCCATTAGAAGCTTGAAATATGTCTTATTGCACAATGGTAACCAATATATCTTTCTTCAAACTGCTCACTCAACAAAACTGTGCTGATGACCAAAACAGAAGAAAATCGTACACACAACGTTTTCATATGGTATCTGGTACCTGAATTATCTTAACTATGTTAATCTGTTATTATACAGAATGAAGTGATAGTATGTACTACATGATTTAACTTTTGCATGATCTAAAAAAAATATTTCAATGCGATTTGTAAGTTAGCCCCAGCTAACCAATATATTTTTCACATCTTTCACGTTTTTCAAAGGGATACCAAATGTATCAAAACCTAGTGCTAATCAAGCAAAATCAATGACATGGTCGGAATCAGCACTACAAACTTACCTTAAAATCGGTGTAATATCACTGACCAGAAAATGAGTGTTGACCAGTGAATCGATTAAAAGATCGCCTCAGGCAAGCTCATGTTTCGATATTGGTGATTAATGTCTCACTGCATGAGATAAAGAACAGAATACATAGTTGACCAAATGGAATATTGGATAATCGCCTTTACCAAAGATGCTGCTCAGGAAATTTATATATCAGTGACTTTGGTGCTACCCTTGGCTCATTATTATTATTTTCATTCTGAAGCTCTAAACTCTTAGGGGTCATACAGCACCAGGAAAATGAAAGGTAATCAAATTTGACTGGAGGAAAAGAAGAGCAGCCTGGATCATTAGCCCTTGACCAGCATTTGGGCTACCCTTGGCTCAAACGTATAAAATAAAATGAACCACTTGGACGTGTAAAGGCATTATGAAGACAGCAACTATCATATGAACTAAGACATGGGTGTACCGAGTCATTGTGTCATCATGCCTGTTTAATAAATGCCTCATTGTTAATGCCATATGGGAGTGTCTCCTCTAAGTTTTCTGCTAAATATCACGACATGTTGTCTAAATTAGAGCCTTATTAGATGGGTGCTTCTTTAGGTTTAAGGCTTATCGACAGCGCAAGAAATATTACGGCTACATTTCACCTGTACGCCGCCAGT
This sequence comes from Cherax quadricarinatus, assembly GCF_038502225.1. Taxonomy (NCBI): domain Eukaryota; kingdom Metazoa; phylum Arthropoda; class Malacostraca; order Decapoda; family Parastacidae; genus Cherax; species Cherax quadricarinatus. The sequence goes on from NC_091324.1 coordinate 10,350,145, forward strand.
CAAGAATGATCCGATTTCTGAAATAAAAATTAACAAATTCTCAATGTATATACAATGAGAGAGATATACATCTGAGCGCATGTACTCCAAGAATATTACAAGTCTATAAGAAGACTATTCCTACGCATCACTGTAATGTGCTCTACCAAAAATTCTGCAAAAACATTAAGTTATTATTCCCCTACAGTGGTTGATGGATTTTTTGTTCCAACAAATTTTGGTATATAACTTCAGAACACTTCATCCTACTACCTTCAAATTTTCAGAGCTGCTGTACGGTATTTAGCTAAAAGTTCGAGCTGTTATTGGGATGTGCAGGCAGCCTTCAGTAACTTTTATAAACCATTAAGCGAGTTCGGTTTCCATGCAAGAACTTCAGAATGCCTCTCCTGAACAACACTATAGATGTAAGCAACTTCTATCAAGGCTAAGGGATTGAACACCTCAAACTCTCTTCTTCAACTGTCTCCAATATATTAGTCACCAATATATTAGACTAAAGAACCTTACAGCGAAGGCAAAACGTTTCGGAAAAACAGACAACAAACACATGTTTTTTAGATATACAAAATTTGAATCAACTGAAAACTGAAACTAAGAAGTATCAAGCTAACAAGGCTCTAAAAAATTTAAGAAACTTGTATTTTGCATCAGGAATATATTGCTGCACTTCCACAAACCATCTACCAATCTCAATTAGTCACGATGTACAATGATTAACTTGTCACATGAGTGCAAAGACCATCTGTTATACTTCATATTTGTATTATCTTTTGTATAGGTTTTGTGTTGTAGGTTTTATTTGTATTACCTATATTATAAGTTGTGCTAAAGGTTAATTTTTATTACTTATAGTGCAAGTTGCACTACATATATCACTGCAATATAACATTCCCCTTCCAACGAATTCAGAGAAAATAATATGTAGTTAGTTTTAGGTTCTGGTAAATCTAGTAACCTCTGTTGGACAAAGGTGTAAAGTTGTAGCTACTGGGTACGATACTCATCTACTTAGTTGTGCTTCCGGGGATGAGCTCTAGCTCCCAGGCTTGTTGAGAGTGCTGAGCTATAGTTTCCTGATCTGTTGATGGGGTTGAGCTCCGTCTCCCTGACCTATTAAGGATGTTTTGTAGGGAACAACTAACAGTTTTGTAGTGCATTGCTAACATTTTTATAGTGCAAGACTGACAGTACTGTAGTGCATAACTGAGTTTTGTAGTGCAAGACTGACAGTACTGCAGTGCATAACTGAGTTTTATAGTGCAAGACTGACAGTACTGTAGTGCATAACTGAGTTTTGTAGTGCAAGACTGACAGTACTGTAGTGCATAACTGAGTTTTATAGTGCAAGACTGACAGTACTGTAGTGCATAACTGAGTTTTGTAGTGCAAGACTGACAGTACTGTAGTGCAAACTGAGTTTTATAGTGCAAGACTGACAGTACTGTAGTGCATAACTGAGTTTTATAGTGCAAGACTGACAGTACTGCAGTGCATAACTGAGTTTTGTAGTGCAAGACTGACAGTACTGTAGTGCATAACTGAGTTTTATAGTGCAAGACTGACAGTACTGTAGTGCATAACTGAGTTTTGTAGTGCAAGACTGACAGTACTGCAGTGCATAACTGAGTTTTATAGTGCAAGACTGACAGTACTGTAGTGCATAACTGAGTTTTATAGTGCAAGACTGACAGTACTGTAGTGCATAACTGAGTTTTATAGTGCAAGACTGACAGTACTGTAGTGCATAACTGAGTTTTGTAGTGCAAGACTGACAGTACTGTAGTGCATAACTGAGTTTTATAGTGCAAGACTGACAGTACTGCAGTGCATAACTGAGTTTTGTAGTGCAAGACTGACAGTACTGCAGTGCATAACTGAGTTTTATAGTGCAAGACTGACAGTACTGTAGTGCATAACTGAGTTTTATAGTGCAAGACTGACAGTACTGCAGTGCATAACTGAGTTTTATAGTGCAAGACTGACAGTACTGCAGTGCATGACTGAGTTTTATAGTGCAAGACTGACAGTACTGTAGTGCATAACTGAGTTTTATAGTGCAAGACTGACAGTACTGTAGTGCATAACTGAGTTTTGTAGTGCAAGACTGACAGTACTGTAGTGCATAACTGAGTTTTATAGTGCAAGACTGACAGTACTGTAGTGCATGACTGACAGTTTTGTTATACATGGCCGATAGTTTCGCAGTGCATGAGAAACCGAATAGAGAACTAGGTTGTATTCTACTTGGTAGACCAAACAGTGGCACTGCTAATCAGACCTCTCTGGATAATTTATTTGGCATACCCAGCCCTAGAGAGACAGTTTTGTAGTGCATGACTGACAGCATTAATCTCAGCTCGGCACAAGAGCCCACGAGCGCGCGCGCCCACGCAACTGAAGTCCTTTGATGTGCTTCAAGAGCATTAACATATCTCGCTTCTGATGTTGCAAACAAGCTGCATGTACGTTGAAGTAAACGTACGTTGAGCAACAAGGTATGTCTTGAGGTGAAGTATGGTGAGTAACTTACGTTGTGACGCTACCTACTATGAGGCAACGTACGTTTAGCGACGTGCATTGTGATGATGGGATGTACGTAGGTGAAGTAGGCTGTGATGAGACATAGGTAGGTGACATACGCTGTGCTGGGACGTATGAATGTGACGTACGGTGTGCTGGAACGTATGTAGGCGCACATTTATTTAAGCGATCTGTAAACTCTGAGGATCATACTGACTTGCAATTGAAGTATCAACACAAGTGACGAACATCCACATTGTTCTGCTTAGTGTGTCAACATTAATTATTGTACTGCCAACACTGTCACTGTGCACACAAACACACAAACACACACACACACACACACACACACACACACACACACACACACACACACACACACACACACACACACACACACACACACACACACACACACACGACAATCAGAACGGGCTCAGGAAAGGGAAATCCTGTGTCACAAACCTACTGAAGTTTTATGACAAAGTGACGGCGGTAAGGCAAGAGAGGGGTGGGTAGATTGTGTTTTCTTGGATTGTAAGAGGGCTATTGACACAGTTCCACACAAGAGATTAGTGCAAAAGCTGGAGGATCAGGCAGTTGTAATAGGGAAGGGACTGCAATGGATCAGAGAATACCTGACAGAAAGGCAACAACGAGTCATGGTACATGATGAGGTGTCAGAGAGGGCGCCTGTGACGAGCGGGGTTCCAAAGGGGTGCTGTTTCATATATATGTGAACGACATGACGGAAGGGATAGTCTTCGAAGTGTCCCTGTTTGCAGACGATGTGAACCTGATGAGGAGAATTCCATCGGATGAGGATTAGACAGGACTACAAAGGGATCTAGACAGAATGTAAGCCTGGTCCAGCAACTGGTTCCTAGAGTTTAACCCCACCAAGTGCAAAGTCATGAAGATAGGGGAAGGGTGAAGAAAACTTTAGAGTACAGTCCAGGGGGCCAAACACTGCAAACCTCACTCAAGGAAAAGTATCTTGGGGTGAGTCTAATACTGAGCAAATCTCCTGAGGCGCACATCAACCAAATAACTGCTGCAGCATATGGGCGACTAGCAAACCTAAGACTAGAGTTCTGACACCTCAATAAGGAATCGTTCAGGGCTCTGTACATAGTGTACGTCAGGCCCATACTGGAGTATGCAGCGCCAGTTTGGAATACAAACTGCAAGGTTTACAACGAGACTAGTCCCGGAGTTAAGGGGTATGTCCTACGAGGAGAGGTTAAGATAAATCGACCTGACGACACCGAAGGACAGGAGAGACAGGGGGGACATGATAACGACATATAAAATACTAAGAGGAATTGACAAGTTGGACGGAGACAGGATGTTCCAGAGATGGGACACAGCAACAATCAGTCACAATTGGAAGTTGAAGACCCAGATGAGTCACAAGGATGTTGGGAAGTATTTCTTCAGTCACAAAATTGTCAGAAGTGGAATGGCCTGGAGAATGATGTAGTGGAGGCAGGATCCATACATAGTTTTAAGAAGAGGTATGATAAGGCTCATGGAGTAGGGAGAGTGACCTAGTAGCGAGCATTAAAGAGGCGGGGCCACGAGCTATGAATCGACCCATGCAACCACAAGTAGGTAAATACGCACACACACACACACACACACACACACACACACACACACACACACACACACACACACACACACACACACACACACACACACACACACATGCAGTATGCAGCACCAGTTTGGAACCCACACCTAGCCAAGCACGTAAGGAAACTAGAGAAAGCGCAGAGGTTTGCAACAAGACTAGTCCCGGAGCAAAGGGGTATGTCCTACAAGTAGAGGTTGAGGGAAATCGACCTGATGACACTGTAGGACAGGAGAGATAGGGAGATATGATAACGACATATAAAATACTGAGAGGAATCGACAAGGTGGACAGAGACAGGATGTTCCAGAAATGGGACACAGCAATAAGGGGTCATAGTTGGAAGTTGAAGACTCAGATGAATCACAGGGATGTTAGGAAGTATTTCTTCAGCCAGATAGTTGTCAGGTAGTGGAATAGACTGGGAAGTGATATAGTGGAGGCAGGCTCCATATTTTTTCCCATAATTATCATGACCGTGTCAGAAATTCCAACCACGCTGCCCTTAAGAAGAGGTATGATAAAGCGCAGGAAGAGTGACCTTGTAGCGGCCAGTGAAGAGGCGGGGCCAGGAGCTGTGAATCGACCCCTGCAACTACAACTAGGTGAATACATGCGAGGCATGTTTTTGAGTTTATAGCGTTGGTGTGGAATCCTCACACAGAAAAACATTAAGTGCACCTCAGGAGGAACCAAGAGAATGTATTCACACTGGTGCCTGAGCTGAGGAAAATGAGTTATATAGAAAATATGAAAATTGAGTCCCTTCACTGGAAGGATGAGTAACAAGATGGAATGTAACCACGACATACAAAGTATTTTTGGGAATGGACGGAGTTAGGCTCGTTACCAGAGCTGTAAGATGAACAATAGGGCGTAATGTTTCGTCAACAAAAGAGTTGTTAAGACGTGGAATGAACTGCATGATTAAGGAAAACTTCATTTATTCATTTAAGGATTCCAAAATACTCTTGACAGCTATTTCGCGTTAGTTGGTCAAATGCTAAGAGGCGGGATCAAGAGCTAGAGCTCCCTTCCTTCAAACTAAAATGGGTAATTACACAATAAAAACCAGACTCATTATTATTAGATTCACGATGAAGTACTAAACTCGGAAGGGTCATACAGCCCATAGGTAATGGACGTTATCAAGTTTCATCCGAGGAAGGGAGGGTTGTTTTAATTCCTAGGATTAAATATGGAGACACTCCTGAGGGGCGTCAGACGAGCAGCTGACGTCTAGCTATGTGTTTACTTTAAAGGCCACTAATTATAATAAGAAATTCAATACTATAGTTGTAATTGCTTATCATTATTATTTCGTGGAATCGCTAAATTCGTATGAGTTATACAGCACCTAGGGAATGAAAGGTAAACAAATTTGACCCAAGGAAAGTGAGTGTATCTACGATTCCTTGGCTCCAGAGCCCTTGGCATTAATCCCTCCTCAAAAGCTGAGTGAAATAACTTGTGTTGTAAAGTGATCAACACATTATAGTTACCTTGGTATTGTTTTATCTATGTGTATTATCATTATGTCACTCAGTTGTGTATAATTATCATTACGTCACTGAATTATACATAAGAGCGACTTCGGTTCATTTTACTACATTTACAAATATTATTTCTTGAAGTTAGGGAAGGTTAGATGTGGTTAGGTTGAATACAGTTACGTAATATAAACTTACAGAAATGTATATTTTACCACAAAAAAGGGAAATTAAATATCCGACAGGTCTGGCAAGGTGGCTGAGAAGCACCAGGAAACGTTGAATTTTGCTTCACACTTGGTGCCAGCATAAGTTAATGTGTCATGGTTACTAAGTTTATTTTATAATAATATTCACGTCACGTAGCCTTGATAACTCTCACAGTTGGAGCTCTGTTCTTACTGATTCCTTTATTTTATTATTCCTGTATAATATTTTTACAAGTCACACAAGATAATTTATTCTTATCTTAATTACCTTATTATTTGTGACTGATGGCCTCGTAAATCATATCTCGTTTATCAGGATGTGCGTGCGTGCGTGCGTTCGTCGGAGACGTGGAAGATGAACTTCAGGGTTAACAAGTGCAAAGTAATGCATTTTGGATCAACATAGTACAAAATATTATTAAAAAAACATTAATCGAAACACGTAAAGGACTCTGAGGTATCATAATCAACGCCAAAACAATGCTTGGTTTCAAAGTTGAAATTTAGAGTACAAAACACACTAAACACACTGACTATCAAGTACTTGTTGGTATGGACCTTGAATATGATGTCCAGTTTTGATCTCCAGATTACATAAATGACAAAAATAGATTGCAGAATGTGCAGAGTAGGGTAACTAAGCTCATACCATTGCTAAGAAACAAACCCTATGAATAAAGACTCAGAGTACTTAACATTTTCTCTCTTAGGAAACGAATACTACGAGATCTCATTCACATTGTGAAGATACTGAATAGTTTCGATACACTGAATCACGAAGAACTATTTAATATGAAAACGTGGGATTCAGCTAGACACTGCAGGGGCAAGCAGTCAGCGAATTCTTGATGTTCGCTCAGCAACTACATCAGTACAACCTAGGGGATACTAATATAATAGAAGTGGTAAAAATAGTGGGTGTCACAGCAGTTGCCACCAGTATTCTGGTGCTTGTTTTGAAGCTGCTCATCATATCCGGTTATTTGTATCCACCTGCAATAGTACAGTATATGGAAGCAGAACCAGTTTTATCTAGAAGCAGAGCCACAGTTTTACATAGCTGTGGATGGTAGTGGAGTAACATGAGTAGTTGCTATAGTAAGCCAAAGATTACTAAATAGCAGAGGTAGTTTGTAGCTCATCCTTTCCATCCACTTTTGTCTTTCCAATAAATTCCATGCAGTTTTTCCTAAAGAGCATGATAAGTTATTCCTTCATGTTCCATGTTGACAGTGAGCGGAGGGAATGAAGGGTAGTGCTAGAGAAAAGAGGTTTCTGCGTTACTATCTTGACCTGACACATCTAAATTAGAGATGATATTTTTTAATCGGGACAGAATCAAATAGCCATCCCGGTAGACAGTCTCGGTGTGGAATCTGAAATCTTGTGCTATCTCTCCATCTACCTCTCCTTCCTCCTTCCACCCCCCTCCCCCTGCCTCCCTCAATACACCCCCACGCCTTCCTTAAGCCCTCTTTCCTACATCCATCTCTTCCTGCCTACGCCAACACACCCTGCCTCCCTCCACACCCACTACTTCCCTCTAAATACCTGCCTCCCACATCACTACTTCCATCAACATACCTGCCTTTCCCATCCCTACGGCCACACTCCTCCCCAACACCCTTCTGTTGCCACACCAGCACAGGCAATAATCCTGTTGAAAGTGCGAGCAAGGGAGGAATACGAGCCAGCGTGCGTGTGTACGTATCCACCGAGTTATGCTCATGGAGTTGTGTTTGCGGAGTCGATACTTAGCTCCTGCTTCACCTCCCAGACCATCTCGATCGACATCACTTATTTAAGGCATTTGGGACCATATCATATGCTGCCCTGAAGCTGTGTACTACGTTTGCCTCCACCCTAAGATTACAGAAATAATTCCTTACATCCCTATGGCTCATCTTTGTTTACAACTTCCACTTGTGACCCCTTGATCTTGGTCGTCATAATTCACTATATTCCTGTGTTGATGCGTGCGTGCGTGTGCATGTGTATGTGTATGTGTATGTGTATGTGTATGTGTATGTGTGTGTGTGTGTGTGTGTGTGTGTGTGTGTGTGTGTGTGTGTGTGTGTGTGTGTGTGGCTACCCTCGCTGCTGTCCTCGGCTCATCTCTCTGGTGGTATTTGCTGTGCTGAAAACCACTTAGGGTGTATAATGCTCTGCAATCATTTGTTCAGGCCACAGTGCGGACCAGTACTCCCACTCAATTACAGTTTTTATTTCGCTTTGGTGATTAAAGAGAAGAGGTAACATATCACTGTTTACTGAAGAAGGAGGAAGATCCTGCTTCTTAAGAGGAGAAAAAATACGTTTCCTAGATGTGTGGCGAAAACAGGAAGGTGGACAAAATATAACGAGAAGGGCAACACGAGAAGACGAGAAGAGAGCATAAGAAGGTAAGAGAGGACGAGAAGAGATGAAGGAGATAAAGAAAATGGAGAGAAAGGACGACAGTACACAAATAACCCGCACATAGAAGAGAGGAGCTTACGACGACGTTTCGGTCCGACTTGGACCATTTACAAAGTCACACTAATCAGAAGTGGAGCAGGACGGCTATATATAGGCAGGAAAAGGTAGTGGTGGTGGTAGTGGTAGTAGTAGTAGTAGTAGTAGTAGTAGTAGTAGTAGTAGTAGTAGTAGTAGTAGTAGTAGTAGTAGTAGTAGTAGTAGTAGTAGTGGTAGTGGTGGTGGTGGTAGTAGTGGGGAACTAAGGAGGAGCCAGTCAAATATAAAGAAAGAGGAGCACTGCAAGGGAGCTAGGTGCCCACAGAGGGAGAGCAAGTGTACAGAGGTGGGGGGAAGGGAAAGTGATGAAATAAATAATGAAGGAACAGAAACACGCGACAGAAGAAAGACAAAAAAAAAGGAAAGAGGAAATGGGAAGAGGGAGAAGAAAAAATGAGGAATCAGGTTAAGTCACGGGTGTTCTGAAGCTTGGAGCAATTTACAATGTAGTGGGAGAGGAAGGCATCTACAGAGACGAAGCCAGGACTAAGATTCATACAAGGAAAGTTGTGTATTAGAGAGGATTCAACAAGACGGCGACTGTTAAAGTTGGAAGTAGGGAAGACAGTTTTAGCAGAAGACCAGTCTATAGGATGGCTGTGATCTCTGACGTGACAGAAAAGAGCATTGTTAGTGTCGGCAAGCCTAACACTATTTTTGTGCTCCCTAAGTCTGTCAGAAAGAGATCGGCCAGTTTCTCCAAAGTATTGAAGAGGACAGGAGGAGCAAGAAATAGAGTAGACACCAGGAACATCTGTAGAGGGAGGAGAGGTATGAACGAGATTAGTGCGAAGAGTGTTAGTCTGGCGGAAAGTAAGCTTGATGTCTAAGGAACGGAGAGAATTGTTGAGATTAGAAAGACCGGAAATGTAGGGAAGGCAGAGGACAGAAGAGTTCCCAGGAGTAGAGAGTTTGGGAGAGAAGAAATTACGTTTAGCTCGTGAGAAGGCAGAGTCTATGAAATGGGAAGGGTAGCCAAGACGGGAAAACGAATTATGAAGAGTGGAAATTTCTGCTGGAAGGAACTGAGGATCACAGATGCGGAGGGCACGGAGAAAGAGGGAAATAAGAACACTTTTCTTGACAGGGGAAGCATGATAGGAAAAGTAGTGAATGTACATGCCACTGTGCATAGGTTTTCGGTAAACGGAAAAGGAAAAACCTGTATCTGAGCGGTGGACATGGACGTCAAGGAAAGGAAGCAAGGAATTAGATTCCCATTCAGCTTTAAACTTAATGGAGGGGGCAAGATTATTAAGAGATTCAAGAAAAGGTTGGAAGAGATTGACGTCATGAGGCCACAGAGCAAAGATGTCATCCACATAGCGGAGCCAGAGTGAAGGTCGCACATCGATGGTAGGAAGAACGGTCTCGAAGTATTCCATGTAAAGATTAGCAAGGACAGGAGAGAGAGGAGAGCCCATAGCGACACCGAAGGTTTGAGAATAATATTTCCCTTGGAAGGAAAAGGAATTCGAGTCCACACAGAGGCGGATAAGATCAAGAAAGACTTCAATAGGTATAGGGAGATGTAGAAACCCTTCAAGGGCCTTCACTCTAAGGAAATCAAGGGCATCATCAAGAGGGACATTGGTGAAGAGGGACTCAACGTCAAGACTAAGCATCTTACAGGTTGGGAGAGAGCGAACCCGTTCAATGAAGTCTTGAGAGTGACGGAGGTGGGCAGGAGAAAAAGTACCAAGAAAGGGAGTGAGGGTTTTGGCCAACCAAGAAGCAAGGGAATAAGAGACAGAACCTCAAGACTCTAGAGGATATGATAGGACGAAGAGGAATATCAGGTTTATGAGTTTTGGGAAGGCCATTTTTAGTTATTTAAAGGACGACAGGGCAGGAGACAGGCAGGGCAGGTGATGGGCAGGGCATGAGGATAGGTCAAGAGAAAGACAATACAACAAAATTATAACATAATAAATTTAATCATACATAATGATTTTAATTATATCTAATGATATTAGTGAACATATTTTAATAAGCTTATTCAAGTATTACATAGTCCTGATGTAGAAATACAGAAGCACCTCAACTAATCAGAGTTTCCATTACCACATAACACACAGTCAAGCAGAGTGTCATTTACTACATCACACAGTCAACCTGTGCTTCAATTACCACGTCACACACAATTAACCAAACAGAACTTCAATTACCCTGTTGCACACATTCAGCCAATCACAGCATGAATTACCCTGTTGCACACATTCAAGCAATCACAGCTTGAATTACCCTGTTGCATACATTCAACCAATCAGAGCTTCAATTACCCTGTTGCACACATTCAGCCAATCACAGCCTGAATTACCCTGTTGCACACATTCAGCCAATCAAAGCTTCAATTACCCTGTTGCACACATTCAACCAATCAGAGCTTCAATTACCCTGTTGCACACATTCAGCCAATCACAGCTTCAGTTACCCTGTTGTACACATTCAGCCAATCACAGCTTGATTACCCTGTTGCACACATTCAACCAATCAGAGCTTCAATTACCCTGTTGCACACATTCAACCAATCACAGCTTGAATTACCCTGTTGCACACATTCAAGCAATCACAGCTTGAATTACCCTGTTGCACACATTCAAGCAATCACAGCTTGAATTACCCTGTTGCATACATTCAACCAATCAGAGCTTCAATTACCCTGTTGCACACATTCAGCCAATCACAGCCTGAATTACCCTGTTGCACACATTCAGCCAATCAAAGCTTCAATTACCCTGTTGCACACATTCAACCAATCAGAGCTTCAATTACCCTGTTGCACACATTCAGCCAATCAGAGCTTCAATTACCCTGTTGCACACATTCAGCCAATCAGAGCTTCAATTACCCTGTTGCACACATTCAGCCAATCACAGCTTCAGTTACCCTGTTGTACACATTCAGCCAATCACAGCTTCAATTACCCTAGTGCACACATTCAACCAATCAGAGCCCCAAGTACATCACACACACATTCAATCAATCAGAGCGTCAAGTACATCACACACACATTTGACCAATCAGAGCTTCAGTGATCATGTTAGATACTTAACCAATCAGTTTTATCTGCCACGTCAAGTACCTCAACCAATGAAAGCTTCAAATGCATCACACACATCCAATAATCACGGCTTCAATTGCCACGTCAAATGCCTCAACGAATCAAAGCTTCAATTAACATATCACACTACAGTCAGAAAGTTTAAATTATCACATCACACAGCTCCACCAATCAGAGAGCTTCAATTATTGCGTCACAAACATCTAGCTAATCAGAGCTTCAATTAAAACGTCACACACCTCAGTAAGTTAGCTCCAATTACCACGAAACACATCTCAACCAGGGCTTCACGTACCACGTAACACATCTCAACCATAGCTTCACGTACCACGTCTCAGCAAGAGATTCACATACCACGTAACACACCTCAACCAATCACTGAGTCGCATTATATCGCCAACCTCAAAAAATCACTGAATCACATCGTCCCCCACCTCAACCAATCACTGAATCACATCATGTCACACACCTCAACAAATTAAAGTTTCATTTCAGCAAGTCACATACCTTTAACCAATGCGCTTCAACTTAGCGCATCACAAACTTCAATTAATCATAAAGCTTCAGAACGTCACACACCTCAACTAATTAGAGATCTTCAACTAAAACCCCTCAGGTACGTCATATGCTTCAGCCAATCAGAGAGGTTAATTCTGAACTTCACACGTGCGTGTGATGTGCCTTAACCAATCAGAGCTTTATCCAGATTTGTTGCATTTTTGTGTTATTAAACAAGTTTGCTTGGACTATAAATTCTCGCAGCTTCAACTGGTAAGAAACACCTATCTAATAATCTGTAAATGAAATGTTTCATTGTTCACAGCAGAAATAAAGTACACATGACGTTAGTCACACGCGTCCAACCAATCAATGCTTTTAGGCCCAATAACGCTTCAGCTTCCACCTCTGCATGTCATTTTATGTTGTTTATATGTGATATCAGTATGTCATGTTGTCGCGGTATCTCAATATATGATGTCAGTATGTCATGTCACGGTATCTCATGGTAAGACACATATGCAACAGTTAGGTATCTTTATTTCGAAACGTTTCGCCTACACAGTAGGCTTCTTCAGTCGAGTACAGAAAAGTTGATAGAAGCAGAAGATACTTGAAGACGATGTAATCAGTCCATCACCCTTAAAGTTTTGAGGTGGTCAGTCCCTCAGTCTGGAGAAGAGCATTGTTCCATAGTCTGAAACAATATTGTTTCAGACTATGGAACAATGCTCTTCTCCAGACTGAGGGACTGACCACCTCAAAACTTCAAGGGTGATGGGCTGATTACATCGTCTTCAAGTATCTTCTGCTTCTATCAACTTTTCCGTACTCGACTGAAGAAGCCTACTGTGTAGGCAAAACGTTTCGAAATAAAGATACCTAACTGTTGCATATGTGTCTTACCTAACAACCTGTCGGTATTTTATACCATTTTAATGTTCACGGTATCTCATGCTGTCACGGTATATCTCATATTATCACAGTATATCTCATGTCTCGCTATAACGCACGTTATCATGGTATATCTCATGCTGCCACGATATATCTCATGCTGCCACGGTATATCTCATGTTGTCACGGTATATCTCATGTCATGATATATCTCAAGTTGGCACAGTATATCTCATGTTGTCACGGTATATATCGTGTTGTTATGGTATATCTCATGTCACGGTATAGCTCATGTCATCAAGGTATACCTCATGTTGTCACGGTATATATCATGTTATTATGGTACATCATATGCAAAAAATAAAAACTCAAACATGATAACATATTCCCAGAAAGGATATCTAATAATAGCCAAATGAGTACACTATATTTACCTATGTTCACTATTTCGCCATTCTATCACCTTTAATTAACAAGGAGGTATTGATGTGTTTCAAAGGTGATAAATGCATGTTCCGCCAAAAGTGATACGCGAGGTGCTCCTTCAAATGTGATAAATGCAGGGCTCCTCCAAATGTCATACACGGGATGGTTCTCCAAAAGTCATACATGCGGTTCTCCTCAAAGATACACGAAACCCTTCTTCAAAAGTCCTCCTTCAAGGATGGCCACACGAGGTCTTCTGCCAAATATGATACAAGAGATCTTCCTCCAGACGTGACCACTAGATTTTCCAAATGTGACCCACTAGGTTCTGCAAACGTGACCACTAGATCCTCCAAGGTGACCCACTAGGTTCTCCAAAGGTGATCCACGAAGTTCTCTTGCAAAATGCAAAATGACCCACAAGGTTCTTGTAGAAGGGTGGCCCATAAGGTCCCTCTCCAAGGGTGACAACACTAGGTCTTCCAAAGGTGACACACTAGGTCCTCCTTCAAACACCAGCCCAGCACAACTGAGGGTTACAACAAATGCAACAAAGGGGCGGTGCAAAGTCACAACCGAAGTGGAGGCAAAACAAGCTCATTAATGTTCAAACTGACGGATGTGCAATTATTTCATGCAAACCTAATTACCTCGGGACGCAACATTCAAAACTCTGCATAACGACATTGCTAATTTGTAGTTCATTAACGAGGATAACTTTTTTATTTTCGCAGACATTTATTGTGAACCGGGCACTGATTGGGACAAGTTGGCGACTACACGCCAATGTGATTACCTCTGTTGGTGCTTCTATTTAACCATTATATTCAATAAGTGTTGGCCACTTTTTGCATACTGAAAATACGTAAAAAAAAAATTTTATATTAACATTATTTGCTATTAGAATAAAAATATATGAGGGATTAAAGTAATAGTGCTGCTGCATAATAATAATAATAATATAGTTGGAGGTATTTATATCACCTGCTCCTACTGAGACAAAAAGTACGAAACAAAATTATATTCAAAGTTACAACACAATTTTTTCTCCTTAGTAAACGTTCCCCTTCTTCACCCCCGTCCCGGCCATCCTCCCCCCCCCCCAAAAAAAAAAATGAACAAAAAAAGTCTTAGAACAATATAGTATATTTCTGAATACACATTTCTAAAACAACTAGAATAATTAATAATGGGATAGCAGCTTACAGAGCAACTCACCTCTAAATACATTTCGTAATGAAAGCGAGCATAAATTTTCTGGATATTATTATTATTATTATTATTATTATTATTATTATTATTATTATTATTATTAAAAAAATTATTCAAGAAAATAATATATGAAAAAAAGAGCACCAAAATATGCTTATTCATAAATTTAAGTATGAAAGAAGGCGATGGTATAAAAATAATTCATGTGTAGAAGGAAGGGTTATCAAAATGGTTTGGTCATTTATAAAGGATGGAGAGCAGATAAGTTGACCAAGGGTATAAATCTTGGGCGAGTGGAAGGTGTTGGAAAAGTCGTAGGAAAAGTTGGTAGGTAGGTTTGAAGAAGCATACAGTGCAAGTGTGAGCGTGTTAGATCGTAGTGGAGACAAGTCGTATTTGACGTGTTGATGTATGTAAGCAAACAATACATGTATAAATTCTGGAAAATCGTGTAATTGGATTTGAATTATAAAGTTGGGAAGTACGATGCCATCAATATGAAGTACCGTAATTTGGTATCCATGCACTTCTAAAAAGACAGCATGGTGAATGTGTTTTCTTTGATTTGACCTAGTGAAGAAACGGCAAACGTAGATAAAAAAAAATCGTTTCAGTAGAAGATTCATATATTTGATAGCATCAAAACCACGCTGACAGTTGAGTTATAAAGATTTTTTAAATAAACACACACACACAGTCACGATCCTATACATGGCAAATGTAAGACCCACCTTGGAGTGTTACAGCTTCAGTAAGTAACCCGCATCTGATAAAGCATGAAGCGTATGACTAATAAGAAGTTAGAGGATGAGACATTTGTGCAACAATTGGGTATCTTTATTCTGGAAACGTTTCGCCACACAATGGCTTCTTCAGTCCAATGGAGAGAAAAGTGAAAGATGAGGAGTTTGAGGTAATCCGCTCCTCTGGCTGAAGTCGATGTGTTCAGCATATCCGCGGAGAATGCAGATGTAGGGGAGACCGGGGCTAGTTGGCACACTTTTTACATTTTCGTTGATGAAATAAAAACAACAAACGATTTTGGTAATTTTATACTTCCAGTGAAAAATATAAATCTTCCTCTTACTTTTCATGAAATAAAAAAATTATTTTCTTTCGAAACAAAAGCACAGCATTCTTTAGAAGAAAAAAAACATTTCACGTGTGCCAACATGTCCCATGTACGGGGTAAGCTGGCACACACTTTGGGGTAAGTTGGCACAGCTAATAATAATAGTAAATTAGGAATATGTAACAGTAAATTTAGATACTGATTATTCATAATGTTTCATTTCAAGAATATTCAGTTCCATAGAAACTTAAAAATCTTTTCTTAGTAAAGAAAGAAACCTTTTTTAATAAAATAAAATTAAAAACTGACTAGGTGTTATACATTCAATTGAAAATAATTGCACTTTCAGATAATAATTGTACAGAATACTTAACACCAGAGTCTCGACCCATGCAACTACAATTAGGTGAGTACAATTAGGTGAGTACCTCAGGTGAACTTAATCTAAATCATCATCTGAGTCAGTTGGGGCATGTATAAAACAATTCTTTATCAGTGTAGGCTTCGTGGGCCCACAACTTGCACATTCTACACTGTATCCATACTTCTCGTGGTTTGCTTTTGGAAAAAGGACCCATACATACCAAACAGAGACTGTCTTCTTCATCAGAACTGTCCTCGTCACCATGAACACGTTTTGATTTCTTTGATTGTTTCTTCTTTGCTTCTTTTGATATCTTTTCCAGTGTCTTTTTCACTGGCGTGTCAGTCAAAATGGCAATGCCAATTTGCCTCATTTTTGATGAACCAACTTGCCCCAACCATACCAATGTTCATAAATAAATGGTTTTAGTATATATTAATAAACCTATATTAAACTGTTTCATGGGTAAACAATCCTTAAACCCTAAGTTAAATTATGGCTAAATTGGATATTTCTCATCTATAACCCCATAGGCTACATGTTACAGCAAACAATATAAGCGAATGATAATTTACTTACCAGCATCAAAATCAATTTTTCCCCACTCCAGTTAAATAATGCAACCTTTTGGTATGGTAGCTTGTTGGTGAGTGAGGAAGCACGTGGTGATCCTATGATTTAAATAACAACACCGTCTAGCGGTAAATATTTGAATTCCAAGTGTGTCAACTTACCCCTGTTGCCAACTAGCCCCGGTCTCCCCTACTATACATAGACATTCCAAAAGCTTTTGACAAGTGCGATCAAGGTGTAATAGCGCACAAAATGCGTGCTAAAGGGATAACTGGTAAAGTGAGGAGATGGATCTTCAACTTTCTAACCAACGGAAGCTGCCATAGTGAAAAGCTCTGTTCCACAAGGCACAGTACTCGCCCCCACAGAGATGTAATCCATAGCACTGTGTCATCCTTTGCAGACGATACTAGGATCTACATGAGATTGTTATCCACTGAGGACACGGTTAACTTCCAAGAAGATATAAACCAAGTTTTCCAGTGGGCAACGGATAACAACATGATATTCAATGAAGACATATTCCAACTACTCCGTTATAGAAAACTGGAGATAATAATTAGAACTGAGTATACTACAAACTCTAATCATACAAAAGAGCGGAAAAGTAATGTGCATAGTGAAAAGCTCTGTTCCACAAGGCACAGTACTCGCCCCCACAGAGATGTAATCCATAGCACTGTGTCATCCTTTGCAGACGATACTAGGATCTACATGAGATTGTTATCCACTGAGGACACGGTTAACTTCCAAGAAGATATAAACCAAGTTTTCCAGTGGGCAACGGATAACAACATGATATTCAATGAAGACATATTCCAACTACTCCGTTATAGAAAACTGGAGATAATAATTAGAACTGAGTATACTACAAACTCTAATCATACAAAAGAGCGGAAAAGTAATGTGCGGGACATGGGAGTGGTAATGTCTGAAGATCTCACTTTCAAGGATCACAACAGTGCCACGACCACAACTGCGAAGAAAATGATAGGATGGATAATGAGAAGGTTCAGAACAAGAGATGCCAAGCCAATGATGATCCTTTTTAAACCATTTGTTCTCTCTACATTAATATCTCCAGTCAAAGCAGGTGAAATTGCAGATCTAGAGACTGTACAGAGAACCTTTATTGCACATATAAGTTCCATCAAACACCTTAACTACTGGGAAAGCTTGGAAGCACTTGACTTGTACTCGCTGGAACGCAGGCGAAAGATATATATCATAATCTACACCTGGAAAATCCTAGAAGGAATGGTCCCAAATCTGCACACAGAAATCACTCCCTACGAAAGCAAAAGACTGGGTAGGCGATCCAAAATACCCCCAATGAAAAGTAGGGGCACCATTGGTACACTAAGAGAAAACACAATAAGTGTCCGGGGCCCAAGACTGCTCAACAGCCTCCCACCTTTCATAAGGGCAATACTATATGTATGAACAGTAACCTCACCACCAGTACGGCTGTGAAGTCAGTGTGCAATATCTCTTTGGAAAGGGATTGAGAAGGGAAGCAATTCATATCTTTCATTCAGTAAATTTATGTAAATAAAAGGCTGATTCTTTATTATGATAGGGGACTAACATCCGACCCCCGCAGTCACAGTGTACAGAATACACTTGTCCTGAAGTTTACTAAGCTGCAAACACATGTAATGATAAATTTAGCTGCATTAATTGGGTCCCATTCACAATTTTCTTTCTAATATTAACGTCTAAAATATGGTAGTCATATTTATAAGGGCCCTTAAAATAAACGTAAAAGCTTCTGCTAATGATGATTTAAAAATAAAATATAAAGTATAAAATATAAAATATAAAAAAAAAATGATGATTTAAAAGACTAATAACTGCACCTCGTCATATGACCCCTTCAGCTTGAATGAGAATCGAGAGAAGCGCCAGGTGGTCAGCCGCCTCCGGAGGTCTGGCCTATATACTCAGGTCTTTCTATTTTAAGAAAAATTATAACATGTTGCATCGACACTGGGTTGTTGATGTTGTTAGCTTATTCTTCAGGAAAAAGCGCTACGGTGTGTTTGTCATAAGATGACTCGTCCAGTGATGCTGTCCCTACGGTAGGGGGACTGCTAAATAAGTGCAAAGGTGGGGTAATTGATGATCCTATCTATGGTGAGCAACGGTAACAGCAACCCGCTAGTTTACTGGTGCTGCGTTTGGTATGTACTAGCTCTAAGTCTTAACTGGTACTATGTGCTATACATAAACACGAAATATAATAAAGAAAAAGTAAAAGCGAGAATTTTAATTGTAATTATCCTTTGAAGAAATTTCTTTGATGTCTTCACTCACGAATTTGTAATGAAACGATTGCAAACAAATCATACCTGGGCAGGGATAGAACCCGCGATCAGAGAGTCATAAAACTCCAGACCGATGCGCTAGCCACCGGTCTGGAGTTTTATGACTCTCTAATCGCGGGTTCTATCCCCACTCGTGGTATGGTTTCCTTGATGTTTTGTTAAAATAAACTGTTAACGAAAACTATGCCCCTTTAACCTGTATTAAGTTTGAAATTCATTAGAATTAGATCTATAAATATTGTGTTTTCGTCTGAGTATGTAGAAATTTAAAAGCATGTGATATTTGTGACTTACCCAGTATTATTCCTTCCTTTGCACTCAACACATACGGTAAAATGTGTGCTGAGTGCCAGCACTGTAGAATATTAGTACAGAAATAGCTTCATTCAAATACCGAACTTGTGATATCTATGTGTAAAAGCCAAATTCAAAAATTTACTCAGCATGCTCATAACAAGAAAACTCAATGCCGAAAAAATGGGTTTAAAATATTTTTTTATAATCCTGTTTTGATTAAACTGGTTAAAAAAAAAGGATTTTCCATAACGCAGCCGATCGTCTGTTTGTTTAATTTTCCATGCATAGTAAATGCATGATATAAACACACAATTCAGCTCGTAAAATATTAAATTATTCGGCAACAAATATTTTGTGGATATCAAATTACAAAAGGCAAAACGATGACTAACATTACATTCATGCGAGTCCTTCGCTTCCTCTACACATCTACGACTGGATTACTTGCTACAACATCTACAACTGGATTACTTGCTACATCTACAACTGGATTACTTGCTACAACATCTACAACTGGATTACTTGCTACATCTATAACTGGATTACTTGCTACAACACCTACAACTGGATTACTTGCTACATCTACAACTGGCTTACTTGCTACAACATCTACAACTGGATTGCTTGCTACACCTATAACTGGCTTACTTGCTACACCTACAACTGGATTACTTGCTACATCTACAACTGGCTTACTTGCTATAACATCTACAACTGGCTTACTTACTACAACATCTACAATTGGCTTACTTACTACAACATTTACAACTTATTACTTGCTATAACATCTACAACTGGCTTACTTGCTACAACATCTACAACTGGCTTACTTGTTACATCTACAACTGGATTACTTGCTAGAATATCTACAACTGGATTACTTTCTACAACTGGATTATTTGCTATAACATCTACAACTGGATTACTTGCTTCAACATCTACAACTGGATTACTTGTTACATCTACAACTGGATTACTTATTACACTTGTTCACAGGAAAATTTGTAATACAAAATCACCCCTTTACTTAAAGCTTTAAATTAAGCTGTGCAGGTACATTCCACCACATTGAGGGGAATAACCCAATCTTTGAAAAGACACATTTCAAATTTTAACACGCTTACTTTTACTACACTGGCCGTGTCCCACCAAGGTATTGTGACTCAAAGAAGGAAAAACATTCCCCATCATCCATTCGGTATATGTTGTACGAGAAGTGCACGGAAATCATAATTAAATTCACTTTATAAACAGCAACATTCCCGCTGGTAAAGTTGGGATGTGTTTACGTGTTTGTGACCGCATCAATATGTTTACATTTAAATGGTTGTGTTGAACAAATACAGCATTCGTTCAAAAATTCTGAAAGAGTTTTATTTTTAAATTAGCATAGAGAAAAAAAATACCTTTTTCTTCACCCTCTTCAAATCAAATCAAATCAAGTTTCATTCTCTATAGAGATTACAATGCGGGGTTTACATATATGATATTGTGTGGTTTACATATTATAAAATACTAATTACAGAGAGGGCCACTACCACACCTAACATGACTAGGCATTTCGGGCAGACTAAGATTAATTCAAAACTCTATATTGGTACAGATTATGGAGCATATTGGTATTAATTAAGGCTAAGTAACTGCATTACAGTTCGTAAATTTAGCAATGTGAATGGTTTTGTTTTGGTACAATACATAGTTTCTATATTGGAGTATCACAGGCAAACTTATGACTAGTTAAGATTCATTAGGTAATAGTTGCATTACGTATTTCTATGTTTATAGTCATTTGGGTGAGTGTAGGTGCGAACTGTGGGGAATTACAGATATTGAGGGGAGGTCTAGGTTGTTTTGTGTGTGTGTGTGTGTGTGTGTGTGTGTGTGTGATGCAAGAAAAAAAGGCGGTTTTCATGTAGTTAGCTGACGGTGGGGTGTGTCAGGAAGATGTTTTCTAACGGTAGTCTTGAAAGTGATGAATGTGTCTGCAGTTCTAGAGTTTTCAGGTAGGGTGTTCCAGATTTTAAGACCTTTTATCTACATTAAGTTTTTTGTATAGGTTTAGCCGGACATGAGGAATGTCATAGAGATGTTTGTGTCTGGTGTTATGCCTGTGGGTCCTGTCACAACTATGAAGGAAGTGTTTTAGGTCAGGGTTAATATTGGAATTAAAGGTTCTGAAAATGTAGGTTTCACAGCAGGGATGTTCTGAACAGTGAGGAAGTTTAGATCTATGAAGAGTGTGTGTGGGGGGGGGTTGCCTGGGATTGGATTGCGTGATTATTCTTACTGCGGCTTTTGTTGGGTTATTGTTGGCTTTAGGTGTGTTGCTGCAGTTGATCCCCAAGCACAAATAGCATAGGTGAGGTAGGGACAAATGAGCGAATGGTATAGTGTGAGGACAGATTGTGGCACGTAGTAACGTATCTTGGAGAGGATCCCAACCGTTTTGGATACTTTTTTTATGTGTTGGATATGGGTGCTGAAATTCAGGTTGCTGTCGAGGTGCAGGCCTAGGAATTTGCCATCATTATGTCTGGCAATAAGAGTGTTGTTGATCATAATGTTAAGTTGTGCAACACCTGCTCTGTTACCAAACATAATATAGAAGGTTTTGTCAGTGTTAAGTGTAAATTTATTGGCTGTCATCCTAGGAGATATTTTGAGTAGCTCCTCGTTAACAATGGTGTTGTGGGTGGCAAGATTTGGGTGGGCGATGACATAAGTCGTGTCGTCAGCAAAGAGAATGGTTTCAGGTGTTGTGATACATTGGGAAGATCACTGATGTATAAGAGGAAGAGCAGGGGACCAAGGACACTTCCCTGTGGTACTCCAGTGTCAAGTGGCCATGTTGATGTGGTTGTGTCTTTAATGGTGACATACTGATACCTATTAGTTTGTGGAGTAGGATGTCATGATCTACTGTGTCAAAAGCTTTTCTTGGGTCAATAAAAAGTCCTAATTTTCCTTATTTTTCAGTGCTGTGTAAAACAGATCTAACATTTTTACAATTGCATCATTATAGTGCTTTTATTTTTTCTGAAGCCAAACTGGCAGGGGTTGAGTATGTTTTGTGCTGTTATAAACGAATATAATCTCTTGTGCACGAGTTTCTCGAAGATTTTGGATAGTAATGGTAAGTTTGATATTGGTCTATAGTTGTTTTCATCTGTGGGGTCACCACCTTTATGTATTGGTGCAACCCTTGCTGTCTTGAGTAGTGTCGGGAAAGTGCTAGTTTCTAGTGACTTGTTAAAAAGTAATGAAATAGCATGCGAAAGGACATGGGCCGCTCGCTTGTACAATAATGGTGGGACGTGAGACAGATTCACTTAATTATTTTTGTACAATAATGGTAGGACGTGAGACAGAATCCTTGAATTATTTTTAAGTGACTTAATAATCATGGTGACTTCAGTAGGCTCAGTAGGTGCAAGATATGAGTTTGGGAAATTCTCATCTAAGTAATCACTTGCATGGGCGTTGGTACCTGGGATTTTACTGGAGAGATTAGATCCTATGGTTAAGAAGAAGTCGTTTATCTTGTTAACTGTATCAATAGGAGGCAGTGATGTTTCGTTCGGTTTAGTTGGGACAATATCCTTGGTTTTTTTCAGTTTGTGAGTCCCCAGAATCTGAGAGTGTTTTCCAGGTCTTTTGTGTATCTCCTCTTGTTTCAGTGAATCTGCTGGAGTAGTACAATTGTTTGGCTTTTTTTTATTAGTTTGGTGAGAACTGATGAATAGTGTTTAAGAATATCTTTGTGTATTAAGCCCTGTCTATATTCCTTTTCATATTGGTGTTTCTTATCAATGGATTTCAGTATGCTGCTAGTTAGCCATGGGAAACAGAGCCGTTTATTCGTGATCTGTTTCGTTTTTATAGAACAATGTTTGTTGTATAGTCTAAGTAATATGTCTGTCCAACCGTCAATACCATCGGTCTTGGAGAATTCTGTAGGCCAATCAACCATCTCTAGGTCTGCTGTGAAATTACTTACTGAGGCCTCAACATGGAGCCTAAATAAAACTTTGTTGTATTCCAGTGGTTGTTTACTAATGTTTGTTAAGAGGAAGGCGGGGTAGTGGTCAATAGCGTTGTTTGTGATTATCCCAGACTTAAAGGGGGCTAGTATATTGGTCCATATATGGTCAATTATGGTTGCACTTGTCTCAGTCAGCCTGGTTGGTTTAGTTATTGTTGGTATGAGAAGTGTGTTGTTCATATTGTTGATGAAATCAGTTACAGGCTGATCATCTGGAAGGCCAAGGTTGATATTGAAGTCTCCATTTGCCTGTTTGTTATTAGTGTCTTTAATTTGTCACTGAAATTTGGGATGCTTGTGTGAGGCATCCTGTCAATGGCACCAACTGTTAATAGGAGTCTTAAGTTTTTTTACAGTAAAATTAGCAAAAATATATTCTCCATATTCATCACTATAGCAAGTGGTGCTAATACAAGATATTGGTTAGAGTAATAGATTGCAATACCACCCCCAACTTGGTATGGTCTGCAGTTGTGGATTGTTGTGAATCCTGGTAGTTTGTAGAAATCAATTGTTAACCCACAAAAACGTTACATGCCAAAAGATCTGCCTCATCTCATCTTCAAAAATCAACCTCTAGTTACAAAAGTCGTCCATTATCTTAAAATATACTGTCTCGTCTCTCTTCAGAAGTTCTTATCTACAAAAGTACTGTCTTGTCTCATCTACAAAAATCATAACTATAAGAGCTCTGCCTCGTCTCATATTCACAAGTTTTGTGTAATCTACAAAAGTTCTTCATCATCTATAAAAATCCTCCATTATCAACGAAAGTCCTATCTCGTGTCACCTACAAAAGTCCTCTCTTATCTAAGAAAGTCCGGTCTCCTCTCATCTACAAAATACTTAGGACATTACCAGGTTTTGCCGAGTTGATGCTGAGCAACTCAAGGTGGTAGCGCGCCTTTTCACTAGTGTAACAAGCTAGGGCAAGCAAAGACTGGTAAAGAATGAACACTGCCATTCTGGTTTTAACCTTTGATAGATCAACCTATACTATTCTTCCCTATCACTGGACCAGACATGGTGACAACTGGAGAATTACTAGTATCTGTCTAATTCCCCCTCTCCCCCGTTCCTTTCATTCTTTCTCCAACTTTTTATTGTATTTCGCTCATAACACGAGAAGGCCTCCTCCGAGCGCCTTCAAATTTCTTGGAACAATTGGCATGTACAGGTGCACTATAACTAAAGTTCCAAAACCCATTCCCGGCTTCCTAGAAAGGTTACAATAACTTACACAGCCCTGTGCTGCTTGGCTTCAAATATTCAAAAAGAAGGTGGAAAGTGAAATTCTAGTGCTTAAGTGCACATTTGTCAATTTTATGTATATATTATATTTGAGTCCGCCTCTTCTGAACGATTTCAGTATTTAATGGCTGACGCATCATACAGACAGGAAAATTTGTCAGTATATTGAAGTAGTTCGTAAAACTTTAAATCGTTGGAATTTGTGCGTTAGCTAAAAAATACCTTTTCTGATAGACTTCAAATTGTCAGCTTTGGTGTGTATTACAGAAAGCAAAGTTCACATTGTTATTGATTAGGCTGCATCAATAGCAACTTGCCAATTTTATTAAATGAATAGTGACACTGATTTCCATTCAATAACTAAGAATACCTCACCTTACTGGCTGCAAAATATTAATGCTGATGCATTCATAAGATGCAAATCTAAAATTTTAATTAAATTATAAAACTTGGAACTGCTGGATTCCCAGCAATTACTGGAGGCAGCCTTTTCTAATAGGCTTCAAACTTTCTCTCTTGATGGTCCTTATTAAATAAAAGGCTGACTTTCACCCCGAGTTATGTAAATTTTCAACTCTCAATATTAATAAATAAATTGGTTTCCATGTAGTAACTAGAGAATGCCTCTTCTCGTCAGTTTCACACACTTAAGACCTGGTTTATCTTAACTGGAAGTATTTTTGTATTGAATTTAGACTTTCTTTTAAAAAAACACAAACTCAAGAAATAAGGCTGAAAATAATAGAAAACTCGGGTTTCATAGCGTTTTTAACTTTCACAAGTTTAGTGAACCCTAATTATTTTAAGACCTTATGCTAAAGCCGGCACAATGCTAGGTACAGTGTTCGTGTGTTCCACTAATTTCCTATAGATGTATTATTCAATCAGCTTAAGATTTTCAATCCTAGTGAACTTTTATCAGTGAAGGTTCTTGGATTAACTGACAAGTGCAGGTGCCCTCTGCTCTATTTTATAAACCATTTTCGAAATTAATGATCATGTGATAACTTTGGAAAGTCTCTTTAGAACGACTTCGGAATTTTAACACTCATTTATCTTATCTATAAAAAGGTCGCTATTGTTAATGGAGTATGTTGGTGCCATTTTTCCACTCTCAATCTCGAAAAGGTATAGAATTATTTTGCATTAAATAACTAGAATATGCCCTGTCAGAGAGGGTGCCATGATGCTGGCAAGGGAGGCCATTGCTACAAGGAACTAGACATATCTTCTCCTTCCTTGGATCGAATCTGAATACTTCCCATTCCCCAGCCAAAACAGCACCCATTCTTTCTTTTCCCCTTCGGGTTTAGCCGTTCCACAGCATTAAATAAAATATTTCTTAATGATATCAATCTTTAATAGCTGATGCTTTTAAGATTGATACGGGGTCAGGCTATACAGGTGCAAATTGCTTGATTTATGTACATTAACTGTAGAATAAATCATCTAGTAACCTTCAAACTTTTAGTGTTGATGTGTTTTCCCCAGCCCATGTTTCGCCTTGATTTTACGTTGTGTACGCCGCAATGTGGTAATTTTATTAAACAAATTTATTTCCGTGAAAAAAATTGAGAATGTTTCTTCTGACTTATTTCTTGACTTATTTACTTTTTCCTTGAACGCTGGTCAATCTTATTTTGAGAACAAGGCGTGGATTGACTTCGAGGTTTGTACGTCCCAATTTCCCGTTTTCTTTATTCTTTCTGAGTACCTCATCCGATTGCCTTGAACACTACAAGGCTGGTAACTTGATAATGCATCGTCTAAGCGACTTCAAACTTACATGCTGGTGTATTTTAGGATACTGATCTAAATAAGCCTGGCTTCAAAGCGGGTGTTTCTTGGTGGAAGATCTGAACTAGTTTTGCGCTGTGAATATCCTAATTTGTATTTTTTTATTGAAGAAATTGGAATATTAGTTTCCAAGTAATTACTTGTGAATGCCTCTTCTGATTCGCTACAAATATTTTGGCTAATATTTCACTGCATTTGAATTTTATGCCGCGCTCGGCACTATTCCTATCGCGTTCATCGAGGCGCAGGGGACTGGGGCGATGCAATATGGGAGTAACGTCCTCGGATCGCGCAACGACCAAATTGCACCTAGTTATAAATATACATTATGTTTTAGTAATTATTATATTATATTATTAATACATTCATAGAGCACAAAACATTTCATTCGAATTAAGGAGTACTCCTCGAAGGATATTTAGCGGGAATAGCGTATCTATTTGGAGATTATGTGAAACTACTGAGAGGTACTGGAATATATAACCAGACAAAAAACTTAAATCAGGTTGCAAGGGTGGTCAAACAAGTGGCTGCTCAAGATCACTGCTAATAAGTGCATGGTTATAGAAAGTGACGCATAAGAGGACACCGGAGATGAAGTACTGCCGAACATAGCCTCCATAACTTAGGCGGCATATGCCAGGCTTGCAATACCCAGTCCAGCATTCAGGAGCCTTGGTAATGACTTCTCTAGGCTGTAGATCCTTGGAAACTATGTGATCCTTTGCTTTTTTCTATGTGGTGGGAGGTCTACCGTTATATCTTACGTGATAATGATAGATTTATATATATATATATATATATATATATATATATATATATATATATATATATATATATATATATATATATATATATATATATATAAATCCATCACAAATAAAATACTACCATCGCTAGAATATAATACACGACATATATCCGACCCACCACGGAGAACGCGGCACTTGCTTTAAATAACCAAGGATGCGTTATTAATAGTATACAGGTTCAAAACACTGTGTCTGAAGAAACTGAAAATAACGGCCTTGAAGGAGAGAAATAATAGATATAGCTGGAAACTAAACTCAGAGATGTGTTACATAGGAATTATGAAGTATTTCTTCAGTCTTAGGGTGGTATATCAATTACATCCATTCTTTTATAATAAATTAGAAATTGATGAGAATGACACATGTGAATTATTAGGTATATTTATTGGTGAAACGTTTCGCCTGCGCTGCAGGCTTCATCGGTCGAATACACAAAAAATGTATCTATTATTGTTTCGTGGATCATCGCCCCCGTGGCACAGTCCCGGGAATAAGATCTTAACTAAAACACAAACATTACAGAAATAAGAACTTATGAAACATACCCGGATAAGTCAAGATAGGTGGGCACCGAATATTAGTAGTTGTTAGTTAGCTATACTTGTTATCTTACATGTTCATAAGGAAAAAAAAAAATCCTGCTACACTGTAAAACTTTTAACAGACTTCTGTCATATACTCATATGGAGAAAGATAGTATTCCATAGGATGGCGTATGGAGTTTGCTTCCAAATTCCATACGCAAGAGTAGGTATAACAAAAGCCAAAGCCCAAGAATCAGAAAGACCAGACAGTATAATTTAAGTAACAGGGCTAGGAGCTGTGAATCGACCTACAACGCATAAAGCAGCAAGTACAACGCTGTGAGTGTACACATGCGTATGCACATGCGCAAACACACACATGCAGTGTAAAGAGCAAAATTTAAGTCACTGCTTGTGATGCTTCAAATGAACAAGACATTTTTTATTCGGAAACATCAGTTGTTGTAGAAACAATGACATGCGAGCCTTTATCTAATGTACACGTTTGACATATAACACATTAAACATATATCATCAAACAATGCGCCCTTATTTTTAGCAAACAACAAAAAATACATAATAATTACTAGAACGCGCAAACGCAAACGCAAACACACACACTCACACCCACCCACCCACCCACCCACCCACCCACACACACACACACACACACACACACACACACACACACACACACACACACACAAGTGGAGGGGCAAAGAAGACCGCAGACAGAGTATAGGCTAGGTGGACATAGACTACAGACCTCACTCAGGGAGAAAGACCTCGGGGTGACCATAACACCGAGCACGTCACCGGAGGCACACATCAACCAAATAACTGTTGCAGCATACGGGCGCCTGGCAAACCTGAGAATAGCGTTCCGATACCTTAATAAGGAATCGTTCAAGACACTGTACACTGTGTATGTTATGCCCATACTGGAGTATGCAGCACCAGTCTGGAACCCACACCTGGTCAAGCACGTCATGAAGTTAGAGAAAGTACAAAGGTTTGCAACAAGGCTAGTCCCAGAGCTCAGGGGGATGTCGTACGAGGAAAGGTTGAGGGAAATCGGACTGACGACACTGGAGGACAGAAGGGTCAGGGGAGACATGATAACGACGTACAAGATACTGCGGGGAATAGACAAGGTGGACAGAGATAGGATGTTCCAGAGAGGGGACACAGGAACAAGGGGTCACAACTGGAAGCTGAAGACTCAGACGAGTCACAGGGACGTTAGGAAGTATTTCTTCAGTCATAGAGTCGTCAGGAAGTGGAATAGCCTAGCAAGTGAAGTAGTGGAGGCAGGAACCATACATAGTTTTAAGAAGAGGTATGATAAAGCTCAGGAAGCAGAGAGAGAGAGAGGACCTAGTAGCAATCAGTGAAGAGGCGGGGCCAGGAGCTGAGTCTCGACCCCTGAAACCACAATTAGGTGAGTACAATTAGGTGAGTACACGCATACATACACACACACACACACACACACACACGCACACACACACACACACACACACACACACACACACACACACACACACACACACACACACACACGCATGCACATACAACAGGCCTAGTGTCTAATCGACATGCGCCTAGGACCAAATGGTAACTAACACACACACACACGCACGCATGCACATACAACAGGCCTAGTGTCTAATCGACATGTGCCTAGGACCAAATGGTAACTAACACACACGACATGACGGAAGGAATAGACTCCGAGGTGTTCCTGTTTGCAGATGACGTGAAGTTGATGAGAAGAATTCATTCGATCGAAGACCAGGCAGAACTACAAAGGAATCTGGACAGGCTGCAGACCTGGTCCAGCAATTGGCTCCTGGAGTTCAATCCCACCAATTGCAAAGTCATGAAGGTTGGGGAAGGGCAAAGAAGACCGCAGACGGAGTACAGTCTAGGGGGCCAGAGACTACAAACCTCACTCAAGGAAAAAGATCTTGGGGCGAGTATAACACCAGGCACATCTCCTGAAGCGCACATCAACCAAATAACGGCTGCAGCATATGGGCGCCTAGCAAACCTCAGAACAGCATTCCGGCATCTTAATAAAGAATCGTTCAGGACCCTGTACACCGTGTACGTTATGCCCATATTGGAGTATTCGGCACCAGTTTGGAACCCACACCTAGCCAAGCACGTAAAGAAACTAAAGAAAGTGCAAAGGTTTGCAGCAAGACTAGTCCCAGAGCTTAGAGGTATGTCCTACGAGAAGAGGTTAAGGGAAATCAACCTGACGACACTGGAGGACAGGAGAGATAGGGGGGACATGACAACGACATACAAAATACTGAGAGGACTTGACAAGGTGGACAAAGACAGGATGTTCCAGAGATTGGACACAGTAACATGGGGACACAGTTGGAAGTTGAAGACACAGATGAATCACAGGGATGTTAGGAAGTATTTCTTCAGCCACAGAGTAGTCAGGAAGTGGAATAGTTTAGTAAGCGAAGTAGTGGAGGCAGGATCCATACATAGCTTTAAGCAGAGGTATGATAAAGCTCACGGTACAGGGAGAGTGATCTAGTAGTGACCAGTGAAGAGGCGGGGCCAGGAGCTTGGACTCGACCCCTGCAACCTCAACTAGGTGAGTACAACTAGGTGAGTACACACACACACACACACACACACACACACACACACACACACACACACACACAAATAAGAGGAAAGACACTGCAATGGATCAGGTAATACCTGACAGGAAGGAAACGAGTGCTGAGCCTAGGACTGACCCACTAGGGTCAGTCCTAGGGCCGGTGCTGTTTCTGGTACATGTGAATGAAATGTCAGAAGGGATGGATTCAGAGGTAGGACTACAAAGGGATCTGGACAGGCTGCAAGCCTGGTCCAACAAGAATGAGGAAGGTCAAAGAAAACCGCAGACGGAGTACAGGCTAGGGAGGCCAAAGCTTGCAAACTTCACTCAAGGAAAAAGATTTTGGGATGAGTATCATACCGAGCACATCTGAGGTGCACATCAACCAAATAACTGCTGCAGCATATGGGCGCCTGGCAAACCTAAGAATGGTTTTTCGACACCTGAGTAGGGAGTCATTCAAGACACTGTACACCGTGTACGTCAGGCCCACACTGGAGCATGCATCACCAGTACAGAACCCACACTTGGTCAAGCACGTCAAGAAATTAGAGAAAGTGCAAAGGTTTGCAACAAAACTAGTCCCGGAGCTAAGGGACATGTCCTGCGAGAGGAGGTTAAGAGAAATCAACTTGACCACACTAAAGGACATGATGGATAGAGGGGACATGATAACGACATATAAAATACTGAGAGGAATTGAGAAGGTGGAGAGGGACAGAATGTCGCAGGGAGGGACACAGCGACAAGGGGTTACAACTGGAAGAAAACTCAGGTGAGTCACAGGGATGTTAGGAAGCTATCAGCGAAGTGGCAGGGCCAGGAGCTGTGATTCGACCCAGCAACCACAAATAAGTGAGTATAAATACGTGAGTACACACACACAGACCTGAGATTAAAGCTATATCAATAATGTGGGTTAGAGCATTGTACTGTGAGGACGTTTCGCCAATCAGGGACTTAGCTCAATTGTGAACAGATCAAGTTCCTGATGGACGAAACTTCTTCACAGTAAAATGCCCCTTACATACTGTCCACTGTATTACCACTCGGAGGCAAAGCTGAAAATTAAAGCCAAGATAAGCAACAGTGACGTCAAGAGTATCTCTTAAGTCTCAGTGTGGTTGAAAGGGGAATGACATCAACGAAGAAGTGGAGAAGGAAGACTACATACATTAGCATTTACGATGAAGTCCACGAAGCTAGAAGGGTGTCAGATTTTAGATTTTGCCACCGAAGTGGCTAGTTTATTGTGCACCCCATACCCATCCTGTGGACTGTTGCCCAAGAGCATATGGATACACTAAGGCCTAGGAACTAGGCCCCAAAAGGGTTAACAAGAGTACATATGGATTTTATCTTCAGTTCACTTATCTGTAACAAGTAAATTTAGGAAATTTACTTAATATATCTAGTATCTTATTTTCATTAATAAGATATCTTGACATGTCACACAGGTTATTACATTGTCCAACTCTATATTCCTCAGGGCTGGCCACAAACATCGCATTTAGTTTGATCATCATCCGTGTGTCTGCAAAAATCCCACAAGTACGTGTAACCAAGCCTAAGCCTGTCTACTACAACACCAGTCAGTCTGTTCACATTGCAAGTTGCTCCATAAACGTAGTTATCTACGTTCATGTTATCAGAGTGAGTAATAGATCTACACAGGCTTCTAAATGCATTCCTATGACATTCAGGTTCATTATTTACTTCTCTCCTAATATTCCTAATGCTTGACACAGATTATACCAAAGTATTATTCTACATTCGCCTTCAGGGTACTTTTCTTGACTAACGTATCAACTTTATCATGAAGGAGTAATCCAATTAGTGATGGAATCCATAGCAAGTGTACATTAATTCCTTTTTACCGCGTGAATTTTGCAAGCGGTAAGTTGACAGACGGTGATAGGAGCTAAGACTTTACCTCTACTGCACACGTTAACATTACGAACACACACACATACATACACACACACACACACACACACACACACACACACACACACACACACACACACACACACACACACACACACACACACACACACACACACACGCACACGCACACACACACACACACACACACACACACACACACACACACACACACACACACACGCACATGCACACACATACACATGCGCGCGTGCACACACACAATCACACGTTAGCATTATGAACACACAAGTTAACATACACACACAAGTTAAAATTATACACACACGTTAACATTTTTACAAAAGTTAATATTATAAGCACGCAACAACATATACACACAACTTAACATTATACACACAAGATAACACTAAACACACAAGTTAATATTTACACACATGTTAACATTATACACACACACACACACAACCTAATTCCATACACACAAGTTATACGATCTTCATACGTGAAGAGTAGGAATTAGGCTTATACGTCTCAGTCTTATGAACTTCATAGTATGTGACAACATTCCAAGAGTCTTAAAATGATTTAGTAATGGAAATCTTTATCTATCTCTGTATTAACTTTGTGCATTTTGACAAAAATTTCGAAATCATTTCCAAGGGAAGGACGTGTGTACGAAACCTTGTTTATGGGAAAAGTTTATTTGTATTTATCTCAACTTTGGCCAATTTTTACAAATATATTAATATAAATATATTAAGAAAAGTTTTTTAATAATGCCCAAGTGTATATGTGGTTCACTAGTACTAGTGCTCACTGTTATCTACACTTATACACTACACTTGTACACTTTTTTAAGCACTTATTCTGATCGCCTTTTATAAGAATTTTCCAGAGCCGAGATAAAAGAAGAAAAGTTTTCCAATACAGACGACTCGATACAAAATGCCACACTCTAGTGCCACGTGAGAGAATCTGGGTAGGTGGGAGGAAGAAGAGGTTGGAGAAGGGTGTGCAGGAAGATGATACGGGTACCATATGAGAGGAAGAGGGTGGAGGGAGGGGAAACGAATGAAGGAGAAAGTGGACGGATGGGGTACAGGGTAAAGGGAGTGCTAGGGGTACCACGACAGACGGGTAGGGATGGTAGGGGTTTGAGGTAAGGCAAAAGGGTAAAATGCAGTAACGTAAAGAAAGGGATGGTGGTGTCACAGGATAAGCGAAGGGAGTGTGAGAATTGCCACATGAGAGAGTGGGGTGAATGAACCAATGGAAGGGGGGGGGATATTGGAAAAGATGCCACTAGAGAGGGGAGTCTATGACAGCAGGACCACGTAAAGGACCCCAATGGAAATAAGTCACTATCTGACTTTTTTGGGTTATCCTAGGTTCTTTACACATATGCTGCTATGTATGATAATCTATATAACTATATTTGTGTATACTTAAATAAACTTACTAGAGGGAAAGAGTGAAGAAAATTGTGGGAAGGGGGAAGGGTGCCACAAGAGTTTCATTAGGTAAGATTGGATACATCAGCAGCGTGATTCTACCCCATGCTATATGATATTTATACGGTAGAAATAACACACGCTATACTTTTCTGTCATGAGAGTAGAGATGGATGGGGATAAGAGGTGAAGATGAGGATGGGAGGTGTGACCATGGAAGAGAAGAAGAGGGACTAAAGCGAGAGAGAGAGAGAGAGAGAGAGAGAGAGAGAGAGAGAGAGAGAGAGAGAGAGAGAGAGACAGAGAGAGAGAGAGAGAGAAAATAGAAAACAGCAAGACGGCTCATCTCTCGCTTGGACCCAGCCTGGATAAATCTGTCATTTAGCAGAGCCTTCAACACAGGAGGGATGCAGGAGCCTTACTGTTATGTACAAGACCAATATTGTCAAAGTACCACACTTGGCTCCACCCCGAGGACAGCAAGAAGTGAGCTTCTACACAACAAGATGGGCAGTAAGCAGCGACGTCATTCTGAATGTACCCTTCTCCAGAACATCACTTCATTTAACCCTAGGATGACTCGAGTCTGGAACATGACTTCAATTTCATCCTGTTCCAAATCTGTATGTCTCATAACAATAAAAATCATTCAAATGAGCTGATATAGGTAACAGCTCTTAGCTTGTGAATTAAGTTTGGAACCTTATCCTAACCTTGTAAATCCCTATGTAAGAGAGAGACTGCAAGAGACAGGAGGTGCACCGTAAGAAGGGGACCGCAATAGAAAGAGACCGCAAGAGAAAGGAGCCACAAGAGAAAGGGACCGCAAGAACATAAGAAAGAAGGAACACTGCAGCAGGCCTACTGGTCCATGAGGGGCAGGTCCTTGCCAACCCCCGGCTTAGACCAATGGCCCACCCAGTCAGGTTACCTCCACTCAAGGAAGGAGCACGGCATCTAACCCAGTAGCACCAGCTAGTCAGGTCCAACTCACACCCACTCATGTATTTACCTAACCTATTTTTAAAACTACACAACGTTTTAGCCTGAATAACTGTACTCGGGAGTTTGTTCCAATCATCCACAACTCTATTACCAAACCAGTGCTTTCCTATATCCTTCCTGAATCTGAATTTTTCCAGCTTAAAACCATTGCTGCGAGTCCTGTCTAGGCCAGATATTTTTAGCACACTATTTACATCCCCTTTATTCATTCCTGTTTTCCATTTATACACCTCAATCATATCCCCCCTAATTCTACGCCTTTCTAGAGTGCAGATTCAGGGCCCTCAGAATATCCTCATAGGGAAGATTTCTGATACATGGGATCAACTTTATCATCCTCTTCTGTACGTTTTCCAGTGCATTTATATCCATTCTCTAATACGGTGACCAGAACTGTGCAGCATAATCTAAATGAGGCCTAACCAAGGATATATAGAGTTGAAGAACAACTTGAGGATTTCTATTATTTATGTTTCTTGATATGAAGCCAAGGATTCTGTTAGCTTTATTGCGAACACTTATGCACTGTTGTCATGGTTTCAGGTTACTGCTAACCAGAACTCCTAAATCCTTTTCGCAATCAGTAATATTAAGATCTACATTATTTAGTTTATATCTGGTATGGTTATTATCCTTTCCAATATTTAGAACTTTGCATTTGTCTATATTAAACTGCATCTGCCACTTCTCCGACTATTGCAGGGACTGCAAGAAAGGGACCACAGGAGAGACTGAGAGGGACCACGGAGAGGGAGAACAGAGAGGAACAACAAGAGAGAGGGGGAAGGAGGGAGGGAGGGAGGGAGGGAGGCAGGCAGGCAGGCAGGCAGGCAGGCAGGCAGGGAGGGACGGAGAGAGAGAGAGAGGGATCACAGGAAAGAGGGAGGGTAATCGTAGGAGAGACGGAGAGGAACCATAGGAGGGAAGGAGAGGAATCGCAGATACTAGAGGGACAACAGAGTGGGAAAGGGACCACAGAAGAGGGAGAGGAACCTCAGAAGAGAGGGAGAGAAAATCACAGGAGAAAAGGAGAGGGACCACAAGAAAGAAAGTGAGGGATCTAAGGAGAAAGAGATTCCAGGAGAAAGAGAACAAGAGAGAGATCGCAGGAGAAAGGGAGAATGAGAGGGATTGCAGGAGAGAGAACCACAAGAGAAAGGGAGATTAGATCCCACAAGGGAGAGAGACGATAGGAGAGAAGGAGAAAGACCGCAAGAGGAGTGCAAGAGAAGGACTGTAAGAGAGAATCGCAAGAGAAAATGAGAGGAACCGCGAGAGAGAGAGAGAGAGAGAGAGAGAGAGAGAGAGAGAGAGAGAGAGAGAGAGAGAGAGAGAGAGAGAGAGAGAGAGAGAGAGAGGGACACACAGACAGACAGAGAAAGAGAGAGGAATGATAGCAATGTGAGAGGGAGGATAACGTGAGGGAGAGGGAAGGTAACAACGTGAGAGAAAGGATAGCAACGTGAGAGAGAGAGAGAGGATAGCAACGTGAGAGAGAGAGAGGATAGCAATGTGAGAGAGAGAAAGGATAAAGTGAGAGGGAGGATAACAACCTGAGAGAGGATAGCAACGTGAGGGAGGATGTGAGAGAAGGAGGATAACAACGTGAGAGAGGGAGGATAGCAACGTGAGAGAGGAAGGATAGCAACGTGAGGGAGGATAACGTGAGAGAGGGAGGATAACAACGTGAGAAAGGGAGGATAACAACAAGGAGGATAACGTGAGAGAGAGAGAGAGAGAGAGAGAGAGAGAGAGGATAACAACATGAGAGGGAGGATAACAACGTGAAAGGGTGGATAACAATGTGAGAAAGGGAGGATAACAACGTGAGAGAGGGAGGATAGCATCGTGAGAGGGAGGATAGCAATGTGAGAGAGGAGAAGATAACGTGAGAGGGAGATAGCAACATAAGTGGGAGGAAGCAACGTGAGAGAGAGAAAGAGGGAGAACAAAATGGGAACGTCTCAAAAGAACGCTAACATTGTCTTAGAAATCCTCCTTTAAAGCAGTAATTTCACGAGAGAAAAATGCACATAAGCTAGATATGAAAAAACTGAAAAAAAAATATTTCATAAAAGAAACATTTTCTCTTAAAAGAGTCAACTGAGCCGCACTAGTGTCGGATGCACCACTAAACATATACTCGTATCTGCCTCATGATTTATGGAAACTCTGAGGCTTCACGGATAAAATATTTGTTGTGAATCTGAGCCGAGAATTTGTCTTATGTGTTCTGAGGGTTCCGTGGAATCTTCCAGGATGTGGTAGTTTCTGCTACTGAGTCTAAAATATGGCAGAATTTACTACTCAGTCTTCTAAGATGTGATACACACTATAGTTCAACCTCCTATGAAGTGATAGAGTTTAAAATTCGATCTTATATGGATAAACGCTAAATAACTAATAGATGATAACAGGGAACAAGAACTAGGCACCATTACCAGCTATGAGAGCTTTGGGCTACTGGCTGTAAAAACGTAGTCGGATCGCAGTTGGCGGTCACTACAAATTTCATAGCTACCGTATAAAGCAGGTTCAACTGCCAACTGACAGACCAGTATTCGAACCCCCGAGAAATACTCTGAATTACTAAAAGTGTTCATGATAAATAGCTTAACATATATGACAATGTTTATATATATATATATATATATATATATATATATATATATATATATATATGGTGAGCGAAAATCACATGACACTGTAACCCACAGGTTCTGTGGGTTAAAGCGTCATGTGATTTTTCGCTCACCATGAGGCGGGCCAAAACATCATGGGTTCGAGTCCTTGGCTAATCGCATTGTATATATTCCAAGACTCACTTATTTCCTCAGGTGTGCACCCTCTTTTGACAACCCAACACTCGACGAATATGACGCACACCTGAGGTCAACCCTTAAGAAGGCACTGAACCTGTCACTAGAGGATCAGCAATGGGATCAGGCAACCCTCCCAGTGCGACTGGGAAGTATAGGGGTGCGCAAAGCAACGCATGTTGCTTTACCTGCTTTTCTGTCTTCATGTTTGGCTTCCAGTGCATTAGTCAAGAAGATAGTTCCCGAACGCTTGAGAGACATGGTAGGAGCTCAAGACCCCAGGTTTACTGAAGCAGCGATTCGGTGGGACACCCTTACAGATTCCTCCAGTAGACCAGCTCCTCCCAAAGAACACAAACAGTCCCACTGGGACAAACCGATCATGGAAAAAATCGCCAACACAATGCTCTCCAACGCCTCAGGAAAGGACAAAGCTCGTCTCCTGGCAGTGAAGGCACCACACTCAGGAGATTTCCTGTTTGAACATAAGAACATAAGAAAGGAGGCACACTGCAGGAGGCCTGTTGGCCCATACTAGGCAGGTCCTTTACAATTCATCCCACTAACAAAACATTTGCCGAACCCAATTTTCAATGCCACTCAAGAAATAAGCTCTGATGTGAAAGTCCCACTCAAATCCAACCCCTCCCACTCATGTACTTATCCAACCTAAATTTGAAACTACCCAAAGTCCCAGCCTCAATAACCCAACTAGGTAGACTGTTCCACTCATCGACTACCCTATTTCCAAACCAATACTTTCCTATGTCCTTTCTAAATCTAAACTTATCTAATTTAAATCCATTACTGCGGGTTCTCTCTTGGAGAGACATCCTCAAGACCTTATTAATATCCCCTTTATTAATACCTATCTTCCACTTATACACTTCGATCAGGTCTCCCCTCATTCTTCGTCTAACAAGTGAATGTAACTTAAGAGTCTTCAATCTTTCTTCATAAGGAAGATATCTAATGCTATGTATTAATTTAGTCATCCTACGCTGAATGTTTTCTAACGAATTTATGTCCATTCTGTAATATGGAGACCAGAACTGAGCTGCATAATCTAGGTGAGGCCTTACTAATGATGTATAAAGCTGCAGTATGACCTCTGGACTTCTGTTGCTTGCGCTTCTTGATATAAATCCCAGTAATCTATTTGCCTTATTACGTACGCAATTCCTCCTTGGGCACTCGACTAGACCCACAAGCCATTCGGATTGGTGTTGCTCTTCGCCTAGCCGCCCCCATCCTCACCGAACATAGGTGTATTTGCGGCAGGGCGACAGCTGATCAATTCGGACTTCATGGTTTCGTGTGTCACACAGCAGAAGGGAAGTATGCCAGGCATGAGGAGGTCAATGATATCATAAAGAGAAGCCTCGCCACAGCCCGTTGCCCAGCTCAACGGGAACCCCAAGTGCAGAGGTCTGACGAAAGTCTAAAGCGTCCTGATGGAGCCACTATGCTACCTTGGAAGGATGGAAAGCAGATTGTCTGGGACTACACATGTGCTGCCACATTGGCAGACACCTACTTGCCATACTCCGTAGTGGAAGGGGGTGGAGCTGCCAGCCACAGGGAGAC
This sequence comes from Cherax quadricarinatus, assembly GCF_038502225.1. Lineage (NCBI taxonomy): Eukaryota > Metazoa > Arthropoda > Malacostraca > Decapoda > Parastacidae > Cherax > Cherax quadricarinatus. The sequence continues at coordinate 10,389,072 of NC_091324.1, forward strand.
TCAGAAGATCCACAAATATGAAGACCTTCCCCCTTGCTATAACTTCATCCCAATAGGGTCAGAGACCCTTGGAGCATGGGGCAAGTGTGCTCTAAAGTTTCTAATAGAGCTGGGTGAAAAGCTCATCATAGAAACAAAGGACCACAGGGCGACCAGCTTCCTCTTCCAGAGACTCAGTGTTGCGATCCAGAGAGTAAATGCCTGCAGCATTCTGGGCACGCGGCCCACCGCCGGGGAGCTGGACGAAGTATTCGAGATGTAGCTCTGAGTTACCTATGTTGTTTTACTTTGTATCGTAGTTTTGTGAATGTTCTGTCAATGTATTTTGTGTTTAAATAATATATATATATATATATATATATATATATATATATATATATATATATATATATATATATATATATATATATATATATATATATATATATACATAATATAGGGGGTGGTAGGAGAAAATTCTCAAACAGCTTCAGGGAGAATATTGAGTTTTCCCTGAAGCAAGTTTATTCTTTTCTCTGAGGATGAGGGTCCCTATAACATTTCTAGAGGTGGTACCTCCCTATATTATATATATATATATATATATATATATATATATATATATATATATATATATATATATATATATATATATATATATATGAATACCATTAATAAATTCACAAGTACTGTATAGGAAAATATATAAACAATATGGCAGGAAACATAAACAGAAGACTTCATATTTTCGACACAAACCTTCGATTCGCAATATGGAAATGTTTGGAACACATGGCTGGGGCGCCAGCGGCTGCGACGGGATCCCCTGAAAAGCTTGTCTGCCAGTATCGGCCAGGTTTAACCCTTCAAACCAGTCGTATCGTGGAACAAAACAAACACTGAGGCGCTCCTGCTTTCCATTATTGCTCACGTGTGACACCTGCACTAAGCCTGTGTTGGCAACGACACCAGAAGAATATTATCAACGAGCAGTTTCGAATTGTTGCTGGAGAACAAACGTTGGCTAATTTTGTCTCCTAGATAATAATATGCATCGAATTTCCCCTCTTCATCAGCATATCACTGCTGTTGTAGGTGACATCAAAGTACTATTTGGAGTGTGCTGATCACCACGTTGCATGTAATATATTGCAGGTTTTTCTAATATTTCTGGCTGTGATTTCCAACAGATGGCATCCACAGTTAGTCCAGAGGATTACACGCTCCTCTCCCTAACTTAATTCCCGACGTTGAATATTAATAGCAGAGAATTTCAGTTGGTTCCAAGCACGAGTATAATACATATAAAAAAATGCATGACAATATGAAAGTGAACTTCCAAGAGCTGAGGAATCTAAGTATGATGGCGATGGTAACATTAATAATAGTAATGAAATGTTTTAAAAAGAGATTTCATATTGATCTTCTAATTAAAAAATAATAGAAGTAATGTAAGTTTTATTGTAACCATAACTTTTTACATTTTAATAGCAGAAAATATGACTAGTATATTACGAGGCGCTGCATACTCGTCGAGCGTTGTGTGTACTCACCTATTTGTGGTTGAAGGGGTCGATTCATAGCTCCTGGCCCCGCTTCTATGCTGGTTGCTACTAGGTTTGCTCTCTCTCCCTGCTCCAAGAGTTTCATTGTATCTCTTCTTAAAACTATGTATGGATAGTGCTTTCACTACATCACTCTTCAGAGTGTTCCACTTTCTGACAACTATATAACTGAAGAAATACTTCCTAACATCACTATGACTCATCCGAGTTTTAACTTCCAGTTGTGACTCCTTATTGTTGTGTCCCATCTATGAAACATTCTATCCATATCCACCTTGTCGATTTCTCTCAGTAATTTATGTCATTATCATGCCCATCCTATCCCTCCTGTCCTCCAGTGAGAGAGGCTGCGGCAGGTGACAAACCCGCACTGCGCTACTCCAAGAAAACTTCCCCTCACTCCTTCAGTTGCTGCCTTGCAACACTGCATAGCTCCTGATGGGACACTGAGAAGTGTGAAAGTACTTGAGCTAAAGATTTCCACGCCCCGTGCCTTGTCTTGGATAGTTAAGATCGCCTGTCTGCGATTGTTTGCACACACACACACACACACACACACACACACACACACACACACACACACACACACACACACACACACACACACACACACACACATATATATATATATATATATATATATATATATATATATATATGCAAGCAATCGCAGACAGGCGATTGTTTGCATTTTTTTTTTTCATATTTTTTTTTCTGCAGATGGATTTGCTCTATATTTCTTCCAAGCCCTCTTGTTTCTTCCCTTGGATTTTCTGCATTCCTGATTGAACCATGTACTTTCTCTGTTTTTTTTTTTTTATGTTTGGTACAAATATTTCGACTGCCTCATGGGACACTGACTCTTATCTCCATTCTTTCTTAATAATACCATTCCAAAGATTAGTTCAGAAATTAGAAGAACCGACAGGTTAAAGGCAGAGTGCGCCAAGGGGTATCTTGAATGACATAAGGCAGAAAGTAACATTAAGTGATGAGATAACCGAATATGATAGCGTAACGAGCGTAACAATGTTAGAATCTACCAGATAGGAGTTAGTCTTTGTGTTGGTGTTTGCACATACTGTAAAACTATCAAAAGGAATTATAACAAGACAAGACAGAGATAAACTCCAGGGAGACTTCAACAAGCTGTAGATGTAGTCAAACAGATAGGTGTATTGTACAGTTCAATGAGATTTCGAAAAAGCAAGGGCACACCGGAGGCAAAGTATATCACAGACGGAGAGAATCCATAAGTATCAGAGAGCGAGAACCCTGGGGAAAATGTAACACCAAGCAATTACACAAAATGTATAACGTCAACGGCAAATATAAAAATGACAATCCTCAGACTGACATTCGGGAACATAAAGAATCCTTAAAAACTTTATATAATAATAATAATAATATTTATTTCTACAAGTGCATGTACAATATATATAGGCCTAGCTGACATCACTGACTTACTACTATACAGAAAATCCCTTGTTATGCAGAGCAATTCGGGCCAATTAGGTTAATTTTGTCCCCAGGATGCGACCCACACCAGTCGACTAACACGCCCATTTTACTGGCAGATGAACAGGGACAGCAGGTGTCTTAGGGATATACGTACTAATGCGTCCACCCGTACAGAGGATCAAACCATGGACCACGCTAGCAATCGAGCACGTGGTCCTAGCATGAAGCCCACACTCTGTCAAGCACGTGTAGAACCTCGAAAATGTCCAAAGATTTGCAACTAGGTTAATACCAAGAACCGAGAAGAATGCACTATAAAGAGAGGCTAAATGAACTGAATCTGACTTACAGAATTTTAATATCACTTGGTTGGGAAGATAAGGACAGACTGAATTAAGAGCACTACGATAAAGGGGACACAAGTGGAAACTGAAAACACAGATGAGCCATGGGGATGTAACGAAGTATTTCTTAAGTCTCAGGGTGGTTAAAAAGTGGAATGACTTGGATGAGGCAGTAGTGGAAGCAAACTCAACACACAGTGTCAAGAGCAGATATGATAAGGATCATGAGCCCAGAAATCAATTATGCTGATTGAAAGTAGTTTAGAACCCGGAACAAGAAGCTGAGTCTCGGACCTCCAAGCACAAACTAGCGAGTGCAAGTAAATGGGTGCATACTCTCTCTCTCTCTCTCTCTCTCTCTCTCTCTCTCTCTCTCTCTCTCTCTCTCTCTCTCTCTCTCTCTCTCTCTCTCTCTTTCTCTCTCTCGCTTTCTCTCTCTCTCTCTCTCTCTCGCTCTCATACTTCAGAATGACCGCAACACATAACTTGAGGAAAGTGTGACAAATGGTTTAAAATCAAAGAGCAGAAAATGATGTTTTGTCAAGGCAGACCTTGTACTTACACATTCGTAATGCTTGAGTAATCATTATTGTTGGTAAGTTACTGGAACTTTGTTATATCAAAATTACACACTGGTCGAGGCTATGAGGGTGAATGAATGAATTCTTTTAAACTATATTACATTATTCCCCCTTTCTCGTCATTGTATAATATATTTGTTTTATGAAACATATAAATAATAATGAGAAGAGAAAAAATCTGCAAAACATATAATTAATCTTGCATTATTGCAAGCTAGTACATGTATATTTTCTCAATTTCTGCGGGACCTGTACATATATATTCTGTGAGCATAAACACTGTCAGTGCCCATCATTTGCGGAGCAGTCAGACAAAACCACTGCCAGCACCCACCATCTAGGAGCAGTGGATGGGCAAACACAACAGTGTGCGATCCATGCTTTGCAAATGCTTTGTAGGAGAGTAAACGAGAAAAGTGTAGACACCAACTATTTACACTCATACACATACACGTGAAGTTCTATTTGGAGAAGAATAAATGTCATACGAATTCCTTATTAATTGTAAGGGCCATATTGGCATTTACTGTAAGTTTGGCTTAAGTTTAATTTAAATGTTGTATTTAATTATTTCGTGATATCTGTAACATCTGAAGCTGAGATGTGACAGACATAAGAATATATATTTAAATTTTATATGTTAGGAACATTTAATATGTAAAACAATCCACTAAGAAACGAAAACAACTAGCACTAGGCTTTTCGCAAGGAGCTATGCAATGTTGCAAAAGATTGCAATAAGTACATAGAGTGAAAAGTCTCAGAGGTAGGTAGGCGTGGAATTAGCCAGCGCCATTCTTGTCTCCAAAAGACCTGAACAGCGTCACACCACACACACTCTTCCCTTTCATATTCTCTTTATGTGGAGAACGGAGGGGCACCTAAAGTAGTTGTCAAGCAGCATAAGATGCAGAAAACATGATAGAAAGTCTGAAAACAAGCCAAATCAATTTCAATTTATCTAATATTAAAGCACAACGACTTTAGTAGCGTGCAGTTTCGTAATATACCTAGTTTGTGAAGCAGTTGGAATAACGTTTGAAAGGGACATTTACTATATTCCTTTTTGTCAACCTGCTAAGTATGTACAGTTAGAGTCTATAATAACTTTGAAGTCTTAATGGCACATAACCAATCGAATTATGAGTTAGAAACTTAATCCCGTAGTTGGAAACCTTATATTTGCCTGGAGAGGGTTTCGGGGGTCAATGCCCCCGCGGCTCGGTCTGAGACCAAGCCTCACGGTGGATCAGGGTCTGATCAACCAGGCTGTTACTACTGGCCACACGCAGGCTGACGTACGAACCACAGCCCGGTTGGTCAGGTACTGACTTTAGGTGCCTGTCCAGTGCCTTCTTGAAGACAGCCAGAGATCTATATAACTACTAATCTGTGTGTACATTTACATAAATGTTCCGTTCTGGTAGATGGAGACTCCTGAATATTCCTCGAGACCAAAATGGAAATTAGCCGGAGTCCTGCAGCAAATGGTTAGTAGACAACAAACTATCATTACACCTAGGGAAAACTGAAGCCATTCTCTTTGGCACGAAACATAAACTGAGAAGGGTAAATAACTTTAATGTTCAATGTAATGAGGAGCCCATCACTTTGGTTTCATCAGTAAAATATTTGGGAATCCCCTTTGACCCATGCATGTCAGGAGAATTGATAGGAAACAGTGTAGTAAAGAAAGCGAATGCCAGACTGAAGTTCCTGTATAGACAAGCACAGTGTCTACCTACTGAGGCTCGCAGGACCCTATGTCTAGCCCTTATACAATGCCATATGGATTACGCTTGCTCTTCATGGTACTCTGCCTTGACAAGAAAACTGAAAGATAGACTGCAAATCACCCAGAACAAAATCGTAAGATTCATCCTGGGGCTGGGACCAAGAGAACATGTAGGCCAGGATGAATTACAGCAGTTGGATATGCTGAATGTTGAAGACAGAGTAAAACAACTGAAGCTAAATCATGTTTATAAAATTGCTCACAGTGTCCAGAATATCTTGCTGTCAATTTTGTCAAGGTTGGGAACCAAAGCAATCATAGTACTAGGGGGAGAGAGCACAACTTTGTAGTACCCACAGTCATTGGCCAGGCTTCAAACACCTTTTATTGTACAGCAATAAAGGAATGGAACAGACTGCCCGCACATGTCAAAGCCAGTCATAGCATGAACCAGTTCAAGAAGACTGCCAAAAGGTGTCTGATGAATGTAGCTACAGAAAGGGAGGGGAATGATTTTCTATTTTTTATCTAACATACGTGTAAATTTTACCTTATTCCTAGTAATGACCCTCGTATTGTAGATAGTCTTAATGACCCTCGTGTAGTAGATAGTCTTTTTAGTATGATAATAAGATGTTATCTTCATTATAGAATAATAAGAAAATATTATAACCTTTATATTATAATAATAAGGTAAAAGGACCCCAATGGAAATAAGTCACTCTGTCTGACTTTTTTGGGTTATCCCAGGTTCTCTACACATATGCTGCTATGTATGATAATTCTATGTAACTGTATTTGTGTATACCTGAATAAACTTATTTATTTACTTACTTACTTACTTACGTACGTACGTACTTACTTACTTACTTACTTACTTACTTACTTTACTAACCTACCGTAACATGTCCAGTATTATTACTTAATCACATGGACCCTTGAATTTCATCATCCCTTTTCTGTATGTAAAACTATAGTTATTCTCTATAAAATGTATTTTTTTTAATATTTCCCATAAGAAATAATGTAAATCCAATTAATCCATTCCAGACAACCAAAAATATTAACAAAAAATACATTTTATAGAGAATAACTATATTTTTACATGCAGAAAAGGTGATGATGAAATTCGAGGGTCCACTGTCCTGTACTGAGTAGGGGTACAGGGGGAAAACAAGGCAGCCGGATATATAGATGATAGCGCCTCGAGTTTAAAGTTAAACTAGTATTACTATCTGCATTTTCCAGTTGACATCTTAGGTTTATAAGTCATGGCCGCAACAATGTTTAAGTGGAGTGTCGTAGCTCTTTTGATAATATTGAAGTCTCCGTTTTAACGAGTTAAAGAAGAAAACACGTGAGAAAGAAAATGCGAAATCTATGGGCAGACTCTTCAAACTAACGTGGCAGGAACGGTTTCGGATGCTCATGTAATGAATAACTAGTATAGACCTTACATAAAGAATTCCCGAACTTATATGTGTCGCATGAATTTGCCCTTGAGAGTTTTAACGTCACTGCTCTGTTCTTCAGAGTCCCTGTCCTAGATATGCTAACGTGTCTCGAGGAACAAGAAAATTTTCTTATGCTGTATCCGACGAATGTTATCACTGTATTGATTAAAATGCAATTAATGGATTGTAAGTTTGCACTGAAAGGAAAATATTATGCTCAAAAAACAATTAAGGGACATTTGTAAGTTTTTTAACACATAAGGCTGTCTCCCACTAAGTCTGGGTGACCCGAAAAAGAAGAGACAAAAGTTTTTCTTTTTACATTTAGTAATTTATACAGGAGAAGGGGTTACTAGCCCACTGCTCCCGACATTTTAGTCGCCTCTTACGACACACATGGTTTATGGGGAAAGGATTCTTCTCCACTTCTCACATCATTCCATCAGTTGCACAAGGCCAACAACTATGGGATTAAGTGATTTGAGTTATACATATTTTGATAGGCCAATGACCTTTTCATTTTCAAGGAACATTCATGAATCTAATTCAAACAGAACGGGCCATTTACGCAAATATACACAGATTATTTCAAGAGTTACTAACATATAATTCAATTCATTATGTGCTGTTCAGGCTTCAAGCTCATTCTGGAATCTAAATGTACATAGCAGGTTCAAAACTCGTAATACCTCACAAATTAGGTATACTAGGAAACTGCTGGGCATAAAATTCATTGTGCTTTGGCATTATACACACTGATATTGATCTGTCATTTATTCGCTGCCTGACCACGGTAGAGTGAGGTTGTGCTCTGCACCCCTCTGCTGTTTTCAGGCGAGCTACCTTGTACCAACATGGCGCTGAGTGTTAGGCGTCGCGTAAACACCATCGGTATAGAGCTGCTTCGTGGGGCAATTTCACCCACTTCAGCGAAGGTGTTACTCCCGACCATCATTAGGGAGACGTATGGTATCCAGGACGATGAGGTGTATGGTGTTGCCCTGAATGGAGCATATAGGATCTTCGTTAAACTGAATTCCACATCTGTGTACGAGTCATTGGTGCATAGATTTCAAGACGTGAGTCTTGATGCTACTGCAGCTGTGAAGGTGCGTTTGATTGACGTATCCCGCCACTTTACGTAAGTCAAACTCTGTAATGTACCATTCGAGGCAGATGAGGCTGACATACGAAGTGTTTTCTGAGGCGTATGGAACCGTACATCTGGCACAGCAAGGGAAGTGGGCAGCAGGTGCTTATATGGGCCGTCTAGAGGGGACATTTACCCTGAAGATGACCATAACACATTCCATACCGTCTTATGTCGTACTGGAGGACTTTAGAACGCAGGTTCTTGTATCATACGCTGGACAGAGACGTACGTGCAGGTTATGTGGGGCGTACGATCATTTGGCGGCTGTGTGTGTGAAGCAGCGGCGGGCGCCTGCACGAACTAGTGGAGCACCTGTTATCAGTATGGACGCTGTTGCTACGAGTCCCACGCACAAGCAAGAGCGTGGGCGATTGTGGAGTGAGGCGGTGAAGCCCCTCGAGAAGCCTGGCGTGTGTGAGGCAAGCTGTGACTTACCAGAAACCGACAATTTGAAGGAACCGAGTGCAGAAGTGTGTGTGCAGGAGGAGGTAAAGGCGATTGAGGAAGAGCTTGAGGTGTTGAGGACTTTGTCACCGCCCGTAGAGGAGGAGGATGTACCCGCAGGGGTGCGAGACACTGCGTTGACAGCGGAGGAATGTGCCATACAAACACATAGCAGGGAAGACGTGGTGAGCGGTGTGAGAGAAACGTCGCCGTGTTTCGTGGGACGAAGCACGGTGGAGGTTGAGGTCCATCGTGCGGCCTCCTTAAACGATAACATGGAGGACGAGGTCATCACGAGGAAGAGAGTGGTGGCATACGATAGAGTGGACTGAGAAGCATTGAGAGCCATCCTCAGGGGACAGGGGTTTGGGGAAGAAATCGTGGGTTGGGTTGAGGCGTTGTACCGAGGTGCAATGGCGAGGATACAGATTAATGGTCAATTGGGTGGGAAGATTGTAATGAGTAGGGGACTTAGGCAGGGTGTCCTATGTCACAATTATTGTTTGCGTGCGTACAGGATCCCTTTTATAGATTGGTGGAGCAGCGTATGTGTAATGGAGAGGGAGCAGGGAGTGGAGTTGCGAGGGTTTGGCCAGTCTTAATAGGGTATGTAGATGATACTACTGTTCTGATTCGGGAGGGGATGTCAATGGATACATTAGATTGGGTAGTACAAATGTTCGCAGGGGCAACTGGTATGAGGGTGAATCCAGACAAGTCCATGGTCATGGGGTTTGGAGCTTGGGCGGAAAGGGTTGAGTGGGGTAGTGCAGTCTCACGTGAGGAGGCAGGTGAATTCGTTAAAAATTTGTGGTTTTATCTATGTGGACGATCTGACTGTGGCACGCATGGAAAACTCGATTAGGATGGTAGACAGGATTCAGGGACGCTTGGGTGCATTGCGACCTTATCATTTGACCCTTGTGCAGCGTGCCACTGTTATTAACGTCTTATTGTATAGCGAAGTATGGCACGTGGCAGCCGTGCTTCCCATTAACTGGGCCGGCAATAACGAACATACTTAGGAGGGTTTTTAAATTCTTGTGGGGTTCGGGCTGTGATTGGCTTAAAAGAGACTTGGTAATGTTACCTGTGCGCCAGGGAAGATTGGGATTGCTGGACTTAAAGCGGAGGGTCAAATGTATCTTCATTAAAAGGGAGGTGATGAGGGAAGGTGTGGGTGGGGGAGGGGGGGGGGGGGGTTGGCCAGGATCCATAACAGATTGAAACGGATGTATACAGGAGTTGAGTTGCGTGAGTGTGAAACCGTTTTGAGGGATATAGCGTGGGATCGAGAGCCGGGGAAGGTCAAAATAGGTAGGTTGTGTAGATTGTTAGCGAGGAGGGTTGTAGCGCTTGTAGAGGGAATTTTCCCCATGTATGCATGGGGAAGTATATGGAATAGGTTGAGTAGGATGAGGTTGCAACCTCGTGTTCGGGAGGTAATGTATCGTTTTCTGCATGGCATTTTACCGTCGGGTGTGGTTGTAGGGATAGACGAGTGGTTGAAGGGGGGGGGGATATGTGGTGGGGAGGAGTCGGCGTTTCATGTAGTATATTTTTGTGAAGGACTGAGGATTGTCAAGGGGTGGTTAAATAGGGTGATATATAGGATAGGAGGGTGATATATAGGATAGGAGAGCTGTGGGGTACATTATAGTAGATTATATATATATATATATATATATATATAGCGTGGGGATTACGGGGAAAACAGGCTAGTGAGGTGAAGAGGAGGGTGTTAGCGGAAACGTTCTATAAAACAGTATGTAGAAATAGGGAAATTTATGGGAGGAGGTGGGAGAGGAATATTAAATGTTATAATAATAACATGTTCTTGTAACATTATTGCATCTATTTATTTACAGGTTTTCATCCATTGTAGTATTATATAATGCTTACATTTGACTTAATTATTTGGTTGTTTCTCAGCCTCGACACATACTTATAATCATTCTATGATATCATATAACGCTTTGTCTAAAATCATATTGGAGGTGAGACATTTATAAATAGCGTAATTTACTGTATAATTACATTCTGTATTTTTTTGTTTGCAACTTGGTTATCTTGTATGGTGATTATCGTTAAATAATAATATTATAATAAAATGTTGACAGACCAAGAAGAAGTAGCGAAGTTGTAACAAGTTTGAAATGTTATGATTATTTTATATGTAAAAAGAAGCTGTGCTTGTAACTTTAGAATTTCTCTTTTAGTTTAAAATTAAACGAACTGCCCGAGATAGGACATGCTGTAAAAAAAAAGTGTGTTATATCTGAGATGCTGATCCTAACATACTGTCATTATCAAGGCTCCCACATTCTCTGCAATATGACTCCCAATTATCTTTCAAGAATTTAACTGGACGCTACGATTTTCTTTAGCCACACACATCACAGGATACACACACTATAAGGTTTATATACACAATATGAGGCTTATGTCTTTCTCTGTAGAATACTTTAATTCTTTAAGAATTAAAGTATTCTTGTCTGGTGGTGAACAGGTTACATGCTCCCATAATTAATAACTTATTCTGTAGTCACTTGGCTTTAAACACAAACCCAATTAATCAACTTGCTACACTTAAACAAGCATGACAATCTATTGCTAACATTAATGAAAATAAGACAATTACACACACACATATATATATATATATATATATATATATATATATATATATATAACGAATTACTCTACCTTCACCCTTGCATGTAATTACAGATGTTCCTTTTGGAATACATACTCTTTTTTTCTTAAATATCACATTCAATTACTGGGGCAGACATCAGCAAGTAAATAGAGAGGCAAATTAACATTCTTATCGGGCCAACTCAGGCGGTGGGATAATTACGCTGTCCTGCTGAGAAAGCTCATTCTTAGCCAGGTAATCTTGTGATCACGGTGATACGTGTTGAGCTCCTCACCTCCCCACTACTTATACTCATTTATGTCATTGTCAGTGATCCCTTTTATAATAAATAGAAAAATATAACTATTCCTTATTTATCAGCAAGTCTTATATGTACCTAAAAGTATATAATAAATTATAAAATAATATTTTAGATGTTAATAAGTATATATTATCAATATTCAGTAATTACTGTAAAATTATCAATAGCTAATCTATAATTACAAATCTTATAATCAATAATTATTTTTACACTGTCAATAATTATTTTAGAAATATCAAAATATAAGTATCCATAATTATTTTATAGTATTATTATTATAATCAAAGAAAGCGCTAAACCGACAAGGGTCAAATTATTTCATAAATATAAAAGAATTAAAAAAAAATATCTGTATTGAAACTACTAATAACCAATTATAATTTAACGATTATCTTAAAATTATCAATAACTATTTTACAATTATCAATATTTATTATTACAGTGATTAAAAATATTCCATGTAATTTAACATAATTATAAAAAATAATTTGCGATTATTAGCCATGAAGTATTTTCCTTCCACTTTAGCAAGAGCCATTACACTGTTATAGGAAGCTATGTATTTTTATCTTGTAAACTCCTAACCCGTCGTCCTTGTGGCCTGCTGGCTAAAGCTCTCGCTTCACACGGTCAGGGTCCGGGTTCGATTTCTGGCGAGGGTAGAAACATGGGCGTGTTTCCTTACACCGGTTGTCTATGTTTCCCATCAGTAAAATGGGTACCTGGTTGTTAGTTGACTGGTGTGGGTTGTATCCTGGGACAAAACTAACCTAATTTGCCCGAAATGTTCTGCATAACAAGCGGCTTTCTATATAGTAGTATGTCAACTAGGCCTGTATACCTTGTACTTGTAGAAATAAAGATATTATATTATTATTATTTTTAATTGTTTTAAATATATAATCAGTTATTTTGCAAAACCGCATCCATTAGGGAAAAGCAAAAATGTCCTTATATCAAAATAATATAATTACCGAGTTATTAAACCTATTTTATTAGATCACTACTTCATATATATATATATATATATATATATATATATATATATATATATATATATATATATATATATATATATATATATATATATATATATATATAATAAATTGTTAAAACTACAATTATAGGGCTACAAAGACAAAATTACAAGTAACGACCACACTGGGTACATACAAGGACAAGTCTATGTGTCTCAGCGTATATAAACTGAGAGTTTAATTTAATTCCTATTTTAGGGAATGAAAATATTCTTGACTGGTGGTGAACAGATGACATGCAGCCTTAGGGATTCTTAAGTAGTTTATACGCTTGAAGCCCAATTAATGCGGACAAACTTTTGACGAATTTTAATAAATTTTCGATTTATTTACAAAAAAGCAATTTTGAAATATTCAAACCTCAAGTATAACTAGATATATAACTATTACTAACTGGCCTGAAAGTCACATTTTTTTTTTACAACATATAACAGTACCCTAGGTAGTGCTAGCATTTTGTTAGGATCTAGGACAAATATTTCCTGACATGGGATTTAGCTCTACAATGACCCAGCTAACTGGAACTTTTGGTCATATGACCGGAACTTCCCGTTGGCTTACTGGTTAAGAACTGTCGCATCATGTGTTGTAATATATCTTACATTACTCTAAGGCCCATATATACTAATTCTAGAGTAATAATTTATGTCCATTTTTGTTATACAAACGAATTAACACCCCCTAGCCCATTGATAAAGCTGTAAAATATAGTATTTGTGAAAAACACATTATAAACGACTCTCATACGCATGTATTTTCTTACATCTAATATACATTAATATATATAATATTTTGGAGAGATATATTGTGTATTTTTATACGTATATACTTCTAAACTGTTGTATTCTGGGCACCTCTGCAAAAACACTGATTATGTGTGAGTGTGGTGAAAGTGTTGAATGATGAAGGTATTTTCTTTTTGGGGATTTTCTTTCTTTTTGGGTCACCCTGCCTCGGTGGGAGACGGCTGACTTGTTGAAAAAAAAATATATATATAATATCAATGATTCATTTATTATTATTATATTTATGACAAATAATTGTATTATTAGCTTTAATATCTATCGACTACATGTATAGGTCAAAGTCTTTTAATTCACCAAGACAGTAATACAAGATATATGCAGAGAGAGGTGTGTATCTCTGTGAGATGACTGCGTATTTGGTCACTGATTTTATTTATACGTCCTGGGCCATGAGGGAGGTGGGTGGGGATGAAAGAATAAGGGTGTTAGCGGAGACATTTTACAGAACTAAGTGTCGCAATAGGGAACTTTATGGAGGGAGATGGGAGATAACTTTTACTGAGGGTTACCGGAGTTTTCGGTTGAGGGATTTATGGGATTTAAGTATAAAATAAGGGGTAGCGGCGAGCTAGTTTCCCGTGGGTGGAAAGTGTGGACCGGAGACTAGTGCGTGTGACTGGGATACAGTCCTGTAACATACATGGTGTGGTGTGGGCGGTGGTATAATACATGTGTTTTATTTCTTATTGGTGTGATGTTCATGGGTAACAAAAGTACGTAGTGTAATGGAACACTACAATATTGTATGTGTACATGGTGCACGTGCAGGTATATGACATTGATGGTGCACTGTACGAGTGTATCGCCTATATATGAATATCAAGCATTATGTGTGGTAGGAATGACTGTGAGTTCATGTAGGAGTGTAGGTCATGAATATATGTACGGTGTAATGTTTTCTAGTGGTTCATAACGGATCGAATCATTTTTAAGGTTGGTTGGCCATCCTATGTAATCGTACATAATGTTTTCATAGGTGCTATATAGAGCACGTGGTTACCGGTGTTCCTATTTGTAAGCCATCAGATTGTTGTTGCATATGACGTGATACAAGGTGGGGGGGAGTTTCTCTCTTGCAGTGTATGCTTTGTATGGCACAGTAAATGTGTATTGTGCAAGTGGGAAATGTAAATAGGTTCAAGAGTAATGTGACACGGAGTTTGTTTTTATATAAGAGATTATTTTATGTACATAAAGCCTCACACATAAGAAATAAGAGTGCCAAGTTAGGATTATATATTATATGTTGTGTGTCAACGTATGTTTAGGGGCGGGTTGTTCTATATATAAAGCATATGTATGTTGTTATCTTCTTTAATGCTTCAAGTTCTTGGGTTAAGTGTATTATGTATGGCATACATGTGATATGTATACTGGTTGTTGTGTTAATAAATATTTTATTCAAAATTAATGCTTTGTGTGGTAGGACTGAATACGCGTTCATGTAGGTGTGTGGTCATGAACATTGTATAGTATAATTGTAATTAGGAATCTTTGCTTTTAGGTGGATTGCACCCTTTAGGAAGTGGGCTAGTCATCCTTTGTAATCAGGACACAACGCTTTAACAGGTGCTCTATAGAGCATGTTGTATCTGGGGTTCCTATTGTAAGCCATCTGATTGTAAGCTTTTGAATGGGTGGTACGGGGTCCGGGGGGGACGGAGGAGATCCTTTACTCGCAGTGTAAACACACGTAAGCCACAGTATTTGTACGTCAGACAGATGGAAAGTGTTACTCGTTTTAAAAGTAATGTGGAGAAGCAGTTGCTAATATAGAGATTGTTTTGTATTAATGGCTTGGCATAAGATGAATAAGTGTGCTAGGTTTTGTGATTATGTGGACATGTTCTGTTATAGGTAGGTTCAGGTGCAAGCTGCACTTTTTATAGTGATTTGTATCTTGTAATATTACTTGAAGTTTCACGTCGCTTGGTTTCAGTGACTTATGTTACAACACGCATGTATAATGTGTATTGTGTTTTTTAAAAATAAAAAAAAATACTATTTGTATGATAACGAGTGTCGAATGGTGTGTTGTGTGTGAGGGTGTAATACCACTGTAATGTATGGTGTGGTTATTGTGTGTTAGGGCCATTTTGGGATTCTTGTGAATTAATCAATTTTCGTGTACCTTTTTAATATATTTATACCACCTGGTATTGCATTGTTTTAAATATTATAAACAAAAAAAATCTCTGTGAGAGTTCACCGTTATATCTATTTTCGAGATTAAAGTATTCTTGACTTGTGATTTACAAATAAATTGCAGTGACGAAGCTTTAAATTCGCTACACCTAAGAAGTAACCCTCTGAACTAAGATAAACATACCACCAGAAAACCTAGGAGGATATCTACCACCACACCTGGGAGAAAAAAAAATATCATTACAAGGGCAAATATACCATAAAATCAAGGAAAAACATACCCCATGAACCCAGGAGCAACACCATTATTAAACCTAGGATGAACACCCCTACAACATCAAGGATAAACTCCTCCACTCAACTAGAAGGAACACCCCGCCACCCCACTACACCCTTCCACATAGGAAGAATATTAACACAACCACTTCACTCAGGATGAGCACTCGCTTCCACCCTCCACCAGGGTACAATTTAGCAAGCCTCTCCAAATGTCTTATTAATACGTGTAGCGCGCGTAAGAGCCTGAGGGATGGCAGATGAGGGATTTCGCCCACGAAAAGTTACCTGTAATCACTCGGCGAAATGAGGTTGCGAATGTCATTAAGGTGAGTAGGATTTCGGAAGGGGAAAGCTATGATGTTATTTTTGACGTGCGTGCACGCACGCCGTATGTGTGTGTGTGTGTGTGTGTGTGTGTGTGTGTGTGTGTGTGTGTGTGTGTGTGTGTGTGTGTGTGTGTGTGTGTGTGTGTGTGTGTGTGTGTGTTTGCTTGTGTGTGTGCGTGCGCGCGTTCCTAGCCCCTTAGGTTCTGCCTTAATTTTCCTAAATTCCTTTAATAGGTCAGCCTCAACCGACTTTTCTATATAAAAAAAACTTTCAAGTTGCAGTGATAAAAGTACTTTTTAATGTCTGTTAAACCTATTTCGATATTTAAATATCATTTGTATTCGACTTGCTTTGATCCCGCCCTCTCTCTGTTCCATGTCGAACGATCTACCCCGGGATACCCTGTCGATTCTAAACGATATACAATATCGATAAGTTGATGAGTAAAACATATGTGCAATACTGGGAATCTTCATTAACGTAATGTTTCGCCTGCGCTGCAGGCTTCATCCGTCGAATACAGAGATGAATCACACTCTTGGAATCATCAGTTGGTGGAAGTCCAAGTAGACGAACTGGAGAGTTAGTTTCATGCAATCAGTCCATTACCCTAAGTGATGGACTGAAAAGGCTCTCAGGGTGATGTACTAATTACATCAAAACTACCTGTCCACTTCGCCTTCTTCGTCTTCCACCAAAGCTGTTGTCTCCAAGTATGATTAATCTCTGCATTAGGTTGATGAAGCAGCAGCGCAGGCGAAACGTTTCGTCAATAAAGACTCCTGGTGTTGTAAATAAGTCTTACTTACCACCCTATCGATATCCTGTATTGTCTTGTAAAATAAGATCATGTATCCTCTGGATCTATACTCTTCAAGTGACGCAAGATTTAACCCTCCTCGTCTTTCCTTGTGAATGACCTTCAGCTTCGACACCAATCTAACTGTAAACTTGTTAATTTTTTTTAGCTTTTGTATGAGGATACCACGCTGGTCATGTGTGAAATATATGTAACACGCCGGGGATCGAACCCGTGTTATTTCAGCCCTCCTCGTGGGAAGCAAGTCAAAATTCACGACGCTTTGAACTAGACCAAAACAATCCTGCAAACATCATGCACCTAGCGGAAGTAGGCACGTTTCATGATGCTAGGACATACGTTGGTGTGGCAACCTCTGAACTAATTTCATTCTACTCCCGTTTGATATACCAACCTTCACAAGCAGTCCACATATTAATGCAACCACGAACAAGTGGTATTTAAGCAATAACACATGATGTTTGTAGGATTGTCTGGTCCAGCGGTTAAAAGTGTCGTGAATTTTGACTCGCTTCCCACTAGTGGGCTAAAACAACACGAATTCGATCCCTGGCTAGCCGCAGTGAGTTACTGCTTAAATATCACTTGTTCGTGGTTGAATTAATATGTATATAAGAGAGAGAGAGAGAGAGAGAGAGAGAGAGAGAGAGAGAGAGAGAGAGAGAGAGAGAGAGAGAGAGAGAGAGAGAGAAGGTAACAGCTGTTAGCTTGCCAATAAAGTTAGGAATCCTTAACCTGTAAATAGCTTGTCAATAAAGCTAGGGATCCTTAACCTTGTCAAACCCTGTGTAAAAAAAAAAAAAAAGTGTATGTGTTACCTATTTGTAGCTACAGGAATATAGCTACAACCAGTGTCCTTTATCAATATTGAGTGTGTTATATATATTTTTCCAGTAGTAGCACATGCTACTTCCTTTTGAATCACATTCCAGTTATCTACCACCATTTGTTAAGAAATAGTTTCAGCTGCGTCCTTCAACAAGCCTTCAAGTAACTGGAAACTGGCTTTAGGGGAGAAAGTTGGCAATCAACCGCCACATCCTACTACCACTGAAAAAAACATAAAAATATTTTGACAAAGTTAAAGTTATTGGATACAAAAATGCTCCACCATAGTGACTACATTTCAATATCCGATGCAATACACAGTGTACGGAAGTACCACAGAGAACTGTACGAGGATCAAAGCCTCCCTCCAGATTACTCTTGGACACTCGCTCATGTAAACACCTGGAAACCACAGCAGCGTTTGTGTCTTTTCTTAAACTAATAACTTGATCGGAACATCTGTGGGATTACAATAATCACAATCTTTAAGTTAGTATGCAGGTGTACTGCCTAAGTAACCCAAGTGCAGTTGATACGCTTTAAAATGAGGATACAAAATACACAACATATTTACATTAGTGTTATTCCAAAATACACGAGCCTCTTCAAAACAGAAACTCACTACAGTAATTAGCAAACAGTAAATGTGTGTAGTGGAGTGAATGTAGTTGTGTATGTGGTAGAGGCATGAGTGTGGTGATGTGTGGTGGTGAGAGTGATGTGAGTGTGGTGGTGTGAGTGTGGTGGTGTGAGCGTGGTGGTGGTGTGAGCGTGGTGGTGGTGTGAGCGTGGTGGTGGTGTGAGCGTGGTGGTGTGAGAGTGGTGGTGTGAGTGTGGTGATGTATGTGGTGGTGGAGTAAGTGTGGTGGTGTGAGTGTGGTGGAGGAATGAGTGTAGTGTTGGAGTGTGGTGATGTGAGTGTGGTGTGAGCGTGGTGGAGCAAGTGCGGTGGTGTGAGCGTGGTGGAGAAATGAGTAGTGTTGGAGTGTGGTGGTGTGAGTGTGGTGGAGTAAGTGTGGTGGTGTGAGCGTGGTGGAGTATGTGTGGTGGTGTGAGCGTGGTGGAGTATGTGTGGTGGTGTGAGCGTGGTGGAGCGTGATGGAATTCCCCTAATAATGCTATCATGGAATTCCCCTAATAATGGCAATCAAGTCTCCGTCCCTGACTTTCGCTTGGCTGATTTCATAGGACTGAAAAATTACTTAGGTGGGCTGAACTGGAATGACCTGACTAGGGGTCAGGTAGGTGGTGATGGTTGCCGATATGATGCTTTCCAGGGCATAGTTCTAGCTGCTCAGTCAAATTATGTTCCAAATAGGGAAATCAGATCAAACAAAAATGATCCTAAATGGATGAACAATAGATTAAAATATCTGATTGGTCAAAAGAGAGGCATATATAGGCAAATCAAAAGAGGAGAGGGGCAATTAAGAAATCGATATATTCAGTTAAAGAGAGAAATAAAAAAGGGAATTAGAAAAGCAAATAGAGATTATGAGGTTAAAGTTGCAAGAGAATCGAAGACTAACCCAAAAGGATTCTTTCAGGTATACAGAAGTAAGATCAGGGACAAGATAGGCCCACTCAAAAGTTCCTCGGGTCAGCTCACTGACAGTGATAAGGAAATGTGTAGAATTTTTAACACATACTTCCTCTCAGTTTTTACACAGGAGGATACCAGCGATATTCCAGTAATGATAAATTATGTAGAACAGGACGATAATAAACTGTGCACTATTAGGGTCACAAGTGACATGGTCCTTAGGCAAATAGATAAATTAAAACCTAACAAATCCCCAGGCCCTGATGAACTGTATGCAAGGGTTCTAAAGGAATGTAAAGAGGAGCTTAGCACACCTTTGGCTAATCTTTTCAACATATCACTACAAACTGGCATGGTGCCAGATAAGTGGAAAATGGCAAATGTGATACCTATTTTCAAAACAGGTGACAGGTCCTTAGCTTCGAACTATAGACCAATAAGCCTAACCTCCATAGTGGGAAAATTTATGGAATCAATAATTGCCGAGGCAGTTCGTAGCCACCTTGAAAAGCATAAATTAATCAACGAATCTCAGCATGGTTTTACAAAGGGGCGTTCCTGCCTTACGAATTTATTAACTTTTTTCACTAAGGTATTTGAGGAGGTAGATCATGGTAATGAATATGATATTGTGTATATGGACTTCAGTAAGGCTTTTGACAGGGTCCCACATCAGAGACTATTGAGGAAAATTAAAGCACATGGAATAGGAGGAGAAATTTTTTCCTGGATAGAGGCATGGTTGACAAATAGGCAGCAGAGAGTTTGCATAAATGGGGAGAAATCAGAGTGGGGAAGCGTCACGAGCGGTGTTCCACAGGGGTCAGTGTTGGGCCCCCTGCTGTTCACAATCTACATAAACGACATAGATGAGGGCATAAAGAGCGACATCGGCAAGTTTGCCGATGACACCAAAATAGGCCGTCGAATTCATTCTGACGAGGACATTCGAGCACTCCAGGAAGATTTGAATAGACTGATGCAGTGGTCGGAGAAGTGGCAGATGCAGTTTAATATAGACAAATGCAAAGTTCTAAATGTTGGACAGGACAATAACCATGCCACATATAAACTAAATAATGTAGATCTTAATATTACGGATTGCGAAAAAGATTTAGGAGTTCTGGTTAGCAGTAATCTGAAACCAAGACAACAGTGCATAAGTGTTCGCAATAAAGCTAATAGAATCCTTGGCTTCATATCAAGAAGCATAAATAATAGGAGTCCTCAGGTTGTTCTTCAACTCTATACATCCTTGGTTAGGCCTCATTTAGATTATGCTGCACAGTTTTGGTCACCGTATTACAGAATGGATATAAATTCTCTGGAAAATGTACAAAGGAGGATGACAAAGATGATCCCATGTATCAGAAACCTTCCCTATGAGGATAGACTAAGGGCCCTGAAACTGCACTCTCTAGAAAGACGTAGAATTAGGGGGGATATGATTGAGGTTTATAAGTGGAAGACAGGAATAAATAAAGGGGATGTAAATAGTGTGCTGAAAATATCTAGCCTAGACAGGACTCGCAGCAATGGTTTTAAGTTGGAAAAATTCAGATTCAGGAGGGATATAGGAAAGTACTGGTTTGGTAATAGAGTTGTGGATGAGTGGAACAAACTCCCAAGTACCGTTATAGAGGCCAGAACGTTGTGTAGCTTCAAAAATAGGTTGGATAAATACATGAGTAGATGTGGGTGGGTGTGAGTTGGACCTGATAGCTTGTGCTAACAGGTCGGTTGCCGTGTTCCTCCCTTAAGTCAATGTGACCTGACCTGACT
Source organism: Cherax quadricarinatus (assembly GCF_038502225.1). Lineage (NCBI taxonomy): Eukaryota > Metazoa > Arthropoda > Malacostraca > Decapoda > Parastacidae > Cherax > Cherax quadricarinatus. The sequence goes on from NC_091324.1 coordinate 10,410,315, forward strand.
AGGTTGGGTGCATTGGCTTAAGCCGGTAGGGACTTGGACCTGCCTCGCATGGGCCAGTAGGCCTTCTGCAGTGTTCCTTCGTTCTTATGTTCTTATGTTCTTATGTGTGGTGGTGTGAGCGTGGTGGAGGAATGAGTGTAGTGTTGGAGCGTGGTGGTGTGAGCGTGGTGGAAGAATGAGTGTAGTGTTGAGTGTGGTGGTGTGAGTGTGGTGGTGTGAGCGTGGTGGAGTATGTGTGGTGGTGTGAGCGTGGTGGAGGAATGAGTGTAGTGTTGGAGCGTGGTGGTGTGAGCGTGGTGGAAGAATGAGTGTAGAGTGTGGTGGTGTGAGTGTGGTGGTGTGAGTGTGGTGGTGTGAGTGTGGTGGAGTAAGTGTGGTGGTGTGAGTATGGTGGAGTATGTGTGGTGGTGTGAGCGTGGTGGAGGAATAAGTGTAGTATTGGAGCGTGGTGGTGTGAGTGTGTGGTGGTGGTGGTATGTGTATGGTGCGTGTAGGGTGAAGTGAGGTTCTTAAAATATTTTCCGGTAGCTACTATGTTGGATAAAAAATTAATTTCAACATTAAGTGATGTGTTGTCAAGGCTATACCAGATATTTTTCACAAGCGCTCCACGGCGTCAAGATCCTGAGGTATGGATCGAAGCAAAGTAAGTAAAGCTTGACAAAGTTACTTCCCTTTCTTAGAATCAAACTGATTACTTCCCATTCCCCTGGAGCTGTTTTATCCTTACAGGTTCAGCGCTTCCAACTATAATAATTTTACACAAAAGTTTATTTAAAAAATGAGACTGGGACATAAAAAAGGACGGAGTCCCTGACAAGAGTCTAAATATCCCAAGGATTCAACACTCACCTAACACCAGTTACTTATTTACTGCTAGTGAACATCACCTGATGTAAGGAGACTTAGTTATAAATGTCTTCCTACCCAGGACTGGAATCTAGAACTTTTCAGTTCGGTTCTGAACCGAATCCTCTGATCATTCCGCTACATAAAATATAAAGCGAGATTAAAAAAAAAAGGAATCTTAAAAAAAAATTGTAGAAAATAATAAATCTGTATCACAATTAGATTTAAAATTTATACTAGAAAATTGTGAGAAATAAAATATAGGTAACGTTAATAAAATCTGTTCGTTTAGTGTGTAAAACATTCGCAGTCAGGAGGATTCGAAACTACTACTGGGGACTATATATATTATTGTAACCACGAATGAGTGGTATTGAATCAATAACAACAATGCGACTAGCCGAGGATTCGAACCCATATCGTAATCCTCCACTAGTCACAGTGTTCTTATTGTTATGCATATGCCGTATAGGTAAAATTTGCTATTTTGGCTTAACAGTAACGCTCTTCTTGCCGAATAATGCAAGCGTAAATTGTGTATGCCATAATTTCGCAAAAATCATTCTAAACCTAACGAAAAAAAATATATTTCATTGTGTTTGTCTATTATTAAATTACTGTAAACTTATCTAAAACATATTTAGTTGATTAGGCTAAATTAAATTGCGCTTTTTATATAAAGGTTAGGTAAGTTTTCTAAGATTTTTTTTTGGTACAAAATTTTTATTTTTATATAAACATAAATAAAATAATGTCTTTAAACGTATAAGAGAAAATTTTACAAAGGATTTAATTTTAAATGAGTTCTTGCTAATTGACCAATTTTACCTATTCGGCACGACAGATATGCAAGCGCGCGCGCGCATTCACACACACATACACACGGAGGTATGACAAGGCTCATGAAGCAGTGAGTAACCTAGTAGCGACCAGTGAAGAGGCGGGGCCAGGAGCTATGACTCGACCCCTGCAACCACAATTAGGTGAATTAGGCGAGTACACACACAATGGGAAGAATAAACAGGGAGGTCACTGATGATCAATGGATTCCAGGAGGCTGAAGGGGGTTGAGGACTCAGATGGGCCGATGAATATGAGATCATACAATCACTGAGAGCACAGGACAAGAGATGGGACACATAGCAAATCTTCAGAGGATCGTTAGGTTTTCCCATGGCTAATAACGCCTGATCAAATTAACCTTCTGTTTACATATAGCTCGGAACAGGATCCAGATCGGAACAGGGCGCTACAGAGACATCGTACATGAAAACCCATCACCCACTGACGAGTAGCAGACGAGGGGCCAGGAGCAGGGAGCACCCAGTCTCAAGGAAACTCCTCCAGATGTAACCGCAGCTTCTTTCTTAGGGGGGCCAAACACTGGGGCCAACCTCCCCCCCACTTCCCCAGTATGGACACCAACACCAACCCCAACTCTTACACCTTATCCCTACACCCTCTTTCTTTCCCCTCTCTGCCTACAAGTTTACCTGACACTTCTACCCTTGTAGTGATGCGCACACCATCCCAGCTGCGATTACTTAAAAGAACAAATAGTTAAAAAAAACAGACATTGTAGCCATCATAAAGACAGAAATGGTATCAGATGCCATATTTCCAGCAGGATATCAAGTGATAAGGTAAGACAGAGGAAACAGGGGAGGAGGACTGGCACTGCAAATCAGAAATCAGTGAAGTTTTGAAGAGGTGAGAGGGATAAACAGACATGAGGCAAGCAACTTCACAGCAGGCTCACTCAAGTTTGGGGAACCCTCGAGTAATAGTTGCAGTGATATATATACAAGCTGTCGCCTATCAGTAGGAGGCTGAGACAGGACTATATAAACAACAACAAACTGATGGCTAACTTCATAGCAGAAGCAACTACGAGTGCACATAAGATTAAAGCAAAGCACTTATGGGTGATTTCAACCACAATGACACAGATCTTAAAAATTGGGACCCACAAGAGAGGCAGGAAAGATGGAGGGATAAGTTGATGGGGGGTGATTAGGTTAAACTTTTTGAGCGAGCAAGACTGGACCTAGTATTTACTGGATGTACGCATGATAAAAGTGAAACAGAGTACAGGAGCACACAGGGCGTTAGCGACCATACAGTCTTAAACTTCTCTCATCGCTTAGAAGTTCCATTTGAAGAAATGAGAGAACTCCAGAATGAAACGCGGTGGGAAAGAGCCAGAAGGAAAGTTAGTGCATGAAATGATAGAATACCTTGCTGGAAAGTGCCGGGAGGGAGAGAACGTCACACCCAGAAGAAATGGAAACAGCAAACACTAAGCAAACCCTTGGTTTAACCAGAGAGGCATAACGGAAAGGCATAGGAGCATGAAAAAAACTACAGCAAGCGAAGAACAGACAAGTACTGAGAAGTGAGCAGATTAGCTGAAAACGAATATGCAAGGATGAGGAGTGAGACTGAGTGACAATTTGAGAATAACAAAGAAAACAAGGTCAAGTCTGAACCAAAACTGCTTCATAGCCACACCAAAAGATAGAGGACAGTAAAAGACCAGGTAGTTTAACCGAAGAAGGAAGGAGAGCTCCCTAAGTCCCTGTGGAAAGAGTCAATACCCACAACAGAGAAAGAGGTAAAGAAACTATTGATGTGACTGAATATATCAAAGGCAATGGAACCTGACAAAGTGTCACCTTGGATTATGCAAGAGGAAGCACTAGCATTACCCAAGATCTACAAGGGGACAGCTGCCTGAGATCTGAAAGACAGTGAATGGCTCCTGACACAAGAACTAACACCATGGGAGGTATTACGAACAAAGCTGTATAATAATGGCCTGCACAACTTGTCGTAATGGGACAAATCGTGGAGCAAGCAAAAGACAGCAGAAGTTATATGACTTGTATTTCCTTCACCAATTAAGCAAGCTGGTATTTATAATATGTGCACACTACACTCACACACACACACACATTTTATATATATATATATATATATATATATATATATATATATATATATATATATATATATATATATATATATATGTGTATGTGTGTGTGTGTGTGTGTGTGTGTGTGTGTGTGTGTGTGTGTGTGTGTGTGTGTGTGTACTCACCTATTTGTACTCACCTATTTGTGGTTGCAGGGGTCGAGTCCTAGCTCCTAGCTCCTGTGTGTGTGTGTGTGTGTGTGTGTGTGTGTGTGTGTGTGTGTGTGGACGCCTCTGAGCTAATTTCATTCTACTCCTTGTTTGTGTACTAGCTCAACAAGTAGTATATTATATTAATTGTACCCACGGAACAAGTGGTATTGATCAATAACAACACTGCACTAGCCAAGGAACTAGTACAAAAACAGGGAGTAAAATTAAATTAGCTAAGAGGCGTCCACACCACCGTATGTCCTTCGATGGTGGGTACAACATCTAGCTTGGCTGGATGCACCATTGTGATGAATGGTTTGAGAAACCGACAAGTTGAAGATTGAGACACTTATGCAGCTGCATAAGTGTCTCAATCTTCAACTTGTCAGTTTCTCAAACCATTCATCACAACTGTCAGACACTGCAGCATCATGGGATCTTGTTACAAAGAATTCTTCAACACTTGTTCAACCTTTGGACGAAGACCTACTTCGACTAGTGGATGGTACCACTATGACCCCGCCTCCGCCTGCTTCACCTCACCTCACTACAGTATATAAGCCACGTCTACGGCCCTATGCTGTACATTCTACAAGATTGATGGACTGAACATATCGACTCCAGGCCGAGGGACTGATTACCTCATGCTCCTCCTCTCCTTACGCCTTCCTCTTTGTATTGGACTGATGAAGCCACTGTGTGGCGAAACGTTTCCTGAATAAAGATTCCCATATGCTGCATAAGTGTCTGGATGCACCATTGTTAAGGATTGTGTGGTCTAGTGGTCGAAAGCGTCATGCGCTTGCTCTCACCATAAGGCAGGCCAAAACAGCATGGGTTCGACTCCTTGACTAGTGCAGTGTTGTTATTGGTCAATACCACTTGTTCCGTGGGTACAAAAATATAAAATATATATATATATGTGTCGTGCCGAATAGGCAGAACTTGCTATCTTGGCTTAAATAGCAACGCTCATCTTGCCATACAGGACAAGCGAAAATTTGTGTATGCAATAATTTCGCCAAAATCATTCTGAACCTAACGAAAAAAATATATTTCACTTTGTTTGTTTAGTATTAAATTATTGTAAACAAATCTAAAATATATTTAGTTGGGTTAGGCTAAAATAAGTTGCGCTTGTTATAATAAGGTTAGGTAAGTTTTCTAAGTTCCTTTTGGTGCAAAATTATAAATTTTTACATCAACATTATTGGAAAAAATATATCTTTAAACGTATAAGAGAAAATTTCAGAAAGAACTTAATTTTAAATTAGTTCTTGCTAATTGACCAGTTTTACATATTCGGCACGACATATATATATATATATATATATATATATATATATATATATATATATATAGATATGTCGTGCAGAATAGGCAGAACTTGCGATCTTGGCTTAAATAGCAACGCTCATCTTGCCATATAGGACAAGTGAAAATTTGTGTATGCAATAATTTCGCCAAAATCATTTTGAACATAACGAAAAAAATATATTTCACTGTGTTTGTTTAGTATTAAATTACTCTAAACAAATCTAAAATATATTTAGTTGGGTTAAGCTAAAATAAATTGATCTTGTTATAATAAGGTTAGGTAAGTTTTCTAAGATTCTTCTGGTGCAAAATTAAATTTTTTTACATTAACATTAATGAAAAAAATATATCTTTAAACGTATTGGAGAAAATTTCAGAAAGGACTTAATTTTAAATGAGTTCTTGCTAATTGACCAGTTTTACATATTCGGCACGACATATATATATATATATATATATATATATATATATATATATATATATATATATATATATATATATATATATATATATATATATATATATATATATATATATATATATATATATATATAAGCAATGTAAGAGCAAGTGTACAACATGGTAATCAAAGGAGGCAAAATGCAAGGAGCCAGACAAAACAACGTGATCAACCAGCAGCCTAGAAAATACACAAGTCTGCCAAACCTCGTGTCACAAGTTAACCACATTGCTTCCCAGCTCTGGCAGGCTTGTCTGTGATTGGCCGATGAATCGAGGTACAAATATAAGGACAGGACCCCGATTGATCGTTAAATCCCTAGCACATGGTTCGCTCGTCGGGAGGCAGCCTACGTATATGGGAGTGTGACATACGCCGAATAAAATGTAACAAACTCGTAGCATGCCACATAAGGTTACTTATTTATGGTTTCTAATACAAGAACAAGCACCATAGAGGATAACTCGCTGCTGCCTCAGCACAAGAACCAGCACATGGGAATCAAACTGTTTCTGGAATATGTAAATAACTTGCCTGAGAGTTAAAATCGTATATGATATTGGTCGCAGAAAGTACTAAAACAACAGGGAGAAAAAAATCGAAAGGATATTAACTGCCAAAAACTAAACAATAAACTAAATCGATCAGAGGATTAGTAAAAATGTAGCGTCTGGAATTAAAGTACCACGGGGGGTATGAACAACTTAAAGAAATAAACGACTATAAAAATCTGGGGGTTTATATCACACCGAACCTATCACTGGAAGCATAAACAAACCTATCACTAGAAACAAAATTCTATCACCAGAACATCCACAAACCAATCACTGGAAGCACCAAACCTATCACCAGAACATACATAAACCAATCACTAAGAGTACACACAAACTGAATAACGTCGGCAGTGTATACTCAACTTGCAAATATAACAATGGCATTCAGAAAGTGTTCTGAACAATAGATCCAAAAGTTAATTTACGAGGTTGGAACAGAGCTAAAAAGTAAAATATGAGGAAACAGTACGAGAACTGTAACAACACTTATAAGATAACACGACACAATACTCATAGAAATAAATAAAGTAAACAGAGTTTGCACAAAAGGAACCAGAACGAGCGAAAGCAAAAATACATAGTTGTCTTACAACAGCATTATAAAACAGAACATTATTATAATCAAAAGGAAGCGCTAAACCTATAAAACAGAACAGTAGAGGTGTAACAGCTTAGAAAGTGACCTAGTGGAAGATGGAACAATCCACAGTTCCAGACAAAGATAGGACAATTCAAGATAATGTTATTTAATGTTAAGAGGCGGAACCAAAGCTGAATCTCAAACTAGGTAATACCATGCAATAGTAGAACAAACAATGTTGATAGGACACTGCCAAAATCGCTCGCATCACTAATTTTAGCAGATAACTAACACGCCAATTTAGCATTTCGATAGCTCTTTCAGTCCCCTCTTCCATCTTCTGCATAACTCTTTCTAATTTATTATCCATTATCATTACTAGAAGTTCTTACACACCGTCCCCATCCCTATTATCACGAACTATCACTCCTCCCAATACAAACACTTTATTACAAGAACTTCGTAAAACGTAACACGTCTCTCTTACGTCCTATAACCTCCCATGACAAGA
>NC_091324.1:10425211-10462711 GCF_038502225.1 Cherax quadricarinatus
TTATGAAGAATGAGGTTAATCATAGAATTGATGAGGGAAAAAAGGTGAGTGGTGCGTTAAGGTATATGTGGAGTCAAAAAACGTTATCTATGGAGGCAAAGAAGGGAATGTATGAAAGTATAGTAGTACCAACACTCTTATATGGATGTGAAGCTTGGGTGGTAAATGCAGCAGCGAGGAGACGGTTGGAGGCAGTGGAGATGTCCTAAGGGCAATGTGTGGTGTAAATATTATGCAGAAAATTCGGAGTGTGGAAATTAGGAGAAGGTGTGGAGTTAATAAAAACATTAGTCAGAGGGCAGAAGAGGGGTTGTTGAGGTGGTTTGGTCATTTAGAGAGAATGGATCAAAGTAGAATGACATGGAAAGCATATAAATCTATAGGGGAAGGAAGGAGGGGTAGGGGTCGTCCTCGAAAGGGTTGGAAAGAGGGGGTAAAGGAGGTTTTGTGGGCGAGGGGCTTGGACTTCCAGCAAGCGTGCATGAGCGTGTTAGATAGAAGTGAATGGAGACGAATGATACTTGGGACCTGACGATCTGTTGGAGTGTGAGCAGGGCAATATTTAGTGAAGGGATTCAGGGAAACCGGTTATTTTCATATAGTCGGACTTGAGTCCTGGAAATGGGAAGTACAATGCCTGCACTTTAAAGGAGGGGTTTGGGATATTGGCAGTTTGGAGGGATATGTTGTGTATCTTTATACGTATATGCTTCTAAACTGTTGTATTCTGAGCACCTCTGCAAAAGCAGTGATAATGTGTGAGTGTGGTGAAACCGTTGAATGATGAAAGTATTTTCTTTTTGGGGATTTTCTTCTTTTTTGGGTCACCCTGCCTCGGTGGGAGACGGCCGACTTGTTGGAAATATATATATATATATATATATATATATATATATATATATATATATATATATATATATATATATATATATATATATATATGCAATAAGATCACAGTAAACAGGTGATTTTCAGAATATGCAAAACAACCACAGTGAAAGAATAGAGAAATTCCAAGTGCTTTCGTGACTACTCATATTATGAAGTAATAATGTGAGTAGTCACGAAAGCGCTTGAAATTTCTCTATTCATTCACAGTGGTTATTTTGCATATATATATATATATATATATATATATATATATATATATATATATATATATATATATATATATATATATATATATATATATATATATATATATATATATATATATATATATATATGATGCCGAATGTTCCAAAAATTTGATTTAATTACGTGAAGTAATAAGTAATCCACATTTCTAATTTTTGATGCCTCATAATTAACTCAATCTACACTAACCTTGCTAAAATTAATATCAATATGATTTACTGATAATCATATTGATTTTTCTAAGTTATAGCAAAAATTAAGGTACACCCGACTGGTTTGATAAAAATTATGCTTGCAGGATAACCCAAGTCTGCATGTTCAGCGTATAAAAGCGCGACAATTACACAATTTCACTCTCAGATCCCGGAGACTAGCCTAAGCATTAAACTCTACGGGTATACTTTGTGACTGGTGCAAAGACCATATATTCAATGATCTCAGTTAGTTTAAAGTCGCTTATTAAAAACTAGATCCTCAAGCTTGGCGACACGAAACATTTCGTCTCCTGGTCATCACTTAAAATTAATAAACTTGTGCCAAGACCATCTTAACAACGATCTTCTCAATAAGTTTAAAGCGATTTCCGAATTTCAAGCAAGCATTCGGTGGATGACATCACTACTTTAAGCTTATTCATGGTCACCACTCATTAGTCTACTGGCATGACCATAGATGTTATGGCATTGATTTGTATCCTGGACCTGCAAAATAGATTTCTTTCCCATTTTATTTATCCTTCGTACCAGCTACATACCTATTGTATACTATATTAAAATGGATAAAAATAAGAGCCGAAACATTTTTGAGAAGTCGACCGCTAAAGGGAACAGCTATGTGAAGGCTGCCGCAAAAAGTTCGCTGAACAGGGAAGCCATTTTTTACCTCACTTCGATAAGTTTGATTTTTAGCTGTTTTGTATGAACTAATAAAATGTACTACTCTTGAATACAAACCCCAGAAGACAATAGCAATGTTATGTTAACAATGGGTGAAAAATCACATGAATTTTCAAAGTCTTGCGGGTGTCGGGTCACCTATACTGTTGTAATGTTTAATGAGATTGCCATTACGTATTTAGTCAATTTTATTAATAAAATAAAAATATATAAAAACAATCAGGTGTGTATTGTTGCAAATAAAGAATATAAAATTCGGTGATTTTATTCCCTGTTCGCTTACATCGAAACCCATCATCTAATGTTGAAGTATCTTGTTGTCACACTTAAGATGTAAGGAAACTATTCTTCAGGCTCTTTAAACTGTAAAGATTAAAAAGGTCGATATATCATCATACAGATGCAATACGTGCCAGTCATACCCTGGGGGTACACCACGTTTTTATACGCAGTGGTTACATCCGGCCTTAATCATACCCTCTGACTACACCTGACCTTGTTATACACTGTGGGTAGACCTGGCCTGGTCATATCTTGTGGAAACATTTGATATCAACGTATTGTTATGTGATAACTTTTCTTCCAGTTTCCTCTGATTCGTATTAGGTTTCGCATAAGTATCTATGTAAATGAAAACCTTATTTATAGTTTTCTTAACACTTGTGGTCAGTCTGCAGCATTTCACGAAAAATGTAAGACTTACTGTAATTATTTATTAATAATTTTTTAAGTTAATGATAATTCGATGATGAAAGAGTCAGGAATGGAGTTGATATTGCCAGTGGAGTATCAGCTATTTGGACTTAAATGTGCTCCTTTTGTGTATTTGTCTTTTTCATGTAGTCAAAGTAATACAATGTAGAAGGGGTACTGGACACAGAACGAGCGACCTTGAGTAAGGAGTACTGGACACGTAATCAGCGACCTTGTGAAAGGAGTGTTAGACACGGAAGCAGCGACCTGGCAGTGCCACAACTATCCACTTTACCACAGAGTGTACGCTTTATGGTACACTTCTAAATAGGAGATTAACCAATACGCATGACCATAAAAATAGCGTTTGATTTGATTCATCCATGTCACAAATTGTGATAATGAGACCTCAGTGAACGCCAGTCGAACACGCACCACCGGCACACTTACGTGTCGCTGCCTCCCACAACAACACTTAATTGTGAGATTAGAACCAACTTTTTTTTTTAAGCGTTGGCGAGAAAACGGATGCTCGAGATATGACAATACGATCAGTGCTGCCAGACGAAAGCCATCATTGTTTTAATTTCAATATTGCTGGTTAAGTATACATACAGTATATACGTTAACATACACTAACCTAAACGAGGATGAAACACTAAAATTTCTGAAACTTTTCGAGCACTCAGAAACGAATGAAGGTAATTTCGGTAAGTAATACACTCTCAAATGGAGAACACGTTAAACAAGATAATGAAGCATAGCGAGTGATTGGTATATTCTCGTAGATCAAAGGTGTGACAAACGGTACGAGTTCGTTGTCACCTTTGTAGATGAGTGTAGCAGACGTGGCACAATTAACACTTAAGACTTATGGTACAAAACAAGTCTTAATATAAGCAAGCCTTCATTAAGTGATGTTGCCTTAAGCAGTCAAATTAAGTAGACGTGCTTATAGTGATGTTTTTATTAGGAATTTACTTATTCACGTCTATTCACGTCTAACAAAGGCGTCAGTATGAACCTCACGTCTAACAAAGACGGCAACATAAGCCTCACTTCGTCGAACAGGTGGAAAAATATATATAATAAAGGTAGTGCCACAGTCACCACTTTCAGAATCGTTGTGTCTAGCCTGAAAAAAATTACGGGTTCCTCAGCTTTAATCATAATGGTAACTCGCAGCAGTTAAGTCGTACTGGGTAACTCATATTACGTACTAAATAACTCGTACTGGGTAATTCATACTAGAAACTAAGTAACAGGTATTAAGTAATAAATACTTGGTAACTGGTATTACAGATAGATACAAGATACCTGGTGATAGGCAGCAGCTGCTAGTGAAGTTAGGATAAAAGAGAACGGTAGATCTCGGAAGAACTTAAAGTCCACATAGAACAAATCTGCCGTGAAGAGATGAATACAATGGAACTCTAATTTTATCGAGAATCAACGTAGCTGAAGTTAGGTTCCCGTTTAAACAGCATTTTAAGTGTTAGAAATGGAATCCTGTCTTAAATAGGGCCGTTAATATACAGCTGTAGTCCAGCCTAGAGTAGTAGCAGTTGCTATATTTTCAGAGCACATTGACACTGTAGGTCACTCAGTGCTCATAGCAATAAAAATATATATATAGCGCGCGCGTGCACACACACACACTCACACACACACATACACACGCACCACACACACACACACACACACACACACACACACACACACACACACACACACACGCATGCACATGCAACAGGCCTAGTGTCTAATCGACATGTGCTTAGGATCAAATGGTAACTAACACACACACACACACACACACACACACACACACACACACACACACACACACACACACAAACCATAAAAAAACAAAGATAAAATTTACAAACAAAAGCTACGAACATATACATTCAACAGTAAGTAATACTATAATTAGCATCAATTTAAAAACGCCAGTAAATTATTAATGTCGAAAAACTCCCAAGCTCCTCGAGATCTCTACAGACACTCCAGTAACTGACGGCACACACAACCTACACGAAGGGATAGGGGCAAGAACACCTGCTATAACTAATATGCGTGTGCCAAATCCTCGATCGACAAACTTTTGTCTCAAAGTGACGATTTCTGCTGAAAGGACATACCTGTGGAATTGCCCCATGAAGTTACTGTTAGGTAAAAAGCTACTGCAGAGTGGGCTAGCTACAGCAGCCTGTGCCTCATCATCCACCTGTTCATTTCCTCATGATACCAATATGTCTTGGGTACCAACAGAACTCCATATCCATGTGCAGCGTATGGAGACGAGTTAACCACACCTGGATTTTTTTTTTTTTTTTTTTTTTTTTTTGGGGGGGGGGGGGGGGGGGGTAAGGGGGGACCACAGGGCGGACAGAGGCATACTGGGCTAGGGCAGACAGTATACCGGGAATCTAGGTACACAGTGACCAGCATGGAAAGAACAAATGACCAAAAGAGAATCACTAGCTCGAGATTTCTTGTTAGTTATCCAGCTAATCATTTTCGTTGCCGCTGCGATAATAACGTTCTAATCCTTGAATGTACGATCCTCTGACATTGTCATTCTTAAGTCTCTCTTACACTGAACTGTCGCTCTGTGGTAATCTAGATCAAACATTAATTAAAAATTTAGCAAGTTTGATCATAAAACATTAATATTAGTAGCTGAACGTTATTTTTTAAGCAAGAGTTGGTAATCATACACTCTAAGACACGAGGTGTCACAACTAGCTTCTTCAGCTTTATTGATTTCTGTGTACAGGGCTGCCAGATGTATGTACCATTCTATACGTCGCCAACGTTTCAACATAGATTATTTTTAATTACTGGACATGTTTGTGTCTCTTGGTTATATTTTTAATATTTGCCTACTCTTGTTCAAGAATATTATAATACTTAATTTGACAGTGAATCAATGATACACCAACGACTGTCGTCCAGGCGCAAGGAGAAGTGGACTGAGAATTTCCGTTCGTCCCGCGGAGATAATTAACAACAGCAGTTAAAATATTAGTTCCTTATAAACTAGAAAGTGTAAGATTATTTCAATCGATAAAGATTATTGCATTTTTACCCGGCAAATCTTCGACGACGCTTCGGGTCGTCTAGAAAAAAAGTGTTAGTCTTCGAATTATGTATCATGTTAACTTACATTAAGATGTGTTGTAGCCATCACCGACCCCGCCTCTCTACCTCCTCTCACTTCGTTACCAACAAGTAACGTGAACTCTTAATGTTGTGATGGATGCTAACTGATTTAAAAAGAATTGTTGGCTAATAGGGACAAAAATTGGTTGGAGTAAATATTAGTAAACTGTGGCACATTTGAAGATCAATTGCTTTACAGATCTTTAGTATAAATGTAAATTTAATACACAAGCATCATTAGATTTCACGCTGAAATAAGGTACAAAACATGTCTCCCTTGGTGTAAACAGATTAATACTCTAACAATATATTGGTAAGTACCCACCTTAATCAATGCTCTTACTTCAGATCTAATGATTTAGGGAGATATGTTTATATTTATATATGTTAGTGAGCGGAAATCAAATTGATATCCTACAAGGTGTAAACCATACCAAAGGCGGGAATAGAACCCGCGATCAGAGTCATATCCCCGTCCGAGGTATGGTTTGTTTGCAATCGCGTCATCACGATTTCGTGAGTCATGATGACGCTACAAAGTGTACACCGTGAGCAGGAAGAGGCCAAGCCGATGTCCTACAAACTGTGTGCAGTTTCCTTCCATGACACACACTAGGGGACGACACAGAACACTGGCAACGATACAACACACTGGAAGACGACACAACACACAGGGAAATGACACACTCTGGGAAATGACAACATACGGTGCAGGACGGCAAAACAAAATGAAGAAACTATATTACCCTACAAAGCGACACAACACTGGAGGATGACAACATAGTGGAACGACACAATATCCGGGAGGATGACACAACAGACTGCAAAACGACACAACATAATGAAAGACGTAAAAAAAAGAGTGAGGACGAAACACACATGTTGATGACACAATACACTGCGGGATGACACGACACACTAGGGACGACAAAAAAAAAGACGACAGACAAAAAAAAAAAAACAGCAGCGACAGGTACTGGTCGCAGAATTACGCATCGGCAGAGATGGTTGCACGTTTCTGTTTGGGCGGCAACTGGCGCGGTATGTAAATTTCAACCACGATTACTGTCTATTCTGCCCTCCTGCACTGAAATGCTTCTCTGCAGAGATTCGCAGCGCTTTATTGTCGTGCAATCTACAAACATGGCTAAAGTCAACGTATCATATATTCTTTATTGCTGCTATTTATATCCAAACGCCATTCAGAAATTTGTCATATTCCCTACCAGTGTCTGACTCAATATTCCACAATATATATATATATATATATATATATATATATATATATATATATATATATATATATATACAGTATATATATATATATATATATATATATATATATATACAGTATATATATATATATATATATATATATATATATATATATATATATATATATATATATATATATATATATATATATATATATATATATATATATATATACATATATATATATATATATATATATATATATATATATTATATATATATATATAAACAGTATATAAATATATATTATATACATTTTATATATATATATATATATATATATATATATATATATATATAGAGAGAGAGAGAGAGAGAGAGAGAGAGAATAGCAGCGATAGACTTATTGCTGGGAAAACGCAGGTATGGGGTAAAGATCATAACCACCGTTAAAAGATACATTCATACATTATTGTGACAGACGTATCGCAACATAGGTTCGAATCCTGGTGACCGCAATCTTTCTATGTATAGACTTCCGCTTCTTCCTGCTTGATACTTTGATATATTCGGCACCACACACATATCTTTTATCGCTCGTTCGCAATTATTGCATATATATGTAGATGAATAAACATAGGGTGGACGAGGGGCTCGAACCGCGGACCGTAAATTGATAGTCCAACACTATATGTACTGTCTAGGCTAATCCAGGACTGTCAATTTTACTGACCACTGTTCGAGCCCCTCGTCTACTCTTCTGCTTATTCATCGACAGTTGTTTATTATAACTTAATTTGAGTTCACAGACAATGTGGCCTTGAGAGAGGGTAAGAATAGATCTACAGGGGATCGAATCCTTGCAAGTAACTATAAGGGCGCCTTTATACCAACCATGTTAATGGAAGAATTGTAGATTATTTCATCTAACAGGTGATGTGGAGTTCCGTTTCACATGACTATGCTAAATATATGTCGAGGAAATTTAATTCCAGTTTATGAAACTTGTATGTATTTTCTCCGCCCCATTTAGAAAGCATAAGAGAGGAAAGGAAAATTCTGAATTCACGAAGAAAATTACGGTATAAATTTCAAAGCGCAAGTACACCTACACTGCATATAAATCTAAGAAAGCTGTCCGAGAAACGTTTCCTGAAAAAAAAAATAAATACGTTTAGCCTGTACTGGAGGAGAGAACCACAACAGCAGGATGCATGGTCCCGCGTCTCAAGGTTATACTATAGGGTAAGAAAATATTCATTCTCTGGTTACTTAAGGACAGTGCAACAAGCTGGCGAGAGTGAAAATTACTACAATATGTATCACATTTGAATGAGATGATTTAAAGAACTTCGTATGACTCCCCACACCAAAAACGCATGAACATGTACATTGCACAAAATAATACAATAATACCTGGACACTGTATACATTCTATAACATGTTATTAATCAGGTACACAACCATCACACAGCTCCTACAAAATATTCACATTTACTCACCAAGCCAAGTATTCTCTGAAACTTTCTACCATTAACTTTCTCTAAGCAACGTAAATAATCTGCATCCCTCAATAAAAAAGCACGCGCGCGCGAGCGTGCACACGCACACACACACACACACACACACACACACACACACACACACACACACACACACACGCATGCACATACAACAGGCCTAGTGTCTAATCGACATGTGCCTAGGACCAAATGGTAACTAACACACACACACAACATTAGCTATGCAGCAAAACTCCCCAAAAGTCCACCTACCAACAACACAACACCAGTCACAAGATAAACAACATTAGTTACAACCTAATATCACATACAATCACCATCTAATTCATCATCCAGTCACAACTGAAAGTAACACTTAAATCTCTCTGTTAGCACTTAACGTAATATAGTTACTAAAGAGAAAACAATGACATTTACACTGTCAGGTGTAAATGTCATTGTGAAGTAAATGTCATTTTTAAGTATTATGTGGGTGATAACTTCGTTGTCACCCACATAATACTAACACCTAGCATCGGTCACACCTACTTAACAATCAACATCTTCCTAAAAAGCAGTAATCATCGCCGTCACCACGTACCTAACACGAAATATAAAACATTGGCAACACCTATCTAACAATAAATTACAATTGTCAACATCATCAACACCTTCCTAATAAGCAATACCCAACACCGGTTACAACAACAGCCGCCGACAACACTTCACCCTGGGCCTGAAGTACGGCGAGAGGCAGGGAGGGAGCGGCCAGCCAGCGACTTAGAGAGATGGAAGGTACACATACGGCTCAATAGCCACAGAATGAAACCCAAACACCAGGTTCTTTAACCCCCGCACTTCCTTTCACAGGGGAAAGCCAGCCATTTACTGTCCATTTGGTCGACTTCTTGATACCTCTTTCTTTTTTATTTTCTTGTGTTGACTTATTCCATTACTTGTGTGTCTAACAGAGGATTTAATGTTTTGCTAAGTCAGAAGCAACGTTGGTCCTCAGTGTTCCAATATTAAAAGGCGACGGTCTGGTTTAATTGCTAAGTAGTTAACAGTTTAGTGATTTACCGCAGCTTACGATCAGCATACAACAGTTCAATAAAACTTGAGCTTATAATGCAAGGGAAGCACATGATGACACTTGAATTTAAAATGAAAGGAAGTTAGTAAACAGTGGAAAAGGGGAAAGTGAGTTGAGATGGAATACAAAGTGAACACGCATTCTCTGGTCTCAAAGTCTCCATCATACTCATCACTCTCCATAACCCGCAAAAATACGTGTCTACAAAAACACAAACATTCACATATTCCAGCACAAATAACAGGATAAAAGAAGTGGGTAGTAAAATAAATACATCACGTTTGCTTATGAAGATGTGAATTGCATCACAATGAAGTAAGTACATGCAAACCAAACATTCTTTAATAGTGAATGTATACATAAGAATATAATTGTGTATTTCTGCGTGCTGACATGTAGAGTACTTTGAAAGGAGAGCGTGTAAATATGTAATTGCTACATGTATACCAAGAGAGCTTCAGAGGATGTGATGTTATCTCGTCAACCTAACGTACTTTTCACCATACTTTTGATATATAAAGCGAAGACAGATGAAAAAAAAAAAACACCTTCAGTTGCTGCTCTGCATGAAGAAAATCCTGCCATACTGAGCTGGTAATATGAACAGATTTGGTACCACTGTTCTTCAATCCGAATCGCTGCACTCAAGTCAATGAAAATTTTGAGACGCTTTAGAGTCCGTCACAGCGAGTATGAAGAGCGTTGGATCTGAAAAAGTTATTCGTAATTCGTTACAGTTTCCCCATCATAAACTACAACACGACAATAACCGCCTACACACTGTGTGTAAAACAAAGATCATTGTCCACCCGCTGCCCATCACACCATGTTGTCTTTCTGTATGCAAGTTTGACACCGGATAAACCAGTGTTGGTCATTCAATATAAGAAGTGGTGGAAAATCGAACCTCCGTCTGTTAACTGCCAAACGGACGCGTTACCTAAGGATGAACGCATGACCTCAGTCCTCATCCTCGGGAGCAAGCGCATTAAAGACCTCTCGTACTGTAACAATAATGAGTACAGGAAGAAGTGATAATATATTATCTGACTGACTATTTGTATGGAAGTATTACTAATATATATCATCTGTACTTAGTAAACGTATCTTAATTAAAAAAAATTCACTCCCGAAGCTAAAGGCAAAAACAGAGAGATAAATCTATGAGAAACAGACTATAAAGACCAAACTGAAAAGAACTCAAACAAATTTACTGGACCTTTGATGTGTTGAAACTCAAAGTGTTTGCTGTTCCGTCATCAATACTCAGTGATCAAAGCAGAGTTAGCTAGTTCTTCATCAAGCTTCCATTGCATCCTTGTGTCAACTTCAATGATAATCACTTGGAAATTTTAGCAAACAATAACCATGCATTTTTGGTTTGTGTCTGAAATGTTTACTGCTTGATACTGAACTCAGGTAAGGCTACAAAAGAGGTTAACGATGTAAGTAATGACATACTTGTTATCGTCTGGTTGAGAAATAATCCCTCAAGAAAATTTGTATCGAATCCGAAGGATATGTGCTTAACTGCTAGTATCAAAACTAATACATGTATACATATATTTTTAAACCGAGTAAAAGAAAAAGCAAGAGACAGGAAGGTAAAAAAAATGGCAATTAGAGAAATAGAAGCAAGATAGAAACATAAGCGTATATGGAAAGGACAATTAAGAGAGTATCATATTATCTATATTGACGTTATATGCTGATAAAAAATATATTACTATCTAGCTATGATGTTAAAATCAAAATTACTAGTAGCCCAATGTTAGAGTCTTCGGCTCACAACCGAAGGATTTGGGTTCAATGCTGCAGTAGCCTTTTTCCCTAAATGCTGTCTTTGTTCACCAAGCAGTAATAAGACACCTGAGTGTTGTTATGGGTAGCATCTTTGGGGAAGGAGACGGTAGTATACGTTACATAGAACTGTAACTCTATGTAATAATAACTCTTCTCTAATAAGTTCAACGGTGGAAAAAAATATTTATTCCAGTGCTCAATAACTCTGTTCGTGTTAATTACAATCCCTTGAGTTTCAGACTATCGGTTCTTGTTCATTATTAATTCTGTAATCAAAGAAAGCGCTAAACAGACAAGAGTCATTGGTTCTTGTTTAAAAATCACCTTGCAGTTACAATAACTTTGTTTCAGTTAATTATTTTATTTACAGGTTCAAAGATTACTTATATCTGTTTGTAACCTTTGTTTGCTAGAAAAACATTGGCTTAGATAGTCTTTCTTCATGAAACTTATTTTTTGATGACTATATTTGGGTTCTTTGTCATTATGGAAAGAGCAGAGACAGAAACAGACTCAGTGACTGCCTTCCCAACACAAAATTTTTATTTACAATTTATAGAAAAAAAAATTCCCTACTGATATTTAATTAAATTTAGTTTACACATAATTAGAGAACTTACTACCAGAGCTTCAAACAAATCTCAGCGGTAACGGAGACGACTCGTGTGGCATGTACGAGACACTGTTTACAATTCCGTAAGGAAAGACTCTTTCACAGGCACCCGGCTCTCCCACTGCTTGACGTTTTCACTGCTTGACGCTCTCACAGCTTGACGCTATCACTGGCCTTTATTGGCACAGTGGAGCCGATAGCAATCCACAGTCGGGTGTACCTCATGTTTATAGAGAGTCACTTAAGTTGTGTTTCACTCCCGGAGATGACGAAAGAAATAGCTTTCCCGTGGCTGGAAATTCGCACATATATTATTGCAGCTATATTTTCCTCTGAACAGCAGACACACCAAAGCAGATTGAATCATTTCCAACATTGTATTTATAATGTTAATGAGAGAGAGAGAGAGAGAGAGAGAGAGAGAGAGAGAGAGAGAGAGAGAGAGAGAGAGAGAGAGAGAGAGAGAGAGAGAGCGTGTATGTGTGTTTATGACTGAAGTACAAGCAAATTAAGATGGAAACAATTAAACAGAAAATAAGAGTACTGTACATTTCGGTCTACAACTAAGGTCCTCTTCATTAGACTAACAAGTGCACAAGGAAAACAAAATATATGCAAGAGTCACATGACAAGTCACAAGATGTGTAAGTCAAGTATAAGACAAAAGGTCAGGTGCAGGAACAAGAACAGGCGGAGGAATAAGGTCAGACCCAGGAACAAGTTCTGGTCTAGGAACAAGTTCAGGTCTGGGAACAAGGTAAGATCCAGGAACAAGGTGAGGTCTGGGAACAAGGTAAGATCCAGAAACAAGGTGAGGTCTGGGAACAAGGTAAGATCCAGGAACAAGGTGAGGTCTGGGAACAAGGTTAGGTTAAGAAACAATGTCAGATCCAGGAACAAGGTGAGGTCTGGGAACAAGGTTAGGTTAAGAAACAATGTCAGATCCAGGAACAAGAACAAATCCAAAACCTAAGTAAGGTCAGACTTTTTTTTGTTTTACAGGCAGACTTTTCTAGCTTTCACTGTCGGGGATGGAACTAAAAACAAAATTAAACCGCAACATTTAACATGGAAATATCTTTCTGAGATATAATATTAATGAAGTATAAAGACATGTTAAATAGTAAAATAAGACCAAATTTTATTAGAAGTTATGTTACTGAGCCACTTTTAACCCCTTTCAATGAACAGTTCAAAATGCCTTTCATTAATGAATTATGAGAAGACTAAATGCTTCAAATACTACTTGTGTATTAAATCTTCTAAGATCATTCGTCGGGATAGATAAATTATCGTTGTATGGGAGGACCAGCACATTCTTGGTCTGAGGTGTTATCCTAGGTTCTGTTCTATAATAAGTTTTCTTAGCTCCCAGCAAGGCAGATTCCACAAACACCTTAGGATACAGCAGTTTCATGCCAATGTCAAATATTTTCCTAAATTCATCATCTAGGAACTCCGGACTGCACATTCTATAGGCTCTCAGAAACATAGTAAGTAATACACTCCTTTTAACTCTAGTCTCATGGCTGGAATAGTAGTGAATGTATGAGCACACATTGGAGGCCTTCCTATATACAGCAAACTTAAACTTTCTATCAACCCAGTTTATCAACACATCTGGGAATGGAAGTTTACAGTCCACCTCTTTATCCACGGTGAATCTAATAGACGGGACAAAAGCGTTAAGTCTTGGTAAAAATGTATTAAGGGCCATATCATTTGGCCAAAGACACGAGATGTCATCCACATATCTGAACCATTTAGCTCTACATGGCAGGATATCTTTCAACTGTCTAGCCTCAAAGAATTCCATATACAGATTGCTCAATAAGGGAGAAGAAGAATTAGATGAGTTCTCTTTGCCATTTGATAAAAACACCATTACTGAATTGATTAAGCTGTGTGTAGTTGATTGCAAGTTTGAGTTTGAGGGGAAATACTATGCTCAAAAAACAGGGAATGGCTATGGGTAATCCGTTGTCCCCCTTATTGAGCAATCTGTATATGGAATTCTTCGAGGCTAGACTGTTGAAAGATATCCTGTCATGTAGAGCTAAATGGTTCAGATATGTGGATGACATCTCGTGTCTTTGGCCAAATGATATGGCCCTTGATACATTTTTACCAAGACTTAACGCTTTTGTCCCGTCTATTAGATTCACCGTGGATAAAGAGGTGGACTGTAAACTTCCATTCCTAGATGTGTTGATACACCGGGTTGATGGAAAGTTTAAGTTTGCTGCATATAGGAAGGCCACCAATGTGTGCTCATACATTCACTACTATTCCAAACATGAGAGCCTATAGAAGTCTTCCCTTTAAATGTTACCGTTTTCTCGTCCTCTTTAAATGAACACGTCAAGTTGATTTCGTTTAGGCTATTACAATATCAATGTTTGCGTGATTTTTCTAATGCTATAATATTCACCGGTGGCCCGGTGACCTGTTGCTAAAGTTCTGGCTTCACATACAGAGGGCCCGGGTTCGATTCCCGGCGGGTGGAAACATTTCGACGCGTTTCCTTACACCTGTTGTCCTGTTCACTTAGCAGCAAATAGGTACCTGGGTGTTAGTCGACTGGTGTGGGTGGCATCCTGGGGGACAAGACTGAGGACCCCAATGGCAATAAGTTAGTCCTCGATGACGCACTGACTTTCTTGGGTTATCCTGGGTGGCTAACCCTCCAGGGTTAAAAATCCGAAGAAAATCTTATCTCACCATCCTTCTGGCTATGGGCACTGGTATGCCTAGGGGCACTTTCTGTCCCCTTCTCTCTCTCTCTCACCCCAGTGAAGACGTCCATGGGAACGTACTTGCTTGGACATCCTCCTATTTTCTGCAATTTTGCAAGCTCCTGATGATGTGTTGATTGCAACACGAAAGACCTAGAGCTATCATTGTACTCCCCTCGTGATATATATATATATATATATATATATATATATATATATATATATATATATATATATATATATATATATATATATATATATATATATATATATATATATATATGAACATCGGTGGCTTGACACCGGTGAAGAGCTTTTGATCCAGGAAATTTGCAGGACCTTCCGACGGAACAAACCTGACCTCATACAACCACTAACCATGTGTTGTATGCTTCCCTAAAAATATAATAATAATTTACTGTAATTCTCTTTTTAGTGCCCACAGTTGTGGACACTCTCCTTGCAACCAAAGTTGTGGGCATTTTACCTTCCAATCACACTTTATCCTCGTGATAATCTTAAATCTCTAAAACAATATCCATATCTGACTCCTTACGTTTCATGTTGTGTGTATTGAGTATTCATGTATTTATTTGCCATGCACAAGACCAATCACATTCCTTTAGTCATTTTTGCCAGTTGTAAGCCATCTGCCATCTAGTAGCGGTATACACCTCTAGATCATCTAGCGGAATAATTTCTTTGTGGTAATCGTTCTATCCAACTAGACTCTCGGGATGTCAACTGGCGTCTTAACATTGTGACCTCTGGTTCTTTGTGATATTTTAAAAGTTCACCTATTATTATTAAGTTACCTGGTGCTGAAATTCGTATACATTTGTACATATTGTACACAGCGTTTTGGTGAAGGAAGAATATATTTACAAATCATACAAGCAATTTCTGAGTCTAACTTACGTCTTTGTTGAGCGATATGTGTAATTGTTATGGGTCATTGTTCATAGCACAACCAGATACTGCAGACGTGAAATTCCATTTACTTGCATGTATTGGATAATCCGTTTTCTCAACTTCCCTGTGCTGAATAACTATTTTCACTCATGGGTATGAGACAGCATAGTCAGTGTGGTAGGATTTTATGGACAAACATCATAGCCCTAAACCTGTTAAAGTACCTCTGTGAGAGTTCATGAAATGCTGCTCTATAAAGCTTTTCACGTGATATACAAAAAAAAAAATTGTGCAGTTTACATACACGTACGATTTGTTCAAATATCTGGCCATTAGCGAGTGCCTAAAGTCAAACAGCCCAACTCATCACGATAAACTGAATCCCAATGGACGCAATAATTTGCCACAAAATGGCCCTTAATTATCAGGTGCACTAGTCATGCCCTGGTTGTAAATATGATGTGGATGCTATCATTGATCATAAACCTGCTGGAACCATTAGAGATAATGATCATTAATGCGTGAGGCAGTACTCACAGCACATGATAATAACGACTCATACACATGCTTGGATAATTTTGATCAGCATGCGAGCTCTAACAGGGCTGCCAAGGAGGCCTGGTGTGTGATCAGGCCAAGAAATAGTAATGATTCTCTGAACCACCTACAGGTGAAGTAGACTTAATATCAAGTAAGCGTACCGTTGAAGTTATCCAAACCTTATAACAGAGGTCCACCTATCCTCCAGTTTAAGGAGAGATATGCAAGTATTCTGGAACAAGGATACACAAAACAGCAGCGTCGATGATCGGAACAAGGATTGGATGTTGGCAGGAATCAATGGTACGAAGATGAAGATAAAGAAGATCCAGGAGACTGCTGTGGAGAATAAGAATTTTTTCTCTGTGATAATAAACGAGTGTGAATCCACGATCCCAGACATCTCAACGACGATCATCGAGAACGTCACTACGAACACCGCCAGTGTAGGTAAAAACATAGTTCTTGTTGGGGATAGTCAAATTCAATTTATGGATAGGACGTTTTGTCTTAAAGACAGGAAGAGGAGACACAAGGTGTGGTTTCCTGGGGCTGGGATGCAGGATACTGTTAGCCGTTTTGACAACTTCATGAAAGGTAATGGGAAGAATCCTATTATCTGTAGTTTCCGGCCAAAACTGTGCCTGAAGCTACAGTGCTGGCAAACGTAATAGTGAGGATCCGGATTAATAGGTATAGGTCAGCGATTGACATAATTATGAAGAAGGGAGGGCATCCTGTAATATGTGGCATTTTGCTTAGAAGGGGTGGTGGAAAATGAATGGTCGTTCTGAGCAATTGATATGAATTGCTGACTGGACAAACACTACAAAAGTATTGCAGTACCATTCATCGTCAACTGGGACCACTTCTATGGCAGAAATGAAATGAATGCCAGGGATGGGGTTCACTTAAAGAAGGAAGGTGTGGGTGCTTTGGCTAGGTCAGTGGAGGGTGTTGCTTGGGCTTTAAACTAGCAATAGTTAGAGATGTAGGTTTTGACAGAGAAAAATGGATTGTGGAAATAATGATTTAGGCTCTGATGTTATGAATTTTAAGAATTAAGTTATCAAGTAACACTGGGTAAAGATAATAACATAAATTGTGGAAAGGCAAAGTTTAGCAGGGAAAAGGTACAGAAAAAAAAATTATGGATCGAGGTGTGACTGATGAACGGGAAGCAGGGAGTCTGCATGATCAGTTTTAGGTCCAGTGGTCAAAATATGTATTAATGGCATCGCTGACGAAATAATAAGTAATATGAGCAAATTCACTGGCGACACAAAAGTGTGCAGGAAAATAGATTCAGAGGAAGCTGCCACTAAACTTCAGGAAGATTTAGACAAGCTCATGTCGTGGTCACAGAGGTGGCAGATGCAGCTCAATGTAGATAAAGGTAAGGTTCTAAAGTTCGGGAATGTAAATAACTTAGAAATTAATAATATATAACTTAATCATACAGAATGTGAAATGGACTTGGGAGTTATGGTAAGCAGCAACCTGAAGCCAAGACAGCAATGCCTAAGCGTACGTAATAAGGCAAACAAATTAGTGGTATTTATATTAAGAAGTATAATTGACAGGAGTCCAGAGGTTATACTGCAGCTCCACACATCATTAATAAAACCTCGCATAGATTATGCAGCTCAATTCTGGTCTTCATAATACAGAAAGGATACAAATTCATCAAAGAACATTCAGAAAAAGAATGGCAAATTTAATCCACTGCATAAGAAATATTTCATACGAAGATAGACTGAGAGCCCTTAAAAAGAATATTATCAACACTTTCATGAGGAACGAGATGTTCCGCGCTGCCAGATGTAAGCCGCTAATTACTGTTATTTCATTATTGTCAGTTATTTATGGGATAATTTACTTTTACCTAACCTAGTATAGCATATATTTAAAATACGATGTTTTATAGAACAGACAGAAATACGAATTGCAATATGTGCAAAAACGTCTGTTCTATTTGAAGGACAAGTCAAAGAGGTTGACTCTTTGATCTCTCCAAGTAGTAACAAGAGCAATGGTTACTTGGAAGTTTTAAGTTATCTGACTGAGCAAAACCAGGAGAAGTTAATATTTATAAAGTTTGTATAGTTTATTGATGATAAAGATTTAATACAACAAAGCGTTGCACCACAGTTTAGTGCCTTCACGTGAATTTAATATTAGTGTTGCACGACAACAATAAATAGAACAAGCAAAATTTGTTACAAAATAAAATACTTGATAATAACTCTTAGTTCGAATAAAAGATACACGTTGCAGAACAAACTTTTACTGGGACAATGTTTCGCTCTATGTAGTTTTATCGAGTTATACTACTTGGTATGATATAAATATCTATACGAGTGGAACTTAGCTTTCTTTTGAAAGCTGCACCAATTTAGTTATCGGAATATAAACCCATACTTCTTGTCATTATATATATATATATATATATATATATATATATATATATATATATATATATATATATATATATCGTGCCGAATATGTAAAACTGGTCAATTAGCAAGAACTCATTTAAAATTAAGTCCTTTCTGAAATTTTCTCTTATACGTTTAAAGATATATTTTTTTCATTAATGATGGTGTAAAAATTTATAATTTTGCACCAAAAGAATCTTAGAAAACTTACCTAACCTTATTATATTATTATTATTACAATCAAAAAGAAGCGCTAAGCCACAAGGACTATACAGCGCTGCAGGGCAGGAAGGAAGCGAGGGCATCAGGTGGCAAAAGTGAGATGGATGAGTAATAGGTTACGGATAACAGCGGGGTAGTGGATGGTGAAAGGGTAAAGGGCAGCAAGAGACTGAACTAGAAAGGGCTGAGGGGAGTGCGAAAAGTATCATCAGAGTTTGTGGAGTAAATCAGTCGTTGTCAAAAAGTCAATGAGAGAGTCAGGATTAAAGGAGGGTCATAACCTTATTATAACAAGAAAAATTTATTTTAGCCTGACCCAACTAAATATATTTTAGGTTTGTTTACAATAATTTTATACTAAACAAACAGTGAAATATATTTTTTTCGTTAGGTTCAGAATGATTTTGGCGAAATTATTGCATACACAAATTTTCGCTTGTCCTATATGGCAAGATGAGCGTTGCTATTTAAGCCAAGATCGCAAATTCTGCCTATTCGGCACGACATATATATATATATATATATATATATATATATATATATATATATATATATATCACCCCTGAAGGAGGGGTGTTAATGTTGCAGTTTAAAAACTGTAGTGTAAAGCACCCTTCTGGCAAGACAGTGATGGAGTGAATGATGGTGAAAGTTTTTCTTTTTCGGGCCACCCTGCCTTGGTGGGAATCGGCCAGTGTGATAATAAAAATATAATATATATATATATATATATATATATATATATATATATATGGAAAGCAGATTGAATGGGACTACACCTGTGCCGTCACAGTGGCAGACACCTATTTGCCATACTCCGTAGCTGAAGGGGGTGGAGCTGCCAGCCACAGAGAGACCCAGAAGATCCGCAAATATGAAGACCTTTTCCCTTGCTATAACTTCATCCCAATAGGGTAGGAGACCCTTGGAGCATGGGGCAAGTGTGCTCTAAAGTTCCTCAAAGAGCTGGGTGAAAAGCTCATCATAGAAACCAAGGACCACAGGGCGACCAGCTTCCTCTTTCAGAGACTCAGTGTTGCGATCCAGAGAGGAAATGCCTGCAGCATTCTCGGCACGAGGCCCACCGCCGAGGAGCTGGACGAAGTATTCGAGATGTAGCTCTGAGCTGTTATCTGGAGATTATCTGGAGTTTATCTGGAGAGAGTTCCGGGGGTCAACGCCCCCGCGGCCCGGTCTGTGACCAGGCCTCCTTAGATCAGTGTCCCAGGATGCGACCCACACCAGTCGACTAACACCCAGGTACCCATTTTACTGATGGGGAACATAGACAACAGGTGGAAAGAAACACGTCCAATGTTTCTACTCTGGCTGGGAATCGAACCCAGGCCCTCACCGTGTGAAGCGAGAGCGTTAACCACCAGGCCACCAGAGCCACTATGTTGTTTTATTTTATATTGTATTTTTGGGAATATTTTGTCAATGTATTTTGTCTTTAAATAAAATATATATTAAATATAGGGGGGTGGTAGGAGAAAATTCTCAAACAGCTTCAGGAAGAACCTTGAGTTTTCCCTGAAGCAAGTTTATTCTTTTCTCTGAGGATGAGGGTCCCCAGGACAGTTCTAGAGGTGGTACCTCCCTATATATATATATATATATATATATATATATATATATATATATATATATATATATATATATATAGAGACATATATATATATATATATATATATATATATATATATATATATATATATATATATAAGATCACAGTAAACAGGTGATTTCAGAATATGCAAAACAACCACTCTGAAAGAATAGAGAAATTCCAAGCGCTTTCGTGACTACTCACATTATCAAGGAACTATGAAAGTAAAGCATCCAAGGAAGGTATATAAAGGGGTCTGGCCAACACCTCACTATCAGATCCCACAACGGTTAAACACCTGACGCGCGCCGGCCCAACTGGACAGGTCCTGTGCACAACCACCAACAAACTATTCTACCCAAGAAAATTTTTAAAATTATTATTTGTCCAGTGTATTATTAAATTCTTCCCAAATTCTATTAATTATAAATGGATCTAATTTATATAAACCAAAGGAAATATTCATATTATTGTCAAAACTGCTTTTTATGAAACAAGTTTCAATTATATTCCTGTCGACCATGGACTTGTTTGATACTACTTTCTCAACTTTTTGAAAATCAATTGGATGGTTAAAATCTCTTACATGAATAAATAGAGCATTGGAATCTTGTCCAGTTCTAATGCTATATTTATGTTGTTTTAATCTTAGTTCGAGATTTTTACCAGTTTGACCGTAATAAACTTTATCGCAAATTTTACAAGGAATATTATAGACACATCCATCAGCATTTTGGGGGGAATTCTTATCAAAAGTTTCTTTACTGTATCAAGATTTTTGAATACAACTTTAATATTAAAAGTCTTAAGAAGAGAAGGCATATCAACCAAGTTTTCATGGTAAGGGAGAACCAACATATTTTTAGTTGAATAAGGCTGGTTGTCCCTTTTTGGATTGTAAAAAGTATTTCTAGCAACTTTAAAAGATTTATCAATTACATTTATTGGGTATTTTTAAATCATTACCTATTTCCTAAATTTTGGATATTTCCTGGATATTTCACTGGACAATTAATAATTTTAAAAATTTTCTTGGGTAGAATAGTTTGTTGGTGGTTGTGCAAAGGACCTGTCCAGTTGGGCCGGCGCGCGTCAGGTGTTTAACCGTTGTGGGATCTGATAGTGAGGTGTTGGCCAGACCCCCTTATATAAATATATATATACATATATATATATATATATATATATATATATATATATATATATATATATATATATATATATATATATATATATATATATATATATATATATATACATACACACACACACACACAACCCTCCAGGTAGACACCCTACGGCCTGTTTGCGAATGATAAGAAAGAGATGATTGTGGATGTTATGAATGAGAAGAAGCTGGATGTTCTGGCTTTAAGTAAAACAAAGCTGATGAGAGTGGGAGAGTTTCAGTGGGGAGAAATAAATGGAATTAGGACAGGGGTTTCAAATAGAGTTAGAGCTCAAGAAGGAGTAGCAATAATGTTGAAGGATAAGTTATGGCAGGAAAAGTGGGAATGTAAATGTATAAATTCAAGGATTATGTGGAGTAAAATAAGGATTGGATGTGAAAAGTGGGTTATAGTAAGCGTTTATGCACCTGGAGAAGAGAGAAGTGTAGAGGAGAGTTAGAGATTTTGGGAAGTGTTGAATGAGTGCATGGGGAGTTTTGAACCAAGTGAGAGAGTACTTGTGGTTGGGGATATCAATGCTAAAGTGTGTAAAAATGTTGTGGGGGGAGTAGTAGGAAAATTTGGGGTGCCAGGGGTAAATGAAAATGGGGAGCCTTCAATTGAGCTATGTGTAGAAAGAGGTTTGGTAATAAGTAATACATAGTTTATGAAAAAGAGGATAAATAAGTA
The DNA here is from genome assembly GCF_038502225.1 of Cherax quadricarinatus. Classification (NCBI taxonomy): domain Eukaryota; kingdom Metazoa; phylum Arthropoda; class Malacostraca; order Decapoda; family Parastacidae; genus Cherax; species Cherax quadricarinatus. The sequence continues at coordinate 10,447,647 of NC_091324.1, forward strand.
TACAAGGTATGATATAGCACGTAATGAAAGTAGTTTGTTAGATTATGTATTGGTGGATAAAAGGTTGATGAATATATATATATATATATATATATATATATATATATATATATATGTATATATATGTATATATATATATAAATGTATATATATATGTATATATATATATATGTATATATGTATATATATATATATATATATATATTTATATATGTATATATATATATATATATATATATATATATATATATATATATATATATATATATTTATATATATGTATATATATATATATATGTATATATATGTATATATATGTATATATATATATGTATATATATATATATATGTATATATATGTATATATATATATATATAGATATATATATATATGTATATATATATATATATGTCGTGCTGAATAGGCAAAATTTGCGATCTTGGCTTAAATAGCATCGTTCATCTTGCCATATAGGACAAGTGAAAATTTGTGTATGCAATAATTTCGCCAAAATCATTTTGAACCTAACGAAAAAAATATATTTCGTTGTGTTTCTTTATTAGTAAATTATTGTAAACTTATATAAAATATATTTAGTTGGGTTAGGCTAAAATAAATTGCGCTTGTTATAATAAGGTTAGGTAAGTTTTCTAAGATCCTTTTGGTCCAAAATTAAATTTTTTACATTAACATTAATGAAAAAAATGTATCTTTAAACGTATAAGAGAAAATTTTAGAAAGGACTTAATTTTAAATGAGTTTTTGCTAATTGACCAGTTTTACATATTCGGCACGACATATATATATATATATATATATATATATATATATATATATATATATATATATATATATATATATATATATATATATATATATATATATATATATATATATATATATATATATATATATATATATATATGTCGTGCCGAATAGGCAGAACTTGCGATCTTGGCTTAAATAGCATCGCTCATCTTGCCATATAGGACAAGGAAAAATTTGTGTATTCAATAATTTCGCAAAATCATTTTGAACCTAACGAAAAAAATATATTTCGTTGTGTTTCTTTATTAGTAAATTATCGTAAACTTATATAAAATATATTTTGTTGGGTTAGGCTAAAATAAATTGTTCTTGTTATAATAAGGTTAGGTAAGTTTTCTAAGATTCTTTTGGTGCAAAATTATAAATTTTTACATCAATATTAATGAAAAAAATATATCTTTAAACGTGTAAGAGCAAATTTTAGATAAGTCTTTATTTTAAATGAGTTCTTGTTGCAAACCTTTGCACTTTCTCTAGTTTCTTCACGTGCTTGGCTAGGTGTGGGTTCCAAACTGGTGCCGCATACTCCAATATGGGCCTAACGTACACGGTGTACAGGGTCCGGAATGATTCCTTATTAAGATGTCGGAATGCTGTTCTGAGGTTTGCCAGGCGCCCATATGCTGCAGCAGTTATTTGGTTGATGTGCGCTTCAGGAGATGTGCCTGGTGTTATAATCACCCCAAGATCTTTTTCCTTGAGTGAGGTTTGTAGTCTCTGGCCCCCTAGACTGTACTCCGTCTGCGGTCTTCTTTGCCCTTCCCCAATCTTCATGACTTTGCACTTGGTGGGATTGAACTCCAGGAGCCAATTGCTGGACCAGGTCTGCAGCCTGTCCAGATCCCTTTGTAGTTCTGCCTGGTCTTCGATCGAGTGAATTCTTCTCATCAACTTCACGTCATCTGCAAACAGGGACACCTCAGAGTCTATTCCTTCCGTCATGTCGTTCACAAATACCAGAAACAGCACTGGTCCTAGGACTGACCCCTGCGGGACCCCGCTGGTCACAGGTGCCCACTCTGACACCTCGCCACGTACCATGACTCGCTGCTGTCTTCCTGACAAGTATTCCCTGATCCATTGTAGTGCCTTCCCTGTTATCCCTGCTTGGTCCTCCAGTTTTTGCACCAATCTCTTGTGTGGAACTGTGTCAAACGCCTTCTTACAGTCCAAGAAAATGCAATCCACCCACCCCTCTCTCTCTTGTCTTACTGCTGTCACCATGTCATAGAACTCCAGTAGGTTTGTGACACAGGATTTCCCGTCCCTGAAACCATGTTGGCTGCTGTTGGTGAGATCGTTCCTTTCTAGGTGTTCCACCACTCTTCTCCTGATAATCTTCTCCATGATTTTGCATACTATACATGTCAGTGACACTGGTCTGTAGTTTAATGCTTCAAGTCTGTCTCCTTTTTTAAAGATTGGGACTACATTTGCTGTCTTCCATGCCTCAGGCAATCTCCCTGTTTCGATAGATGTATTGAATATTGTTGTTAGGGGTACACATAGCACCTCTGCTCCCTCTCTCAATACCCATGGGGAGATGTTATCTGGCCCCATTGCCTTTGAGGTATCCAGCTCACTCAGAAGCCTCTTCACTTCTTCCTCGGTGGTGTGCACTGTGTCCAGCACTTGGTGGTGTGCTCCACCTCCCCGTCTTTCTGGAGTCCCTTCTGTCTCCACTGTGAACACTTCTTTGAATCTCTTGTTGAGTTCTTCACATACTTCACGGTCATTTCTTGTTGACTCTCCTCCTTCCTTCCTTAGCCTGATTACCTGGTCCTTGACTGTTGTTTTCCTCCTGATGTGGCTGTACAACAGTTTTGGGTCAGATTTGGCTTTCGCTGCTATGTCATTTTCATATTGTCTTTGGGCCTCCCTTCTTATCTGTGCATATTCGTTTCTGGCTCTACGACTGCTCTCCTTATTCTCCTGGGTCCTTTGCCTTCTATATTTCTTCCATTCCCTAGCACACTTGGTTTTTGCCTCCCTGCACCTTTGGGTAAACCATGGGCTCATCCTGGCTTTTTCATTATTCCTGTTACCCTTGGGTACAAACCTCTCCTCAGCCTCCTTGCATTTTGTTGCTACATATTCCATCATCTCATTAACTGGCTTCCCTGTCAGTTCTCTGTCCCACTGAACTCCGTTCAGGTAGTTCCTCATTCCTGTGTAGTCCCCTTTCTTGTAGTTTGGCTTCATTCGTCCTGGCCTTCCTGCTTCTCCCTCCACTTGTAGCTCTACTGTGTATTCGAAGCTTAAAACCACATGGTCACTGGCCCCAAGGGGTCTTTCGTATGTGATGTCCTCGATATCTGCACTACTCAAGGTGAATACTAAGTCCAACCTTGCTGGTTCATCCTCTCCTCTCTCTCTTGTAGTGTCCCTTACGTGTTGGCACATGAAGTTCTCCAGTACCACCTCCATCATCTTAGCCCTCCATGTATCTTGGCCCCCATGTGGGTCCAAGTTCTCCCAATCGATCTCCTTGTGGTTAAAGTCACCCATGATCAGGAGCTTTGCCCTGCATGCATGAGCTCTTCTGGCCACTCTAGCCAGTGTATCAACCATCGCTCTATTGCTCTCGTCGTACTCTTGCCTTGGCCTCCTGCTGTTCTGTGGTGGGTTATACATCACTGCTATTACCACCTTGGGACCTCCAGAGTGAAGTGTTCCCGCTATGTAATCACTTTCTTCTCTGCTGTCTCCTCTCTCCAGCTCATCAAAATTCCAGCGATTTTTGATCAGCAACGCCACTCCTCCACCCCCCCTGTTCCCTCTGTCTTTCCTCAGGATTTGGTATCCCGTTGGAAAGATGGCATCTGTTATCATACCTGTAAGCTTGGTTTCTGTGAGAGCTATGATGTCCGGTGATGCTTCTTTGACTCTTTCATGCCACTCCTCCCACTTATTTGTTATTCCATCAGCGTTTGTGTACCATACCTTCAGTTTCCTTTCCAACACTGTGGTTTGGGGGGCCTGTGAGGGTGGGAGACCTGGTGGCATACTGTGGGATTCTATAGCTCGGTGTTGGGTGGAGGCTGTGGGTATGGATTGTAGTGTGTGTTGGGATGGTGTGATAGGCTGTATGGTTCTGAGAATAGTTGTGTGTGTGCTTGCCCTTGCTGTTCTGTTCTGCTCTGACTGACCTCTGCTGGTTCCATCCTTGTCTCTTTTCCTAGCTCCTTTCGCTTTTTTGTCCTCTCCCTCAGCTGCTGTCGTTCTGATTTTGTTCTGTCTCTGTCTAGGAACACCCTCTTGTACTCTTCCGAGTATTTCAATCGTGGTTTCTCTTGGAGGATCCTGTTCCGCACTGTTTCCATCCTGAGAATCAGCTTGATTGGTCGGTTTTTCCCCTTCGAGTACCCCCCTATTCTCTGAAAATTTACAATCTCGTCCATCTCTTCACCTATTTCCGTGATGATTTTCTCAATCTCCTTTCTTTCTTCCTGCTGCCTTTCAGTGTGTGTCCTTTCCTCTCTCTCCTGAAGCCCATGGATAAACACTGATTTTGCCCTTTCTTCCTCCCATTGCCTCACCCTCTGTGACTCTGGATCCTGCCTGTATGTGGTCAGTTTCTCCCTTGATTTTTCCAGTGGCTCTTGATAGCCTGGTTGTGCCTCAGCAATCGACCTTTCACCCTCTCCATCTGCAACCAGCTGTTCTTCCCTTTCACTCCGTGTGTGTGTGCGTGTGTGCCTGTGCGTGTGCGTGTGTGTGTGTGTGTGTGTGTGTGTGTGTTTGTGTGTGTGTGTGTGTGTGTGTGTGTGTGTTTGTGTGTGTGTGAGTGTGTGTGTGTCTGTCTGTCTGTGTGTCTGTCTCACCATTTGGCCTAGGCACATGTTGATTAGACACTAGGCCTGTTATGTACATGTGTGTGTATGTCTGTCCGTGTGTGTGTGTGTACTCACTTAATTGTAGTTGCAGGGGTCGAGACTCAGCTCCTGGCCCCGCCTCTTCACTGAACGCTACTAGATCCTCTCTCTCCCTGCTCCATGAGTTTTATCATACCTTGTCTTAAAGCTATGTATGGTTCCTGCCTCCACTGCATCGCTCGCCAGACTGTTTCACTTCCTGACCACTCTACGACTGAAGAAATGCTTCCTAACATCCCTGTGGCTCATCTGAGTCTTCAACTTCCACACGTGACCCCTCACAGGAACATCTTGTCTCTGTCCACCTTGTCTATTCCATGCAGTATTTTTGTATGTCGTTATCATGTCTCCCCTATCCCTCCTGTCCTCCAGCGTCGTCAGGTCGATTTCCTTTAACTTTTCTTAACAGGACATTCCCCTTAGCTCTGGAACTAACCTTGTCGCAAACCTTTGCACTTTCTCTAATTTCTTAACGTGCTTGACCCAGTGCGGGTTCCAAACTGGTGCTGCATACTCCAGTATGTGTGTATGTGTGTGTGTGTGTGTGTGTGTGTGTGTGTGTGTGTGTGTGTGTAGACGTAGAAAAAAAAGGACTGAAAACATAGTTGCACAGAGGAACCCGTACATCCACGGGGTAGGGGATGTCACGCACTCTGGTTATGAACCACTGCACAGAGGAACCCGTACATCCACGGGGTAGGGGATGTCACGCACTCTGGTTATGAACCACTGCACAGAGGAACCCGTACATCCCCGGGGTAGGGGATGTCACGCACTCTGGTTATGAACCACCGCACAGAGGAACCCGTACATCCCCGGGGTAGGGGATGTCACGCACTCACGTTATGAACTAGTGCTCTAATAACATTGGAAGTACGCTATTTGATTCCAACTTCAATCTTAAGGTGCCTTGAGGCCGGTGAGGGGTTATTGATCCAAGTTAATGGACCTATCCTGCTATTCCTTAGATAGTACCTGATTGCCCTCCATTTCCTGTGTGCTGTATGACCCCTACTAGCTTAGCACTTCATCCTTATTTTAATAACAATACAACTTTTAGTTTTAAACTGTATGGTAAAAATACACATGTAAACACTGTTTATTCATGTATTTATTTATGTATTTCTAATTATAATGGAGCCGGAAGCGCCTGACCTGCAATTTTCTCTCATGTGACAGCAATCTTAGTAATGTACAACCAGGGTCGCAATCTTCTTGAATGTGTAGTAGTTCATTTAAAGTATTGGGAAGCAATCTCGTCTTGCAGGCCAGAGGTCACGCCAAGATTGCAACACTTTAGCTAACATTTTTTTTTATTATTGTACACGCACCTGGCACTTTGCACCCAGTAACGATTGCCAGCTTGCTGTGAAACGGTGAATGGGACAGCTTTTAAATGAGATGAAATAACAGATCTTGGTCTACAATATTATATCCATGGGGTAAGTGCTTATCTCGTTAGGATTGTACAGCACCTGAGGAATAGAAGGCAGTCAAATATGATCCGCAGAAGGGAAGGGAAGGGAAGCTTTGATTCACTTAATCAAGAGTCCTTTACCAGGATCAAGGCAACCATCTTTAAGGGTGTTGCCTGGTAAACATACACGGCTAAACACTGTCATTACCGTTTCTGTGTCATTACAGACGAAAACAATTTCTTTTAGTAGAGCAGCTTCAACACTACAATCGTTCCAAGTTAATATCCAAGTTATATCGATATTTATCCGATATTTGATATGTGAACATCTGACGTTACCTGAGCAGAAGGCATACCACCCTTCTCGGGTGGTGTTGGTGAAGGATTCTTGATCCAAGGAACTGGAGCTAAAATCCCCATTTTCGTATCAAACCTGAACAACAACTACTCCCCAGGCGATATATGATCCTCATGAGCTTAACGTTTCCTTATAAAAATAATACAAGGTACACATACTATAGGTGCTGCCTAACATGACAAGTATCTCACATAAGCTTTCACATAAATGGAAATAAACCACAAATATGAATAAAGTGTGACCCATCAACTCGCTACAATCATTTTTTAAGCTTCAGTGGCATTGTATGTCTATGAAAACTATCTTTATACCTACATCTTCACTTTCAACTTTCATGTTAAATGAACTGATGAACTTAAGACAACGTTACTGCCCAAAGCTTGAAGTTTGTAAATCCACTGTCAAATTAACTTCATAAATATCAAATTTATGCGCTTTGGCATTGAACAACAATTGTGAATTACTGAGACAAATTTGCAAGCGACAAAATGAACCAGTTTTGCACGTTATTTAGCATTTTCAAAACTTAAGTTTTCATTTCAAGACTTACGGCTGACATTACTCTTAAAATCATGGAGAAATGCTAAGCCCAAAGAGGTTATATAGAGCCTAGGGAGTAGAAAGCAATAAAGTTTGATGCCAGAAAGTGGTTTTTGAATTTTCAACAATAATTCAATATATATTAATTAATACTACAGGGCATCGAAAATTAAAATAAATAAAAATAAAAAATAATAATATCTTTATTTCTACAAGTACATGTACAAGGTATACAGGTCTAGCTGACATCAGTGACATACTGTTATATAGAGAGTCCTTTGTTATGCAGAGCATTTCGGGAAAAGTAGGTCAATTTCGTCCTAGGATACGACCCACGCCAGTCGACTTACACCCAGGTACCCATTTTACTTATGGGTGAACAGGGACAGCAGATGTCTTAGGGAAACACGTCCCAATGTTTTCCAGCCGTACCTGGGGATCGATCCCCGGACCTTAGTGTGTGTGCTGAGTGCGCTAGCGATCGAGTGACTGGACAAATTTTACAACTGTAAAATAGACTAAACAAAGTATATAATACAGTGGACCCCCGCATAACGATTACCTCCGAATGCGACCAATTATGTAAGTGTATTTATGTAAGTGCGTTTGTACGTGTATGTTTGGGGGTCTGAAATGGACTAATCTACTTTACAATATTTCTTATGGGAACAAATTCGGTCAGTACTGGCACCTGAACATACTTCTGGAGTGAAAAAATATCGTTAACCGGGGGTCCACTTATAATATAAATAAAAAAACTACCTACTATACTCGCTATAATTTGTGCCGGCCTTCCTTACGACAGCCCCTAGTATGACTACCCAACTAATTCCAGTAGAGCTGACTGTATTGTGGTGCTTATGATATGCATGGCTTTACAAGTAGATATGAAATAACCAAATCACGCCAATCGGTCAAAAGTTAAATAAACAGGTGCAAAAGTCACAAGGTACGTATGATAACACAAGGTACGTATGATAACACAAGGTACGTATGATAACACAAGGTACGTATGATAACACAAGGTACGTATGATAACACAAGGTACGTATGATAACACAAGGTACGTATGATAACACAAGGTACGTATGATAACACAAGGTACGTATGATAACACACTGGTGTCTTCACTTTCAGCTGGTCTGTCGCCAAATAAACAATATAGATACAAAAAATGTGTGCTGAATTTTATCACTTTAACATTATACTGTTTTCCACTAAAAACCTGAGCCACTATTTCGAAAAATTTTAGGGTTATGAAAAATGGATGCATAAAATAAATGTTAATTATACTATTAGTTAAAATATATATTTAGCATTTTACCATATTGCGTATTTTAGAAAATGTTTTATATATAACACATGAGAAAGCACAGGTGAATGGTTCAGAAGTATTTTTCATAAACCTTGTAATCAAATGCAATAGGTACTCACTACGACATTAAGAAATACGTAGATAAATATAAATCTAGCTATTAGTTTAACTAGGTTTAGAAAAGTTTAGAGCAAGTTCCTTTAACAGCGGCCAGCGACACATGAATTCAAATATGTCACCAATCACTATCTGGTAATGTTGCCAGCATCAAAAGGAAAAAATATTTACCGTATTTAACTTGGCAAAACTTTGTTAGGTATATACACCAAAAAGTGTATATTTCTCGGTATACATACACTGAAAGTATACTTAATTCACAGTTTTAATTATTAAAGTATTCTTGTTAGTGTTCAGGTGAGTTACAGCCTTTACCTGCGAGCAGTTAACATACAAACTAACTCGCTGACCTTGTTATTCAGAGAAGAGGCATCTAACGGCCCTAGGGTAGGTTGTCACATTATTAATTACATCACAATCACAAAAAAAATAAATTCTTCCTCAATATATTTCGCTAATGAAGAAATTTTCTGGGTGCCACTGACGAGCCAGATCCCAGCCTCGACAGAGCTTCATAGCTGTGAGAACAACTCTTCCAGAACACCTTCACTACTCATCTACATACACAAGACAAAACAATGGCAAAATCGAAACTTTAGCACAAAAACTATTACTAAAAGCATTCTTTGCTAAAAGTATTTTTTGTCATCATCAGTTGGTTTATGCTCTTCGTTTATCGACACAATACACACATCAACTGACGACGTAACTCATGACTGTACATTACATGAATATCAACATAAATCACCCTAAAGGCTAACTCGACAGCAAATCCAAATTTAAAAACATCGTGGCTTTCTCACTGCAGCAGTGAAAAAATTCTATGAAGTTCGACAGCCTCATATACCTCGGTGTCCACACTGAACGAGGATCATCTATCCTCTTCGTGACGACGAAGTTTCAGTCATAATAAGGTGTGTGTGTGTGTGTGTGTGTGTGTGTGTTACCATTTTGTCCTAGGCACATGTCGATTAGACATTAGGCCTGTTGTATATGCGTGCGTGTGTGTGTGTGTGTGTGTGTGTGTGTACTCACCTAGTTACTCACCTAGTTGAGGTTGCGGGGGTCGAGTCCGAGCTCCTGGCCCCGCCTCTTCACTGATCGCTACTAGGTCACTTTCCCTGAGCCGTGAGCTTTATCATACCATCATCTCATTAACTGGCTTCCCTGCCAGTTCTCTGTCCCACTGAACCCCGTTCAGGTAGTTCCTCATTCCTGTGTAGTCCCCTTTCTTGTAGTTTGGCTTCATTCGTCCTGGCCTTCCTGCTTCTCCCTCCACTTGTAGCTCTACTGTGTATTCGAAGCTTAAAACCACATGGTCACTGGCCCCAAGGGGTCTTTCATATGTGATGTCCTCGATATCTGCACTACTGAAGGTGAATACTAAGTCCAGCCTTGCTGGTTCATCCTCTCCTCTCTCTCTTGTAGTGTCCCTTACGTGTTGGTACATGAAGTTCTCCAGTACCACCTCCATCATCTTAGCCCTCCATGTATCTTGGCCCCCATGTGGGTCCAAGTTCTCCCAATCGATCTCCTTGTGGTTAAAGTCACCCATGATCAGGAGCTTTGCCCTGCATGCATGAGCTCTTCTGGCCACTCTAGCCAGTGTGTCAACCATCGCTCTATTGCTCTCGTCGTACTCTTGCCTTGGCCTCCTGCTGTTCTGTGGTGGGTTATACATCACTGCTATTACCACCTTGGGACCTCCAGAGTGAAGTGTTCCCACTATGTAATCACTTTCTTCTCCGCTATCTCCTCTCTCCAGCTCATCAAAATTCCAGCGATTTTTGATCAGCAACGCCACTCCTCCACCCCCCCTGTTCCCTCTGTCTTTCCTCAGGATTTGGTATCCCGTTGGAAAGATGGCATCTGTTATCATACCTGTAAGCTTGGTTTCTGTGTGTGTGTGTGTGTGTGTGTGTGTGTGTGTGTGTGTGTGTGTGTGTGTGTGTGTGTGTGTGTGTGTGTGTGTGTGTGTGTGTGTGTGTGTACTCACCTAGTTGTACTCACCTAGTTGAGGTTGCGGGGGTCGAGTCCGAGCTCCTGGCCCCGCCTCTTCACTGATTGCTACTAGGTCACTCTCCCTGAGCCGTGAGCTTTATCATACCTCTGCTTAAAGCTATATATGGATCCTGCCTCCACTACATCGCTTTCCAAACTATTCCACTTACTGACTACTCTGTGGCTGAAGAAATACTTCCTAACATCCCTGTGATTCATCTGTGTCTTCAACTTCCAACTGTGTCCCCTTGTTACTGTGTCCAATCTCTTGAACATCCTGTCTTTGTCCACCTTGTCAATTCCTCTCAGTATTTTGTATGTCGTTATCATGTCCCCCCTATCTCTCCTGTCCTCCAGTATCGTCAGGTTGATTTCCCTTAACCTCTCCTCGTAGGACATACCTCTTAGCTCTGGGACTAGTCTTGTTGCAAACCTTTGCACTTTCTCTAGTTTCTTCACGTGTTTGGCTAGGTGTGGGTTCCAAACTGGTGCCGCATACTCCAATATGGGCCTAACGTACACGGTGTACAGGGTCCTGAATGATTCCTTATTAAGATGTCGGAATGCTGTTCTGAGGTTTGCTAGGCGCCCATATGCTGCAGCAGTTATTTGGTTGATGTGCGCTTCACGAGATGTGCCTGGTGTTATACTCACCCCAAGATCTTTTTCCTTGAGTGAGGTTAGTAGTCTCTGGACCCCTAGACTGTACTCCGTCTGCGGTCTTCTTTGCCCTTCCCCAATCTTCATGACTTCGCACTTGGTGGGATTGAACTCCAGGAGCCAATTGCTGGACCAGGTCTGCAGCCTGTCCAGATCCCTTTGTAGTTCTACCTGGTCTTCGATCGAGTGAATTCTTCTCATCAACTTCACGTCATCTGCAAACAGGGACACCTCAGAGTCTATTCCTTCCGCCATGTCGTTCACAAATACCAGAAACAGCACTGGTCCTAGGACTGACCCCTGTGGGACCCCGCTGGTCACAGGTGCCCACTCTGACACCTCGCCACGTACCATGACTCGCTGCTGTCTTCCTCACAAGTATTCCCTGATCCATTGTAGTGCCTTCCCTGTTATCCCTGCTTGGTCCTCCAGTTTTTGCACCAATCTCTTGTGTGGAACTGTGTCAAACGCCTTCTTGCAGTCCAAGAAAATGCAATCCACCCACCCCTCTCTCTCTTGTCTTACTGCTGTCACCATGTCATAGAACTCCAGTAGGTTTGTGACACAGAATTTCCCGTCCCTGAAACCATGTTGGCTGCTGTTGATGAGATCGTTCCTTTCTAGGTGTTCCACCACTCTTCTCCTGATAATCTTCTCCATGATTTTGCATACTATACATGTCAGTGACACTGGTCTGTAGTTTAATGCTTCATGTCTGTCTCCTTTTTTAAAGACTGGGACTACATTTGCTGTCTTTCATGCCTCAGGCAATCTCCCTGTTTCGATAGATGTATTGAATATTGTTGTTAGGGGTACACATTGCACCTCTGCTCCCTCTCTCAATACCCATGGGGAGATGTTATCTGGCCCCATTGCCTTTGAGGTATCTAGCTCACTCAGAAGCCTCTTCACTTCTTCCTCGGTTGTGTGCACTGTGTCCAGCACATGGTGGTGTGCCCCACCTCTCCGTCTTTCTGGAGCTCCTTCTGTCTCCTCTGTGAACACTTCTTTGAATCTCTTGTTGAGTTCTTCACATACTTCATGGTCATTTCTTGTTGTCTCTCCTCCTTCCTTCCTTAGCCTGATTACCTGGTCCTTGACTGTTGTTTTCCTCCTGATGTGGCTGTACAACAGTTTCGGGTCAGATTTGGCTTTCGCTGCTATGTCATTTTCATATTGTCTTTGGGCCTCCCTTCTTATCTGTGCATATTCGTTTCTGGCTCTACGACTGTTCTCCTTATTCTCCTGGGTCCTTTGCCTTCTATATTTCTTCAATTCCCTAGCACACTTGGTTTTTGCCTCCCTGCACCTTTGGGTAAACCATGGGCTCATCCTGGCTTTTTCATTATTCCTGTTACCCTTGGGTACAAACCTCTCCTCAGCCTCCTTGCATTTTGTTGCTACATATTCCATCATCTCATTAACTGGCTTCCCTGCCAGTTCTCTGTCCCACTGAACCCCGTTCAGGTAGTTCCTCATTCCTGTGTAGTCCCCTTTCTTGTAGTTTGGCTTCATTCGTCCTGGCCTTCCTGCTTCTCCCTCCACTTGTAGCTCTACTGTGTATTCGAAGCTTAAAACCACATGGTCACTGGCCCCAAGGGGTCTTTCATATGTGATGTCCTCGATATCTGCACTACTCAAGGTGAATACTAAGTCCAGCCTTGCTGGTTCATCCTCTCCTCTCTCTCTTGTAGTGTCCCTTACGTGTTGGCACATGAAGTTTTCCAGTACCACCTCCATCATCTTAGCCCTCCATGTATCTTGGCCCCCATGTGGGTCCAAGTTCTCCCAATCGATCTCCTTGTGGTTAAAGTCACCCATGATCAGGAGCTTTGCCCTGCATGCATGAGCTCTTCTGGCCACTCTAGCCAGTGTGTCAACCATCGCTCAATTGCTCTCGTCATACTCTTGCCTTGGCCTCCTGCTGTTCTGTGGTGGGTTATACATCACTGCTATTACCACCTTGCGACCTCCAGAGTGAAGCGTTCCCGCTATGTAATCACTTTCTTCTCCGCTGTCTCCTCTCTCCAGCTCATCAAAATTCCAGCAATTTTTGATCAGCAACGCCACTCCTCCACCCCCCCTGTTCCCTCTGTCTTTCCTCAGGATTTGGTATCCTGCTGGAAAGATGGCATCTGTTATCATACCTGTAAGCTTGGTTTCTGTGAGAGCTATGATGTCTGGTGATGCTTCTTTGACTCTTTCATGCCACTCCTCCCACTTATTTGTTATTCCATCAGCGTTTGTGTACCATACCTTCAGTTTCCTTTCCAACACTGTGGTTTGGGGGGCCTGTGAGGGTGGGAGACCTGGTGGCATACTGTGGGATTCTATAGCTCGGTGTTGGGTGGAGGCTGTGGGTATGGATTGTAGTGTGTGTTGGGATGGTGTGATAGGTTGTATGGTTCTGAGAATAGTTGTGCGTGTGCTTGCCTTTGCTGTTCTGTTCTGCTCTGACTGACCTCTGCTGGTTCCATCCTTGTCTCTTTTCCTAGCTCCTTTCGCTTTTTTGTCCTCTCCCTCAGCTGCTGTCGTTCTGATTTTGTTCTGTCTCTGTCTAGGAACACCCTCTTGTACTCTTCCGAGTATTTCAATCGTGGTTTCTCTTGGAGGATCCTGTTCCGCACTGTTTCCGTCCTGAGAATCAGCTTGATTGGTCGCTTTCTCCCCTTCGAGTACCCCCCTATTCTCTGAAAATTTACAATCTCGTCCATCTCTTCACCTATTTCCGTGATGATTTTCTCAATCTCCTTTCTTTCTTCCTACTGCCTTTCAGTGTGTGTCCTTTCCTCTCTCTCCTGAAGCCCATGGATAAACACTGATTTTGCCCTTTCTTCCTCCCATTGCCTCACCCTCTGTGACTCTGGATCCTGCCTGTATGTGGTCAGTTTCTCCCTTGATTTTTCCAGTGGCTCTTGATAGCCTGGTTGTGCCTCAGCATTCGACCTATCACCCTCTCCATCTGCAACCAGCTGTTCTTCCCTTTCACTCCTTGGTCCTCATTGGCAGGCTGATATGACCTTAGCATAATTCATAATTCCTTCCATCCTGTTCGGCCTCGCAGCTTCATATGCTGAGTCTTCTCTGGTCACTGCCCCTGTAACTCACTTCAGCCTATTTATCTCAACTTCTAGGACCCTTTACTTGGCTACAGCAGTTTCGACTTGTGCCTCCCAATTCTTTGTCTCCTTCTCCAACCTCTTTTCCAATTTCACAGAGAGCTCTTTCTCCATTTTTTCAGAAAGCTCTCCTAATTTTCTGTCCCACTCTTGTTCCATCCTTTTTCACTGCTCCTCCATCCACTCCTCCCTACCAGAACCATTCTCATATGATCCTTGGTTCCTGCGAGTCCCCACCATTTTTTTTTTCTTTTTCTTTTTTTTGTGAGAGAAGAGAGAAGGGAAAGGTAGAAGGAGAGAGAGAGGGGAAGAGTGAGAAGGGAAAGGGGGAGTGTGTGAGAGGGGGAAAGAGAGAGAAGGGAAGGGAAGGAGAGAGGGAGAGTGAGAAGGGAAAAATGGAGAAGAGATGGAGAGAGAGAGAGAGAGAGAGAGAGAGAAGGGAAGGGAGAGAGAGGGGGATAGTAAGAAGGAAAAAGGGGAAGAGAGTGAGAGTGAGAGAGAGAGGGGGAGAGTGAGGGGAAGGGTAGGAGAGGGGGAGAGTTAGAAGGGAAAATGGGGAAGAGAGAGAGAAGGAGAGAGGGAGAGAGAGGGAGAGAGGGAGGGAGAGTGAGAGAGAGAGGGGGAGAGAGAGTGAAGGGAAGGGTAGGAGAGGGGGAGAGTTAGAAGGGAAAATGGGGAAGAGAGAGAGCAACAGAGAGAGAGAGAGAGAGAGAGAGAGAGAGAGAGAGAGAGAGAGAGAGAGAGAGAGAGAGAGAGAGAGGGAGAGAGAGAGAGAGAGAGAGAGAGAGGGAGAGAGGGAGAGAGGGAGAGAGAGAGAGAGAGAGAAGGCAAAGA
>NC_091324.1:10465211-10477711 GCF_038502225.1 Cherax quadricarinatus
AGTTATCACTCGTAGGTTTGTTCACTGACTTTGTCACTACCACTGATTACTGCTAGCGGTTATTGCACACCTCAAAAACACGAAGGTTCTCGGAGCCTTGTGTACCCACGTCTGCACCCACCGTGTGTGTGTGTATGTGTGTGTGTGTGTGTGTGTGTGTGTGTGTGTGTGTGTGTGTGTGTGTGTGTGTGTGTGTGTGTGTGTGTGTGTGTGTGTGCACGCATGCAAAGACTGTCAATATCTGGAAACACTGGAATGAAACTTCCTGCAAAGAGCTGCAACATAAATCAAGTTTATTTGTGTGTGAGTGTGTGTGTGTGTGTGTGTGTGTGTGTGTGTGTGTGTGTGTGTGTGTGTGTGTATGTGTGTGTGTGTTTGTGTGTGTGTGTGTGTGTGTGTGTGTGTGTGTGTGTGTGTGTGTGTGTGAATGAGTGTGTGAGTGAGTGTGTGAATGTGTGTGTGAATGTGTGTGTGTGTGAGTGTGTGAGTGTGTGAGTGTGTGAATGTGTGTGTGTGTGTGTGTGTGTGTGTGTGTGTGTGTGTGTGTGTGTGTGTGTGTGTGTGTGTGTGTGTGTGTGTGTGTGTGTGTGTATGCGTGTGTGTGTGTGTGTGTGTGTGTGTGTGTGTGTGTGTGTGTGTGTGTGTGTGTGTGTGTGTGTGTGTGTGTGTGTGTGTGTGTGTGTACTCGCCTAGTTGTACTCAGATAGTTGTGGTTGCAGGGGTCGAGCCACAGCTCCTGGCCCTCGCCTCTTCACTGGCCGCTACTGGGTCACTCTTCCCGCTCCATGAGCTTTATTATACCTCTTCATAAAGCTATGTATGGATCCTGCCTCCACTACATCGCTTTCCAAACTATTCCACTTCCTGACTACTCTGTGACTGAAGAAATACTTCCTAGCATCCCTGTGATTCATCTGTGTCTTCAACTTCCAACTGTGTCCCCTTGTAGCTGTGTCCCATCTCTGGAACATTCTGTCTCTGTCCACCTTGTCAATTCCTCTTAGCATTTTATATGTAGTTATCATGTCTCCCCTGTCCTCCAGTGTTGTCAGGTCGATTTCCCTTAACCTTTCCTTAGCTCCGGGATTAGTCTTGTTGCAAACCTTGGCACTTTCTCTAGTTTCTTTATGTGCTTGGCTAGTTGTGGGTTCCAAACTGGTGCCGCATACTCCAATATGGGCCTAACGTGCCCAGTGTACAGGGTCCTGAACGATTTCTTATTAAGATGGCGGATTGCTGTTCTTAGGTTTGCTAGGCGCCCGTATGCTGCAGCAGTTATTTGGTTGATGTGCGCCTCAGGAGATGTGCCTGGTGTTATACTCACTCCAAGATCTTTTTCCTTGAGTGAGGTTTGTAGTCTTTCCCCCCCCCCAGACTGTACTCTGTCTACGGTCTTCTTTGCCCTTCCCCAATCTTCATGACTTTGCATTTGGTGAAGTTGAACTCCAGGAGCCAGTTGCTAGATCAGGCCTGCAGTCTGTCCAGATCCCTTTGTAGTTCTGCCTGGTCCTCGTCCGACTGAATTCTTCTCATCAACTTCACATCATCTGCCAACAGGGACACTTCGGATTCTACTCCTTCCGTCATGTCGTTCACAAATACCAGAAACAGCACCTGTCCCAGGACTGACCCCTGTGGAACTCCACTCGTCACAGGCACCCACTCTGACACCTCACCACGTACCATGACTCGCTATTGTCTTCCTGACATGTATTCCCTGATCCACTGTAGTGCCTTCCCTGTTATCCCTGCCTGGTCCTCCAGCTTTTGTACTAATCTCTTGTGTGGAACTGTGTCAAACGCCTTCTTACAGTCCAATAAAATGCACTCTACCCACCCTTCTCTCTCTCTTGTCTTACTGCTGTCACCCTGTTATAGAACTCCAGTAGGTTTGTGACACAAGATTTCCCGTCCCTGAAACCGTGTTGGCTGTCGTTGATAAGCTCATTCCTTTCTAGGTGTACTCACCTATTTGGGGTTGCAGGGATCGATCCATAGCTCCTGGCCCCGCCTCTTCACTGATTGCTACTAGGTCCTCTCTCTCCCTGCTCCATGAGCTTTATCAAGCCTCGTCTTAAACCTATGTATGGTTCCTGCCTCCACTACATCACTTTCTAGGCTATTCCACTTCCTGACAACTCTATGACTGAAGAAATACTTCCTAACATCTGTGACTCATCTGAGTCTTCAACTTCTAATTGTGGCCCCTTGTCGCTTTGTCCCATCTCTGGAACATCTTATCAAGTCCTCCCTGTCCCTCCTATCTTCCAGTGTCAGGTAAATTTCCCTTAACCTCTCCTCGTAGGACATGCCCCTTAGCTCAGGAACTAGTCTCGTTGCAAACCTTTGCACTTTCTCTAATTTCCTGACGTGCTTGCCCAGGTGTGGGTTCCAAACTGGTACTGCATACTCCAACATAGGCCAGACGGTATGAAGTCAAGCAGTTCATGGAGATGAAGAGAAAAACCTGTCAGAGAACTCAATGATAGGAAGTGGCTGGGTGATCTAGCGTTCATGGTGGACATTACCAAGTACCTCTCAGAGTTGAACGTCAAGCTGCAGGGCCCCAACCAGCTTCTCAGTTCCCTGCTTTCAATCGTGAAATCATTTGAAGCTAAATAAAGGCTATGGAAAGCGCAATTCAAAAGGAATAACACGGTGCATTTCCCAACTCTGGAAGAACAAAAGCCTTCTATGACACTTGAATATGATGGTGAATGTGCGAAACTAATTGAGGAATTTAATGAAAGATTCAAGGACGTGAAAAGTAAACAAATGGACTTGAACATCTTTGCTACACCGTTCAATGTGAAACCAGCTGATGTGCTTGATAACCTACAACACGAAATCATTCAGCTGCAGAGCGATGATGAGCTTGAGTTCTCTAAACGTTACATAAGCAATGATGAATTTTCCACTTTGATGAGACATGCATTGAAATATGCATCTGTGCTCGGAACAACTTACCGCTGCGAGCAGTTCTTTTCAAAACTTACCATGCGTTCCAGACTGACCGACGCAAACCTGGGAAAGCAGTTGCGAGTAGCAACATCAATAACAGCTAACATCACACGCCTCACCAAAGAGAAGCAGTTCCAGCCGTCAAATATAGCAGGCTAATTTTTAAGTTGATAATTTTGTATGGCCCGCGAATGATGTTATAAATATCCAAATCCCACTTGGCAGAAAAAAGGTTCACCACCCTTGTTTTAGAGCTTGAAGCTGAACTTTTCTCTATGATGAGAGACTGGCCTCAAATACTATTTCTTCAAGGTTAATGGATTGATTACATCATCTTCATTTCACTATTACAACTGTGCCTCTGTATCTGACTGATGAAGCTTACTGTGAAGGTGAAACTTTTGAACAATAAAGATACCCAACTGTTGTATATGTGTCTTAATCATCAACTTGTCGATATTTTATACCCTTTTCAACATAAATATCAACCTTCTTCTAAGGAGGATACAAGAGTGTCGAAGTTTTGAAGCCATCAGAGGAGATTTTTTCCATTTATCACTCAGAAACAAAATCTAGGAATTGCCTTTATTACAGTGTCCACAGCGTGCCCACACGCACGCAAACAGTTGTGTGTGTCTTGCCCTGCATACAATGCCTCAGAATAAGGTGTTCTCGAGTTATAAACGAAAATTTAGGAGAAAGAAACGAAAATTGTTGCTGAGAAATGTTTGGAAAACCGGAAATTTAAAAACGACCTACAAACGCTAATTTTTATATTTTTATTCAGCTTTCTTGTCTTATTAATATTTCAAATTATCAACAATCCTATAAAAGAATAGTTTATTTTTATCTTTTTAAAAAAATCTCGTCTGAAAAGATCAGTGTAAAAACAATGGAAATTGGCACCAAAATCACTCAATGAGGAGAGGTTGAAGGAACTCAACCTGATGGCACTAGAGAGAAGGACTATGGAGCAAAACTCTTCTCCAGACTAAGGAACTGAACATCTCAAAACTACGTCTGGACTGAGGCCATCCAGCCTATCACAGCCAGACCTGTGACTCCACTTCTGCAAATGTGGAAGAGAACAACTTCCCTGCAAAGGATTCTGGAGATACCAGAATACAATCACACACACCAGTTGTGGAGGAGCTAGCCATCCCTGCTAGTAAACATGGAACTACTGATCTGCCACTACTCATACCTGTGCTTACACCCGAATATGTGGATAAGCATGTCACTCTTCCCAGTACACACATCTACAACAGTCAGATGGACACTACATATGTGACCCCACAGGAAGCTGGAGATGAGACAGGTGCACAGAACCTACCTACATTAAACCAAGTTTTCCAATGGGCAACAGAGAACAATATTATGTTCAATGAAGACAAATTCCAACTACTCCGTTATGGAAAACTGGAGGAAATAATAACTAGGACTGAGTATACTACAAACTTTAATCACACAATAGAGCGGAAAAGTAATGTGAAGGACCTGGCTGTGGTAATGTTTGAAGATCTCACCTTCAAGGACCACAACAATGCCACTATCACATCTACGAGGAAATTGATAGGATGGATAATGAGATCATTCAAGAGAAGAGATGCTAAGCCAATGATGATCCTTTTTAAACCACTTATTCTCTCTAGGCTGAAATACTGCTGTTCATTAACATTCCCATTCAAGGCAGGTGAAATTGCAGAACTAGAGAATGTACAGAGAACCTTTACTGCACGTATAAGTTCCATCAAACACCTTAACTACTGGGAACACCTGGAAGCACTTGACTTGTACTCACTAGAGCGCAGGCGAGAGAGATATATCATAATCTACACCTGGAAGATTCTGGAGGGACTGGTCCCTAATATGCATACAGCAATCACTCCATACGCAGCAAAAGGCTTGGCAGGCGATGCAACATACCCCCAGTGAAAAGTAGGGGCGTCACTGGTACACTAAGAGAAAACGCAATTAGTGTCCGGGGCCCAAGACTGTTCAACAGCCTCCCACCAGCAATAAGGGGCATTACGGGAAGACCCCTGGTTGTCTTCAAGAGGGAGCTGGACAGATACCTAAAGAGGGTGCCGGTTCAGCCGGGCTGTGGTTCGTACGTTGGATTGCGTGCGGCCAGCAGTAACAGCCTCGTTGATGAAGCCCTGATCCACCGGGAGGCCTGGTCGTGGACCGGGCCGAGGGGGCGTTGATCCCCGGAATGCCCTCCCGGTAGACTCCAGGTAGACAAATGACGAGTCAGTCATGCCACAGGCACCATCAGAGAACACTAATATAACTTTGGTACCTGTTAAGGTGATAAGTGTTAAAGAAAGAACTAACTCACAAGTACCTTTCTCTGGAGAGGCATTGGATTCGCCTGACCTGTTTCAAATTATAACAAACTTGCACAAAAAAAAATCGAGCCTCTTCAACAGATGCTAATAAATTTTATGAATATAGGTAGTCAGGATGGTGCTCTTGAGTACAATGATGATATAAAAAGTGCAGCAATTTCCATCCAGTTTCAAACAATTTGTGAGGAAGAAGCCAATGACTCTTGGCTTCAAACACTGCCTAGGAGCTGGCTGGCAAAATGCCGGGAAATGCTTAGAGAAAGAGGTTCTGAAAATAAAAATGTACAAACTTTGCTATTTGCTCTTAAATGTTGGAACACTGTAGCCAAAGCATAATAGTCTTATCACCTTATGAGCAGGAGACTGTAATAACTTACTACAATGGACAGATAACAATTTTTTTCATGGAACAGTGCTTCCAACAGGAAGCGGTTGCCTAACTTACATCATATAAGTGCAGCCAAGAATATTGATGTCATCCGTTTACAGGAATGTAGACTGCAAGATGCAGCACCTCTACCAAAGTTGCCTGGATATGCAGCTTATAACTTAAGGTCAACCAACTGCTGTGTGATTTATGTTAGAAAGAACTTGCCACATTCACTCCTTGCACTGCACAGTCGAGTAAACATTCAGTGCCATGGTGTCAAAGTATACGCTTTACTAGATCACATCAATAGTGAACCTACCCTCATTCTTGGAGACTTTAATGCCAGACAAAAGAATGCTGGTGGGTCTATAACAAACACCAATGGAACTAAACTGGTGAAATTTCTAAATGAACATGTTCGAATTGTGGGCACTATTGAGCCTACCCACATATATGGTGGCATATTAGATCTGTGCCTTGGATTTAATATATCATATACGATGCATGACTCTGTCATAATTGATGATCTTCTATCTGATCACTTCCCAAGACTCACAACTGTCAATCTTGATCATATCTCCAGCAATCAAGGAGCTAAATACAGAAGGAGGAAACCTATTCTCAACCCAGAACACAGAGGTAACTTTATTAACCACTTGGAACAATGGTATAAGAATTATGAGCCCAGTGGCACACAAAAAATCAATGATGATCTAGTTGCCACTATTGAGACTGTACTCAGATCAAGTGGGCAGGAAAAGAAAACATAAATCTTCCACTATAAATGACAATAAAAACCAAAGTAAATACTATAATGATCCACAGCTACGCAATTTAACACATGCAGTTAGGAGGATTGGTAAAGTATACCGTGAATGTAGAACCCCAGACCTGCTCAGAACGTTCCAAGCTGCACTGACAAATGCAAGGAATAGAAAGCAAGAACTTAAGCAACAGGAATGGGAACAATTTGTTAGTGGGTTAAACAGGTCTACTCCTATAATTTTGGCTTGGAAGGCATAAATAAAATAACCAGGAAAAAAGACTGGTAATGTTGCTCATCCCTTTCCTCTTGAAAAAGCAAATGACCTCATAAATGACTGGTCTAAAATATCGAGGCATGAAAATCTTTCATCTCATATTAGTAAAAACTTAGAGAGTGTTTCTGGAGAAATGTTGAAATTAATTAGTTTTATGAGCCAAAATATTGATAAGAGTGACTACCTCTTCACCGAGTATGAATTAGATAATGCATTAACCAAAGATCGATCAACCGCTCCTGGAGAGGGTGGTATAACCTATGATATCCTCAGAACACTAAAGGACGTGCCTGATAACCCTTTATTAGCACTGTATAATCTCAGTTACATTGAGGGTGTTCTTCCTACTTCCTGGACCAATAGTCTCATTGTGCCTATCCCTAAACCCCAACAGCCTGATACATTTAGACCGATCTACTTGACTAGTTGTCTTTGTAAAACTTTTGAAAGAATGATGCTTAACAGACTGTACTACAGAATCAAACACCAACTTTCCCCTCATCTCTATGGGCTCATGAAAGGTAAAAATGTGCAGAATAGTATTTCCATCGTTCTCACTGCACACACCTCTACTAGCTTTACCACATTTCTTGATCTAAAATGTGCATTTGATATTGCAAACAGAACCGTTATACCACTTGAACTAGCCAAAATGAATATTGGTGGTAGCTTACTCTGCTGGATAATAGGATACCTGTCAAATAGAGTATACTCTGTCCTCTACCAAGGATTTAGAGGCGAGTCTAAAGAAATGTCCCTAGGTACACCGCAGGGAGGAGGTCTCAGCCATGCTATTTAATGTTCTGATTAATGCTTTACCTGCCTCATCTAAACATATAGCTATAAGCTATGTTGACGGCATCATGATCCATACAACAGGGCATAAGAAGATGAGTACTATTCTTAATGAAGTTCAAGCAATTTGTAATCTATTAGACCTCATATCTTCCTTTAAAAAAAGATATTAACAAGCAAACATCCCCCACCCATCTATTTGCAGGGTGAAAACACTAGCTACGTTAAATCTTACAGATACCTTGGTGTAGATGTACCCTTTAATAAATCCACCATACCACAACTAAATAAGGAATTCAAAGATAGGCTAAATGGTCTCAAAGCTGTTGCTGGTTACAACCTCAACTATGGTGCTAATGTGAGAATCGTCAGAATGATGTACATAGCCTACGTTAGGTCCTTAATTGATTATGCTGTTCCCATGTTGATATTAGCTAGAGAAAGTTCTCTCCGACCTTTGGAGTTAATGCAAAATGAAGCTCTCAGAATTATTTTTTGCTGTCCCATATGTACAAAGGTTCCTGATATGAGAAAGAAGCCTGGTATTTCTAGTATCAGCGATAGGATTATTGAGATTAATGTTAAGAAATAAACCAGACATTGTCACTATGAATCTTATTAAATGTCTAGAAGTAAATACACACAGATCTAAATGGAAGTTCAATTGAAAACATGCAATTCTATTAAATTTTATAACCTGCATGAACTGTATCACTGTAGATAACAAGAGCATTTCACCACTCCTTGGAAGATGTGTTCATTTTAATATTACATACCTGCCAAAAAGCTCATTGCTAGTAATCTCATGAAATTCAGGGACGCCCGATTAGTGATCAAAGAAACTAATTTCCGCAGATACAAGTGCCTTGAATCAGCACTATTCGCTGTTTCTAATACAATTAAACAAAGCAAAGGCAGCTTCACCATCTCTGAAGTCTTAGCAAGAATCCTCCTGAAAACTGTAACCCTGCTAATACTACACAAGCACATTGCAGAGGATGAATACTGAAACAGGCCTTCTCTTATCCAACCTCCAATAGAAATATTTGTCCAGCTTATTTTTATGTCACCCAAGTAATAGCTTTTATATCCTTTTACGCAAGTTAACTGTTCTACCATATTGCATTACTACTACTATTACAACTTATATCACTACTACTACTACAACCACTAGTATTACACCTCACTCTGTGCATATATATACCCTCTGTGTCCATGTACTGTTTGTAACGGCTTGACAAAGCTCCTGGAGAGCGAAACGTTGCCACAATAAATAAATAACGAGAATAGGACTCATAAACCCTAGCACAACCCTGGTTAGGCCAAGTAGCGTGGATGGACCTCACAGACGCCAAGGAGGCATATTAGCGTCCCTTTCTTCAGAACACCAGACATCTGGGAACATCACTGCTTGCACTAAGCCGCATTTGCTTCACCCATCCCACCCCTTACAGTAACCTCTCTCCTCTAGCTCCACGCATCACTTTTTCCACCCTGTTGGTGGTAGAACAATGAGGAGGGTTAAGATGGTGTAGACTTCCCCTCCTTCTCTACTTTCTGACCCAAGGTCAAAAACCGCATCAGGAAGCACTAAACCCACAGGGGTTGGGTATCTTCAAATCCTTGAACCAAGATCAACTCACCAGCAGCCGGGAATATTTGCAAACGTCTTACCATTAGGGGACTATCGGTTAACGTTTCCAACAAGGGAATATCTGCTTACTTTTCCTCCATGAGGGAATATCTGCTACCTTCTTCCCGTGAAGGAATATTTGCTAACTTTTCCTCCATGAGGGAATACCTGCTAACTTCTCCCCGTAATGGAATATCCAATAACTTCGCCCCGCGAGGGAATATCCGCTAACTTCTCCTCCGTGATGGAATATCTGTTAACGCACCAGCAAACTTCTCACTAGTCCTCACTGCCTCTCACTGTGCTAATTGGTAGTTAATGGCCTGGCACAGGGCCAGCTCGTTTGCATATCGTCATGATAATTGGATAATATATCTAAACAATCAAAAGATGACCAGATGACCATTGCCTAAATCGTACAATATATATATATATATATATATATATATATATATATATATATATATATATATATATATATATATATATATATATATATATATATATATATATATATATATATCGTGTCTAATAGGTAAAACTCGTCAATTAGCAAGAACACATTTAAAATTAAGTCTTTTCTAAAATTTTCTCTTATACGTTTAAAGATATATTTTTTCATTAATGTTAAGGTAAAAATTTATAATTTTGCACCAAAAGAATCTTAGAAAACCTACCCAACCTTATTATAACAAGCCCAATTTATTTTAGCCTAATCTAACTAAATATATTTTAGATACGTTTAGAATAATTTAATACTAAACAAACACATTGAAATATATTTTTTTCGTTAGGTTCAGAATGATTTTTGCGAAATTATTGCATACATAAATTTTCGCTTGTCTTATATGGCAAGATGAGCGTTGTTATTTAAGCAAAGATCGCAAGTTTTACATATTCTGCACGATATTATATATATATATATATATATATATATATATATATATATATATATATATATATATATATATATATATATATATATATATATACGCTTTATTTAAAAACAAAATACATTGACAAAAATACAATAGGGGTATATATATATATATATATATATATATATGTGTGTGTGTGTGTGTGTGTGTGTGTGTGTGTGTGTGTGTGTGTGTGTGTGTGTGTGTGTGTGTGTGTGTGTGTGTGTGTGTGTGTGTGTGTGTGTGTGTGTGTGTGTGTGTATTTGTGTGTGTGTGTATTTGTGTACTCACCTAACTGTACTCACCTAACTGTACTCACCTAATTGTGGTTGCAGGGGTCGAGACACAGCTCCTGGCCCCGCCTCTTCACTGATCGCTACTGGATCCTCTCTCTGCTTCCTGAGCTTTGTCATACCTCTTCTTAAAACTATGTATGGTTCCTGCCTCCACTACTTCACTTGCTAGGCTATTCCACTTGCTGACAACTCTATGACTGAAGAAATACTTCCTAACGTCCCTGTGACTCGTCTGAGTCTTCAGCTTCCAGTTGTGACCCCTTGTCCCTGTGTCCCCTCTCTGGAACATCCTATCTCTGTCCACCTTGTCTATTCCCCGCAGTATCTTGTATGTCGTTATCATGTCTCCCCTGACCCTTCTGTCCTCCAGTGTCGTCAGTCCGATTTCCCTTAACCTTTCCTCGTACGACATTCCCTTGAGCTCTGGGACTAGCCTTGTTGCAAACCTTTGTACTTTCTCTAACTTCTTGACGTGCTTGACCAGGTGTGGGTTCCAGACTGGTGCTGCATACTCCAGTATGGGCCTAACATACACAGTGTACAGTGTCTTGAACGATTCCTTATTAAGGTATCGGAACGCTATTCTCAGGTTTGCCAGGCGCCCGTATGCTGCAGCGGTTATTTGGTTGATGTGTGTCTCCGGTGATGTGCTCGGTGTTATGGTCACCCCAAGGTCTTTCTCCCTGAGTGAGGTCTGTAGTCTTTGTCCACCTAGCCTATACTCTGTCTGCGGTCTTCTTTGCCCCTCCCCAATCTTCATGACTTTGCATTTGGCTGGATTGAATTCGAGAAGCCAGTTACTGGACCACATGTCCAGCCTCTCCAGGTCTCTTTGCAGTCCTGCCTCATCCTCGTCCGATTTAATTCTTCTCATCAACTTCACGTCATCTGCGAACAGGGACACTTCAGAGTCTATTCCTTCCATCATGTCGTTCACACATATCAAAAATAGCACTGGTCCTAGAACTGACCCCTGTGGGACCCCGCTCGTAACAGGCGCCCACTGTGATACCTCTTCACGTACCATGACTCGTTGCTGCCTCCCTGTCAGGTATTCCCTTATCCATTGCAGTGCCCTTCCTTTTACGTGTGCCTGATCCTCCAGCTTCTGCACTAATCTCTTGTGGGGAACTGTGTCAAAGGCCTTCCTGCAGTCTAGGAAAACGCAATCTACCCAACCCTCTCTCTCGTGTCTTACTTCTGTTACCTTGTCATAAAACTCCAGGAGGTTTGTGATACAAGATTTGCCTTCCATGAACCCATGCTGGTTTTCATTTATAATCTTGTTCCTTTCCAGGTGTTCGACCACTCTCGTCCTGATAATCTTCTCCATGACTTTGCACACAATACATGTCAGATACACAGGTCTGTAGTTTAGTGCCTCGTTTCTGTTTCCTTTCTTAAATATGGGGACTACATTAGCTGTCTTCCATTTCTCAGGTAGTTGCCCAGTTTCAAGGGATGTGTTGAAGATTGTGGTTAGAGGCACACACAGCATCTCTGCTCCTTCTCTAAGGACCCATGGGGAGATGTTGT
The DNA here is from genome assembly GCF_038502225.1 of Cherax quadricarinatus. Lineage (NCBI taxonomy): Eukaryota > Metazoa > Arthropoda > Malacostraca > Decapoda > Parastacidae > Cherax > Cherax quadricarinatus. Next base: position 10,477,111 of record NC_091324.1, read on the forward strand.
CCGGTCCCATCGCCTTTGAGGTGTCAAGGTCACTTAAGAGCTTCTTCACCTCCTCCTCAGTTGTTCGTATGTCATCCAACACTTGTTGGTATATTCCCTCTTGATGTTCCCTTCTGTGCTGTCTTCCCACAGCCCTTCCTGTCTCTACTGTAAAAACTTCCTTAAATCTCCTGTTCAGCTCCTCACATACCTCCTGATCATTTCTTGTGAGTTCTCCACCTTCTGTCCTTAATCTGATCACCTGGTCTTTGACTGTTGTCTTCCTCCTGATGTGGCTATACAACAGTTTCGGGTCAGTCTTGATTCTCGATGCTATGTCATTTTCACACTGTCGCTGGGCCTCCCTCCTTACCTGTGCGTACTCATTCCTGGCTCTGCGACTGATCTCCCTATTTTCGTGTGTTCTCTGCCTTCTGTACTTTTTCCATTCTCTATTGCACTTTGTTTTTGCCTCCTTACACCGCCGGGTAAACCAGGGGCTTGTTCTGGTCTTCCCATTGTTACTGTTGCCCTTGGGAATGAACCTTTCCACTGCCTCTTTGCATTTTGTTGCTACATATTCCATCATTTCATTTACTGGCTTTCCTGCCAGTTCTCTGTC
>NC_091324.1:10482711-10540211 GCF_038502225.1 Cherax quadricarinatus
CTATGACGGTACTCGGGAGTTCCACTCATCCACAACTCTATTACCAAATCAGTGCTTTCCTATATCCTTCCTGAATCTGAATTTTTCCAATTTAAAGCCACTGCTGCGAGTCCTGTCTATGTTAGGTATTTTTAGCACGCTATTTACATCCCGTTTATTAATTCCTGGTTTTCCATTTATACACCTCAATCATATCCCCTCTAATTCTAGAGAGTGCAGGTTCAGGGCTCTCAGTCTATCCTCATAGGGAAGATTTCTGATACATGGGATCAACTTTGTCATCCTCCTTTGTACGTTTTCCAGTGCATATGTATCCATTCTGTAATACGATAACCAAAACTGTGCAGCATAATCTAAATGAGGCCTAACCAAAGATATATAGAGCTGAAGAACAACCTGAGGACTTCTATTATTTTTATACTTCTTGCTATGAAGCCAAGAATTCTGTTAGCTTTATTGCGAACACTAATGCACTGTTGTCTTGGTTTCAGATTACTACTAACCAGAACTCCTAAATCCTTTTCGCAATCCGTAATATTAAGATCTACATTATTTAGTTTATGTGTGGCATGGTTATTTTCCTGTCCAACATTCAGAACTTTGCATTTGTCTATATTAAACTGCATCTTTCACTTCTCCGACCACTGCATCAGTCTATTTAAATCATCCTGGACTGCTCTAATGTCCTCATAAGAATGAATTGGACGGCCTATTTTGGTGTCATCAGCAAATTTGCTTATGTCGCTATTTATTCCCTCATATATGTCGTTTATGTAGATTGTGAACAACAAGGGACATTACCTGTTATGGTCCAGAGAAAACTGTAATCGGAATCAGGGGAACTCCAGAGCACCAAATCACATACAGGGCCGCTAGAACACTTAATCACACTCAGGGCCGCTAGAGCACCTAATCACATTCAGGGCCGCTAGAACACCTAATCACACTCAGGGCCGCTAGAGCCCCTAATCACACTCAGGGCCGCTAGAGCACCTAATCACACTCAGGGCCGCTAGAGCACCTAATCACATTCAGGGCCGCTAGAACACCTAATCACACTCAGGGCCGCTAGAGCCCCTAATCACACTCAGGGCCGCTAGAGCACCTAATCACACTCAGGGCCGCTAGAGTACCATGGTTATTTTCCTGTCCAACATTCAGAACTTTGCATTTGTCTATATTAAACTGCATCTGCCACATCTCCGACCACTGCATCAGTCTATTTAAATCATCCTGGACTGCTCTAATGTTCTCATTAGAATGAATTGGACGGCCTATTTTGGTGTCATCAGCAAATTTGCTTATGTCGCTATTTATTCCCTCATATATGTCATTTATGTAGATTGTGAACAACAAGGGACATTACCTGTTATGGTCCAGAGAAAACTGTAATCGGAATCAGGGGAACTCCAGAGCACCAAATCACATACAGGGCCGCTAGAACACTTAATCACACTCAGGGCCGCTAGAGCACCTAATCACACTCAGGGCCGCTAGAGCACCTAATCACACTCAGGGCCGCTAAAGCACCTAATCACACTCAGGGCTGCTAGAGCACCTAATCACATTCACGGATTCACGAGCATTAATTACACTCACTTATTACAGGTTATAAATAATTTGCCAAACTCGCGAAGACGCTTTACTTCACTCTTTCTTACCTTATACGCTCCGCGATTGTACGTAGCTTCATTGCAATTCACGCAATTGTATGTCATTCGATTGAAGATCGCGCGATTGTACGTCACTCGATTATGAGTCGTTTGAGTACATGTAACATCTGTTTGCATTATACGTTTCTCGATTATATGTTGCGTTACTTTGCCGGATACGTCTGTCGACTGTATTTCCCGTGTGTGGCGACGCTCGGCGGTCTCTATGGGAATAAAAATCCATTATAATAACTCAGTCAGACCTTGAGCAGAATTAGCAGCAGCACGGCGGGTGGCGCTCCAATTATCGGTGAATTATGGTGAAGCTCGCCAACACGAAATTGTTGCACACTGTTGTGGTATGTAAACTCGCCACTGTTGGTGATGGTGGCAAGGGGATTGGTGGTGGTGGTGGTGGTGGTGGTGGTGGTGGAGGCGGCTGGTGATGGTAGCTGGTGATGGTAGCTGGTGATAGTAGTGGCTGGTGTTAGTAATAGATGATGGTGGTGGTGGTGGTGGTGGTGGTGGCGGTAGTGGTGGTTGGTAGTGTTGCGACTGGTAATGGTGGTTGGTGGTTGTGGTGGGTGGTGGTGGTGGTGAGGGGTGGTGGCTGGTGGTGGTGGATGGTGGATTGTGGGTGGTGGTGGGTTGTGGTGAATGGTGGGTGGTTGTGGTGGATGGTGGGTGGTGGTGGATGGTGGATGGTGGGTGATGGTGGTGGTGGATGGTGAGGGGTGGGTGGTTGTGGCGGGTGCTGGATGGTGAGTGATGGTGGTGGATGGTGAGTGGTAGATGGTATGTGGTGGTGGCAAGTGGTGGTGGGTGGTGGTGGCGAGTGGTGGTGGCGAGTGGTGGTGGGTGGTGGTGGTGAGTGGTGGTGGATGGTGGTTGATGATGGTAGTAGTGGCTGGTGATGGCTGAAGGTTGGTAGAAATAGCTGGTGGGGGTAATAGTGGTTAGTGGTGTCTTCTTATTAATGGATGTAGCGGTGCTGTTCCTGGGGAAGGGATGGTAATGGTGACGATATTGGGGAAGTGAAAATCTTTTGATGGTTAGGGGTAGTGATGGTAGTTGTGGGTAGTGGTGGTGGTTGATTTTTTTTTTTTTTACCAATATTAGATACGTCATCAATGTGTTGCTACCCATTGTATATGGTTATGGTGGTGGTGAGTAGTCGAGGGGAAAGGGACGGAGGTGCGTGGCGGATAATCTTACGATTACCTCACATTCACCACAATCACGTGTGAAGTATTACCACATTTCGTACATTTCCGCCACTACTACCCAGCCAACCTTCTTTCATAGTTTTTTATCACATAATTTCCCTTTTTTCCATTCCATTAAAAAAAGAAATATGTAATGAATTACATTCAAGAATGTTCTTTAACACGAGCCACCTATCAGGGCTGCCATTGCGAGAGCCACTGATTTTACTCCTTATTTAACCCTATTGTATTGTTGTCATTCATTATTCTTGCAACAACTCTGCATCATGAACGGCCTGCTGACATGCCAACATGACGTGAAGAGAATAGAAACGCATTGAGAAATTAATATTGGTGTGGGGGGGGGGGAGATAAAAAAAAAAGACGCGAACATTTACGCACGCAGCTAAAAAAATGATGACAGCTAAATTGATTTTACTAACTTGTAGGGAAAAATTCACAATTTACAGTCGCAATGTTCTACATAAACTTTTCAATATCTCTATACAAGTCTTACAGCACTGAACACACACACACACACACACACACACACACACACACACACACACGTGTACATTAATGCACATTTCCTTGTGCACCGCTTCAATACTGCATACTAATCCAGGTCTCCTTGCTCACTGGATTAATGGTTCATACTTGAATGCACCAAACTGTTACTCATACCAGGCACAGTAACTAGTATTACCATGACTCACGAAATCGTAATAACACGATTGTCGACAAATCACGAAACAGGTGGGGTCGAACCCATGGCGAGGGAGTTTTAGGACTCTCTTGCCATGGGTTCGAGCCCCACTTGTTCTGTGATTTGATTTCTAGTGTCACCCTATAGCAACACTTTACTGGGCACCGTTTCTCCACTTCACGACACTGTAAAGTACACATTGTCTCCCATTTCTACTGTACTTAGCTGAACTGGCCACAGTAGCTTAACACTATAACGCGACTACATCATCAGCACAGTGCAGGATAACACTGCGTAACTGTACACATCCTTCAAGGGCATGTCTTAATGATGTAAAGGGTTCTTGATCCAACGAAGTGGAACTACTTTTCCCTGAATCATATCTCAATACCGCCCATTCTCCTGGCATTGCATGACCCCTATGGGTTTAGAGCTTCCCCGTGAATTTAATTATAATAATATATCAATGTTCAGTACACACTATGCACAGTACAGGATGTCAACACTGCAGCTTTTGCACTGTTGACAGTCCAGTCCAGAACTAGACTCATTAATCTACCTTTTTGCTCGCAACCCTGAACCTTCACTTCAATATGTCCCATATCTTCCACCTGGGACCTCAAATATTACCTCCTCACAAGCAATGATTGGCCCTATCATTACACGTGGACCTGTTACGTTGTCTACTCTCGATATATCAGTCTCTCAGCTGTGTCTACATACACATACCTCTTTCCATGAATGCGTCCACTACGGAGAAACACAAACTGTGACCTTTTGAACACAAGCATATAAAAAATATATATAAATTCAGTGTCTGCCAAATAATTAACGAAGAACAGGGGTTTAGGAGGCTCTTCAAATTGCTGTAATAATGTGTTAATAAACACTGCTAACAAATTCTTGCCATGTCAGTGCCTGGGTTTCGCATAATCTAAAAAAAAAAAAAAATCTTCCTGTCCTTTTGCTCAGCCGCTGTTGTCATTTATTTTAGTCTAGTTCGGTTACGTTAGGTTAATGTTAATTACCTTCTACAACCAGAAGCATAACAGATAATATAAACAGGAGAGATGTTATTTGGTAGTAACACAGGGAGGGTAAACATGTGATACATTGTCGCTCTTGAAAATGTTGGGGAAAAATAGCGCGGTATGAGGATGAGTCGAGCAAACATTAATAACAAACTCTGGCCACTTTTACCGAGCTGACAGACTAGGTGTCTAGTACATGTATTACTGACAACCACTCAACAAGCAACATCACACACTAATGCGCCGAAAAAAATTGGTAATACATAACTTCTGTTTTAAATCATGGTGGATATAGAAATTGCAAACGTTGATCTTGGAGTATATTCCTCAAACTTTACCATCACTAGGCGTCCCTGCCTCAGATCGGATTTTCAAAGTATTCTTGAAACCGGTCAGAGGTATATCACGGATTATAAGTATGTACAGCAAAGAAAGGGTCAAGCAAGCTCTAAAAATTTGGCGCTTTGAAAAAATATGCTGAAGTATCGTCTGCCTAAAAGAAATATACATTAGTTTAGAAACTTGCGCAGAGAAAGTTTGTCATGGTTGTTCCCTTAATCAGGAATGAGGTGTATAAAGAAAATATAAAGGTCTTTACAGAGAGAGAATTACAAGAAAAGACCGATAATTTGATCTTTAGCTATGTGTTCTAATACTATGCGAACACTGCAACAATGAAGTCGTAACTTCAACAGATTGCATATAATTCACCCTAAACATCACACGCAATGGAGAAGAAAAGACACACTAGTCAGAAAAATCTTATATCGGGACAATGTTTTCATCTGCATATAGCTTTATCAAGCCATAATTTGATCAAATTCTACACAGAGCAAAATATTGCCCCAGTAAAAGCTTGTTCTAAAACATATATCTTTCCTTTAACATTGTGGGCAGTACGCCATTTGAAGCCATCACCCGCGGTGATCATAAAGTTTTACAATAATTTCCTCCAGCAAGCCTCTGCCAGATTCTATTTCTTATAAGTTATCATAAAATTCTCAATTGCTGTGCCAATTACACCATCCTACCACAGCTTGTCTTGCGTCTTCCTTCCTCTCTGCCGGTAATTCTTCTTTTCCACTCATAATGTACACTAAGACCATCTCCCTCGTACGTCATGTCACAGGACTCATCAGTTAATCTACTTTATCTAACATTTTGCTAATCCAATATCTATCCTGTTGATCTTAAATCTTGCTCATCTCGTGTCCGCCCTGCTGGTTCCTATCTATCTGTTCCCATGTCTACCTTACTGATCCCATAATCATCGTTCTGATTTCTTATTGACCATGTTAATCCCATGTTAACCTTGTTGATCTCATGTCCATCTTGATAATCTCAAACCTAACTTACTGATACCATAGCTACCTTGCTGATACCATGTCCATCATCCTGATGTCATATCCACCTTGCTGATACCATATCCACCATGCTAATACCATATCCACTTTGTTACTCCCATATTAACCCTACTGCTACTATATCCACATCACCATTTTCACAATATACACTCCGGGTATATACTAACTATTGCAGTAAGACAGGTCATTTATTAAAAGACATGTTTTATTGCACAAATTAAATTTTGATGTATAGAAGTTAAGTTTCCCTACATAACACCATGTAAATTTTAACATAATGAACACTATAACTCAACCCTTCCTGTTTTTTCTTACCTAAAAATTAACAGAAAATAAACTGTCCATAAATTACCTCTAAATGTTTTCTTTCATTCTACGTAGCTGCTGACGTTAGAACTATATTTCATTACAAGCCTCGAAGAAATCTAGTCTGTTTTCCCAGCATAACTTGGCTTCTGTGTTACATTCATTACAACAAACATTTTCAGTAAGAGACTAACCTGCACCTCAGTGGTAGCTCATTCCATTCAGCTACTTTTACCCTCGTTCACCGGAGAGTTCTTAATATAAGGAATTATGACTATCAACTCCTTCCTTGGATTGAACCTTACTGTCTCTCATGACCCTTAAGGGTTTAGCTTTCCCTCAATATATAGTAATATTCACCTAGCCGTAAATTGGTACCTGGTGTTAGCCAACTGTTGCGGTTTGCATCCAGAGGGATCGTAGTATTTTGGAATAAGCTAAATTAGGATGGCAGCTCTAAGCCTAATGAAAAAAAATACAAATTATAAAAAATGAGAAATTGATGGACAAATTTTCAGTATTAAAATTATATGATGATACAGTTTTTTCTTACGGAGTATTTGGACTCTCTTAACAACGGACGTGTAATTCTCTCTCATAAATCTGTGACTGAAACATGAGTCAATGATGATTATATTCTATCTCGAATCCATGCAGGTTAAAGGATAAAAAACAGAAGAATGTGATATACCAAATTCCTTTTATAAAAGAAGCAAATGATACACAGAGTAAGCAAAATATTGAAGAACGCGTAGTAAACGTTACATATAAAATGCAAGCGACATACTACCAGAATAAACACGGGCGAGCATCACACACGACAAAGCAATTTTTCAGAGAATTTCACAATAAATCTCCCCTAAGAACAAACAATTTTACTAACGGGCGAACAACTTGCCTAACGAGGGAGGTGTTTACCTTGCCACTGTCAGGCCAGGCCTCGTTACCTCGTCCACGGCCCTTAAACCAACACTCATTATACCCGGGCTGGGGAAACTATTTGCTTGTGTGTGTGGCCAATGAAAGAGTCACAACACCACTCCGTTGACAGGAAAAATGTTACCCAATTACCTAAACTGAGATGAATCTTATTTACATAAATATACTTGTGTCAGCACCGATCATATTGTGAGATATCGTACAGTGACAACATTACAGTTAATAACATTAAGGGCAATATTGCAGATAATAGTAAGCGCAACTTTACTTAACAACATAAGTGCAATACTACAGTTAATAACATTTAAGGACAATATCACAGGAAATAGCATTAAGGGCGACACTAGTCATTACAGAGGTAGCGTTAAGGGCAGCATAGTAGGTAGATTCTGAAAGCAAATATCAAGAGGGCGTGAAAAAGTAGTGGCAACAGCAACAACAGCAGCAGGAACAACAGCAGCAACAGCAGTATCAAAGCAATAACAACATTAACAACAACAAAAGCAGCAGTAGCAAAAGCAGGAAGAGGAGTAGCAGCAGCAACAAAAATATCAGTAGCAAAAGCAGTAACAACAATGGAAGCACTAGCTGCAGCAACAGCAACAGCATCAACAAAAGCTGCAGTAGCAACAACAGCAAAAGAAGCAACAACAGAAGTAGTATCAACAACAGAAACAGCAGCAGCAACAACAAAAGTACCAGCAGCAACAACAGAAGCAGCAGCAGCATTGATAACAACTAAAACAGCAGCATCGATAACTAAAACAACAACATCGATAACAACTAAAACAGTAGTATCATTAGCAGCAATAGCAACATAAGCAGAAGAAACCGTAGAAGCAGGAGCAGAAGTAGCATCAGCAGCAACAATAGCAACAGCAACAGAAACAATAGTAGCAGCACCAGCAGGAGTAACGGCAGCAACAATAATAGCAGAAGCAGCAGCAGCAGCATTAACAATAACTTCAGACGCAAGAAGAGTAGTAGCAGCAGTAATAACAAAAGCAGAAGAAGCAACAGTAGCAGCAACAACAAAAGCAGAAGCAACAGTAGCAACTCCAGCAGAAGTAGAAAGAGCAGCAACAGCAGGAAAAGCAGAAACAGCAACACCTACAACAGAAGCAGTAAGAGGAGCAGCATAAAGGGTAACAATAGCAGCAGCAGTAGCAATAACAGCAGCAGGAAGAGGAGGTAGCAACGGTAGCAGCAGGAAAAGTATAAGCAGCATCAAGAGCAGCGACAACGCAACAAAAAAACGGTATCAAAAACAGCAGAAGCAGCAGCAGAAGCAACGGCAGCAGCAACAAGAGCAGTAACAGCAGGAAGAGATGAAGCAGCAACAGCAGCAGCAGCACGAAGAGAAGTAGCACTAGCAGCATATCAACGACGCAGCAGCAACGGAAGGAGCAACGGCAGCAACAGTAGCAGTAGTAAGAGCATGAAGAGATGAAGCAGCAACAGCAGCATGAAGACAAGTAGCAGCAGCAGCAGTAACAGCAGCAGCAACAGCAGCAGCATGAAGACAAGTAGCAGCAGCAGCAGTAACAGCAGCAGCAGCAGCAGCAACAGCAGCAGCAGCAACAGCAGCATGAAGACAAGTAGCAGCAGCAGCAGTAACAGCAGCAGCAGCAGCAGCAACAGCAGCAGCAGCAACAGCAGCATGAAGACAAGTAGCAGCAGCAGCAGTAACAGCAGCAGCAACAGCAACAGCAGCAGCATGAAGACAAGTAGCATCAGCAGCAGCAACAGTAGCATGAAGACAAGTAGCAGCAGCAGCAGCAGCAGCATGAAGACAAGTAGCAGCAGCAGCAGCAGCAGCAGCATGAAGACAAGTAGCAGCAGCAGCAGCAGCAGCATGAAGACAAGTAGCAGCAGCAGCAGCAGCATGAAGACAAGTAGCAGCAGCAACAGCAGCAGCAGCAGCAGCAGCAGCAGCAGCAGCATGAAGACAAGTAGCAGCAGCAGCCGCAGCAACAGCATGAAGACAAGTAGCAGCAGCAGCAGCAGCATGAAGACAAGTAGCAGCAGCAGCAGTAACAGCAGCAGCAGCAGCAGCAACAGCAGCAGCAGCAACAGCAGCATGAAGACAAGTAGCAGCAGCAGCAGTAACAGCAGCAGCAGCAGCAGCAACAGCAGCAGCAGCAACAGCAGCATGAAGACAAGTAGCAGCAGCAGCAGTAACAGCAGCAGCAACAGCAACAGCAGCAGCATGAAGACAAGTAGCATCAGCAGCAGCAACAGTAGCATGAAGACAAGTAGCAGCAGCAACAGCAGCAGCATGAAGACAAGTAGCAGCAGCAGCAGCAGCAGCAGCATGAAGACAAGTAGCAGCAGCAGCAGCAGCAGCATGAAGACAAGTAGCAGCAGCAGCAGCAGCATGAAGACAAGTAGCAGCAGCAACAGCAGCAGCAGCAGCAGCAGCAGCAGCAGCAGCATGAAGACAAGTAGCAGCAGCAGCCGCAGCAACAGCATGAAGACAAGTAGCAGCAGCAGCAGCAGCATGAAGACAAGTAGCAGCAGCAGCAGCAGCAGCAGCAGCAGCAGCAGCAGCAGCAGCAGCATGAAGACAAGTAGCAGCAGCAGCAGCAGCAGCAGCAACAGCAGCAGTAGCAGCAGCAGCAACAGCAGCAGCAGCATTTAAGAGAAACAGACGAAACAGTTGAAGCAACAGTAGAAAGAGAACTAAGCAGCAACAGTAGAAAGAAAAGTAGCAGCAACAGAAGGAAGAGAAGTAGCAGCAACAGAAGGAAGAGAAGTAGCAGCAACAGAAGGAAGAGAAGTAGCAGCAACAGGAGAAAGAGAAGTAGCAGCAACAGGAGGAAGAGAAGTAGCAGCAACAGGAGGAAGAGAAGTAGCAGTAACAGTAGAAGAAGTAGCAGCAACAGGAGGAAGAGAAGTAGCAGCAACAGAAGGAAGAGAAGTAGCAGCAACAGGAGGAAGAGAAGTAGCAGCAACAGGAGGAAGAGAAGTAGCAGCAACAGGAGGAAGATAAGTAGCAGCAACAGGAGGAAGAGAAGTAGCAGTAACAGTAGAAGGAGAAGTAGCAGCAACAGGAGGAAGGGAAGTAGCAGTAACAGTAGAGGGAGAAGTAGCAGCAACAGAAGGAAGAGAAGTAGCAGCAACAGAAGGAAGAGAAGGAGCAGCAACAGAAGTAGCAGCAACAGTAGAAAGAGAAGTAGCAGCAACAGAAGGAAGAGAAGTAGCAGCAACAGAAGGAAGAGAAGTAGCAGCAACTGTAGAAAGAAAAGTAGCAGCAACAGAAGGAAGAGAAGTAGCAGCAACAGAAGGAAGAGAAGTAGCAGCAACAGGAGGAAGAGAAGTAGCAGCAACAGGAGGAAGAAAAGTAGCAGCAACAGGAGGAAGAGAAGTAGCAGCAACAGAAGGAAGAGAAGTAGCAGCAACAGGAGGAAGAGAAGTAGCAGCAACAGAAGGAAGAGAAGTAGCAGCAACAGGAGGAAGAGAAGTAGCAGCAACAGGAGGAAGAGAAGTAGCAGCAACAGAAGGAAGAGAAGTAGCAGCAACAGAAGGAAGAGAAGTAGCAGCAACAGAAGGAAGAGAAGGAGGAAGAGAAGTAGCAGCAACAGGAGGAAGAGAAGTAGCAGTAACAGTAGAAGGAGAAGTAGCAGCAACAGGAGGAAGAGTAGTAGCAGCAACAGAAGGAAGAGAAGTAGCAGCAACAGGAGGAAGATAAGTAGCAGCAACAGGAGGAAGAGAAGTAGCAGTAACAGTAGAAGGAGAAGTAGCAGCAACAGGAGGAAGGGAAGTAGCAGTAACAGTAGAGGGAGAAGTAGCAGCAACAGAAGGAAGAGAAGTAGCAGCAACAGAAGGAAGAGAAGGAGCAGCAACAGTAGAAAGAGAAGTAGCAGCAACAGAAGGAAGAGAAGTAGCAGCAACAGAAGGAAGAGAAGTAGCAGCAACAGTAGAAAAAAAGTAGCAGCAACAGAAGGAAGAGAAGTAGTAGCAACAGAAGGAAGAGAAGTAGCAGCAACAGAAGGAAGAGAAGTAGCATCAACAGGAGGAAGAAACAGTGGTAGCATCAACAGGAGGAAGAAACAGTGGTAGCATCAACAGGAGGAAGAAACAGTGGTAGCATCAACAGGAGGAAGAGAAGTAGCAGCAACAGGAGGAAGAGAAGTAGCAGCAACAGAAGGAAGAGAAGTAGCAGCAACAGGAGGAAGAGAAGTAGCAGCAACAGGAGGAAGAAAAGTAGCAGCAACAGGAGGAAGAGAAGCAGCAGTAACAGGAAGAAGAGAAGTAGCAGCAACAGGAGGAAGAGAAGTAGCAGTAACAGTAGAAAGAGAAGTAGCAGTAACAGGAGGAAGAGAAGTAGCAGTAACAGGAGGAAGAGAAGTAGCAGCAACAGGAGGAAGAGAAGTAGCAGTAACAGTAGAAAGAGAAGTAGCAATAACAGGAGGAAGAGAAGTACCAGCAACAGGAGGAAGAGAAGTAACAGCAAAAGGAGGAAGATAAGTAGCAGTAACAGGAGGAAGAGAAGTAGCAGCAACAGGAGGAAGAGAAGTAGTAGTAACAGGAAGATGAGAAGTAGCAACAACAGGAGGAAGAGAAGTAGCAGCAACAGGAAGATGAGAAGTAGCAACAACAGGAGTAAGAGATAAAGCAGCAGAGGCAGAGGTAGAAGACATGAAAGAGCAACAGCAGCAGCAGGAAGAGATGAAGCAGCAAGAGCAGCAGTTAGAGATAAAGTAGCATGTGCAAGAAAGGTATAAAATACCGACAATATAAAGTAGGATGATTGAGAGCAACAACAGTAACAGGAAGAGATGGAGGAGGAAGAGGGAACAAGAGCAGAAGGAGATTAAGCAGCAGGAAGATGAAACAGGAGCAGCAGCATCAGAAAGAGATGAAGCAGCAACAGGAAAATATGCAGCAACAGAAACATGAAGAGATAAAGCAGCAACAGAAGCATATGAGACGAGGCAGGAACAGCAGCAGGAAGAGATGAAGTAGGAGCAGCAGGCAAGAGAAAAGAGCAGTAGCAACAGCAAGCAGCAGTAGCAAGCAGCAGCAACATCAAACAACAACAACAACAGCAACAGCAGCAGCAGCAAGCAGCAGCAACCAGCAGCAGTGTCGGGTAGCCAGGCAAACTGCGCCTGGCGCAGGAGTGCCACGTGAATGGGAGTCCATTTACGAGAATGAATAGAAAGTTCTCTGCCTGAGAAATGGAGGTATGAAGTGGTATGAATGGGAGCCGGGAGGTGCAGGCCTGACCTGTTACATGAGATGCTGTGGGAGTGTGTGGGAGTGTGTGGGAGTGTGGGTGTGTGTGTGTGTGTGTGTGTGTGTGTGTGTGTGTGTGTGTGTGTGTGTGTGTGTGTGTGTGTGTGTGTGTGTGTGTGTGTGTGTGTGACTGTGTGTGTGCGTGTGACTGTGTGTGTGTGCGTGTGACTGTGTGTGTGTGCGTGTGCGTGTGCGTGCGTGTGTGTATGTGTGTGTGTGTGTGTGTGTGTGTGTACTCACCTATATGTGGTTGTAGGGGTCAAGTCATAGTTCCTGCCCCGCCTCTTCGCTGGTCGATACTAGGTTACTCTCTCCCCGCTCCTAGTGCCTTATCATACCTCTTCTTAAAGCTATGTATAGAACTTGCCTTCACTGCTTCACTCTTCAGATTATTCCACTTCCTGACAACCCGAAGGCTAAATAAATACTTCCTAACATCCCCATGACTCATTTGGGTTTTCAACTTCTAACTGTGGCCCCTCTTTCCTATGTCCCATCTCTGAAACATTCGAGCCTGTATACCTTGTCAATTCCTCTTAATATTTTATACGTCGTTATCATGTCCCCCCTATCCCTCCTATCCTCTAGCGTCATCACTTTGAGTTCCCATAACCTCTCCTCTCAAGACATACCCCTTAGTTCCGGGACTAATCGTGTGTGTGTGTGTTTGTGTTAGTTACCATTTTGTCCTAGGCACATGTCGATTAGACACTAGGCCTGTTGTATGCACATGCGTGTGTGTGCATGTGTGTGTGTGTGTGTTAGTTACCATTTTGTCCTAGGAACATGTCGATTAGACACTAGGCCTGTTGTATGCACATGCGTGTGTGTGCATGTGTGTGTGTGTTAGTTCCCATTTTGTCCTAGGCACATGCTGATTAGACACTAGGCCTGTTGTATGTACATGCGTGTGTGTGCATGTGTGTGTGTGTGTGTGTGTTAGTTCCCATTTTGTCCTAGGCACATGCTGATTAGACACTAGGCCTGTTGTATGTACATGCGTGTGTGTGCATGTGTGTGTGTGTGTTAGTTACCATTTGGTCCCAGGCACATGTCGATTAGACACTAGGCCTGTTGTATGTGCATGCGTGTGTGTGTACTCACCTAATTGTACTCACCTAATTGTGGTTGCAGGGGTCGAGACTCAGCTCCTGGCCCCGCCTCTTCACTGATCGCTACTAGGTCCTTTCTCTCTCTGCTTCCTGAGCTGTATCATACCTCTTCTTAAAATTATGTATGGTTCCTGCCTCCACTACTTCACTTGCTAGGCTATTCCACTTCCTGACAACTCTATGACTGAAGAAATACTTCCTAACGTCCCTGTGACGCGTCTGAGCCTTCAGCTTCCAGTTGTAACCCCTTGTCCCTGTGTCCCCTCTCTGGAACATCCTATCTCTGTCCACCTTGTCTATTCCCCGCAGTATCTTGTATGTCGTTATCATGTCTCCCCTGACCCTTCTGTCCTCCAGTGTTGTCAGTCCGATTTCCCTTAACCTTTCCTCGTACGACATTCCCTTGAGCTCTGGGACTAGCCTTGTTGCAAACCTTTGTACTTTCTCTAATTCTTGACGTGCTTGACCAGGTGTGGGTTCCAGACTGGTGCTGCATACTCCAGTATGGGCCTAACATACACAGTGTACAGTGTCTTGAACGATTCCTTATTAAGGTATCGGAACGCTATTCTCAGGTTTGCCAGGCGCCCGTATGCTGCAGCAGTTATTTGGTTGATGTGTGCCTTCGGTGATGTGCTCGGTGTTACGGTCACCCCAAGGTCTTTCTCCCTGAGTGAGGTCTGTATTCTTTGTCCACCTAGCCTATACTCTGTCTGCAGTCTTCTTTGCCCCTCCCCAATCTTCATGACTTTGCATTTGGCTGGGTTGAATTCGAGAAGCCAGTTACTGGACCACATGTCCAGCCTGTCCAGGTCTATTTGCAGTCCTGCCTCATCCTCGTCCGATTTAATTCTTCTCATCAACTTCACATCATCTGCGAACAGGGACACTTCAGAGTCTATTCCTTCCATCATGTCGCTCACATATATCAAAAATAGCACTGGTCCTAGAACTGACCCCTGTGGGACCCCGCTCGTAACAGGCGCCCACTGTGATACCTCTTCACGTACCATGACTCGTTGCTGCCTCCCTGTCAGGTATTCCCTTATCCATTGCAGTGCCCTCCCTTTTACGTGCGCCTGATCCTCCAGCTTCTGCACTAATCTCTTGTGGGAACTGTGTCAAAGGCCTTCCTGCAGTCTAGGAAAACGCAATCTACCCACCCCTCTCTCTCGTGTCTTACTTCTGTTACCTTGTCATAAAACTCCAGGAGGTTTGTGATACAAGATTTGCCTTCCATGAACCCATGCTGGTTTTCATTTATAATCTTGTTCCTTTCCAGGTGTTCAACCACTCTCCTCCTGATAATCTTCTCCATGACTTTGCACACAATAAATGTCAGAGACACAGGTCTGTAGTTTAGTGCCTCGTTTCTGTTTCCTTTCTTAAATATGGGGACTACATTACCTGTCTTCCATTTCTCAGGTAGTTGCCCAGTTTCAAGGGATGTGTTGAAGATTGTGGTTAGAGGCACGCACAGCATCTCTGCTCCTTCTCTAAGGACCCATGGGGAGATGTTGTCCGGTCCCATGGCCTTTGAGGTGTCAAGGTCACTTAAGAGCTTCTTCACCTCCTCCTCAGTTGTTCGTATGTCATCCAACACTTGTTGGTATATTCCCTCGATGTTCTCTTCTGTGCTGTCTTCCCACAGCCCTTCCTGTCTCTACTGTAAAAACTTCCTTAAATCTCCTGTTCAGCTCCTCACATACCTCCTGATCATTTCTTGTGAGTTCTCCACCTTCTGTCCTTAATCTGATCACCTGGTCTTTGACTGTTGTCTTCCTCCTGATGTGGCTATAAACAGTTTCGGGTCAGTCTTGATTCTCGATGCTATGTCATTTTCATACTGTCGCTGGGCCTCCCTCCTTACCTGTGCGTACTCATTCCTGGCTCTGCGACTGATCTCCCTATTTTCGTGTGTTCTCTGCCTTCTGTACTTTTTCCATTATCTATTGCACTTTGTTTTTGCCTCCTTACACCGTCGGGTAAACGAGGGGCTCGTTCTGGTCTTCCCGTTGTTACTGTTGCCCTTGGGAATAAACCTTTCCACTGCCTCCTTGCATTTTGTTGTTACATATTCCATCATTTCATTTACTGGCTTTCCTGCCAGTTCTCTGTCCCACTGGACCTCCCGCAGGAAGTTCTTCAACCCTGTTTAGTCCCCTCTTTTATAGTCAGGCTTTTCCCATTCAACTCCTGTTATTCTCTCCACTTGCAGCTCTACTATGTATTCAAAGCACAGAACCACGCGGTCGCTAGCTCCTAGGGGACTCTCATACTTGATGTCCTCAATATCTGAGCTGCCCAGGGTGAACACAAGGTCCAATCTTGCTGGTTCATCCTCCCCTCTCACTCTGGTAGTGTCCTTAACATGTTGGTGCATGAGGTTTTCCAGCACCACGTCCAACATCCTGGCTCTCCATGTTTCGGGACCCCCATGTGGCTCCAGGTTTTCCCAGTCAATCTCCCTGTGGTTGAAATCCCCCATAACCAGCAACTTTGCTCTGCTGGAGTGAGCTCTTCTTGCCACCTCAGGAAGTGTGTCCACCATTGCTCTGTTGCTCTCTTCATATTCCTCTCTTGGCCTCCTGCAGTTCTGTGGTGGATTATACATCACTGCAATGACCACTTTGTGTTCCCCAGACTGAAGTGTACCTGCTATGTAGTCTCTTTCTCCCGTCTCATCTATTCCTTCTATTTTCTCGAATTTCCATCTGTTTTTTACGAGCAGAGCAACCCCACCTCCCCCCCTGCCCCTTCTATCTTTCCTCATGATCTGGTATCCTGGTGGGAAGATTGCATCTGTTATTGTCTCCGTGAGTTTTGTTTCTGTAACTGCTATGATGTCTGGGGACTTCTCATTGATTCTTTCTTGCCATTCCTCATGTTTATTCGTTAATCCATCTGCATTTGTGTACCAAACCTTCAGCTTCTGTTCTAATACTGTAACTGTGGTGCGGGGGTTGGAAACAGATGGATCGGTGTGTGATGGTTGGTTTGGATTGTTCAGTTGCCTTGGGGGTGTCGTGGCTGGAGTCCTTCTGCAGGTGTTTCTGGGGGGTGCGCTTGTCCTTCCATTTGATCCTGGGTTATTCTGCTCTCCTTTTTCATTTCCTCCCATTTCTCCTTTCGTTTTTGAACTCTCTCTTTCATTGTCTTCCTTTCGTCCTGTGTTCTGTGTGTACTCACCTATTTGTACTCACCTATTTGTGGTTGCAGGGGTCGAGTCCTAGCTCCTGGCCCCGCCTCTTCACCGGTTGTTACTAGGCCCTCTCTCTCCCCGCTCCATGAGCTTTATCAAACCTCGTCTTAAAACTGTGTATGGTTCCTGCCTCCACTACGTCATTTTCTAGGCTATTCCACTGCCTTACAACTCTATGACTGAAGAAATACTTCCTACTATCTCTCTGACTCATTTGTGTCTTCAACTTCCAATTGTGGCCTCTTGTTTCTGTGTCCCCTCCCTGGAACAGCCGTTGATGGTGTGTGTGTGTGTGTGTGTGTGTGTGTGTGTGTGTGTGTGTGTGTGTGTGTGTGTGTGTGCGTGTGTGTGTGTGTGTGTGTGTGTGTGTGTGTGTGTGTGCGTGTGTGTGTGTTAGTTACCATTTGGTCCTAGGCACATGTCGATTAGACACTAGGCCTGTTGTATGTGCATGCGTGTGTGTGTGTGTGTGTGTGTGTGTGTGTGTGTGTGTGTGTGTGTGTGTGTGTGTGTGTGTGTGTGTGTGTGTGTGTGTGTGTGTGTGTGTGTGTGTTAGTTACCATTTGGTCCTAGGCACATGTCGATTAGACACTAGGCCTGCTGTATGTGCATGCGTGTGTGTGTGTGTGTGTGTGTGTGTGTGTGTGTGTGTGTGTGTGTGTGTAT
Organism: Cherax quadricarinatus; assembly: GCF_038502225.1. Taxonomy (NCBI): domain Eukaryota; kingdom Metazoa; phylum Arthropoda; class Malacostraca; order Decapoda; family Parastacidae; genus Cherax; species Cherax quadricarinatus. The sequence continues at coordinate 10,500,136 of NC_091324.1, forward strand.
GTGTGTGTGTGTGTGTGTGTGTGTGTGTGTGTGTGATGTATGGTCTTGTTTGTGGTGTATGGTGCATAGTGCGTGTGGTGTATGGTGCGTGTGGTGCATGGTGCGTGTGGTGTATGGTGCGTGTTGTGTATGGTGCGTGTGGTGTATGGTGCGTGTGGTGCATGGTGCGTGTGGTGTGTATGATGTGCGGTGTGTGTGTGTGTGTAGAATTAATACTAGCAAGACTAGCTAGTGTAAAAAATATCCCATTAAGCAATCCCATCCTCCTAAAAACTATATCACATTTTCACTTAGGGTTTACAGCCCATTTCTAAGTGTGGTTAGGTTAGATTAGGTTGCAATGAAAAAATATAACATAAAAAACGATAAAAATAGTCTGCCTCGCGAACAGAAAACGGGCACGTACTGCGCGCACCTCATATAACTGTCATATTCCAACTATTCAAGGCTCCGTCAACAGCCACCCATTTGCATGTTTTCACAACAGAGCTATGTTGTCTATGGTATCATGGCACTGTCGTAAAAACAGTCAACCGGGTGGCTGTTGATGGTGTCTTGAACAGTTGAAATATGATTATTTTACATTAGCCGCGCGGCAGATTTTTTTTATCGCCTTTTATCTCAGTTTTTCCAATGTAAAGTTACCTAACATCGGCATCGACACCATGCCCAGCCCTTCTAGGGTAGGGTAGGTGCCTGAGCCGGAGCTTGCAGCTCACAAGCCTGTCATTCCCATTAGCCCCCTTGGAGCGGGGATGGCAGACCAGAGAGGCCTAGCTTGTGGCTTGGCCTGGGGACAGTTGGTCCCAAAGATGAGGAGGTACTCGTGCCTCCTCCCATGGAACACTTAGGTCTCAGACACTTCCAAGACAGAGAGCCAAGGCCGGGCCACCACTTGGAAAAGGCCCAGGCCAGGAGAATACAGGCGAATCTTTAATAATAAATAATACCTAACATCGGATCGATACCATGCCTATCCCTTCTAGGGTAGGGTAGGTGCCTGAGCCCGAGCCTTTAGCTCATAAGACTGTCATTCCCATTTGCCCCCTTGGGGCGGGGATGGCAGACCAGAGAGGCCTAGCTTGTGGCAAGGCCTGGGGACAGTTGGTCCCAAAGATGAGGAGGTACTTGTGCCTCCTCCCATGGGAGACTTAGGTCTCAGACACTCCCTAAAGAGGGAGCCAAGGCCGGGCCACCACTTGGAAAAGGCCCGGGCCGGGAGAATACCGGCTAATCTTTAATAATAATAATAATAAATAACCTAACATCGACACCATGCCTAGCCCTTCTAGGGTAGGGTAGGTGCCTGAGCCCGAGCTTGCAGCTCACAAGACTGTCATTCCCATTAGCCCCCTGGGGGCGGGGATGGCAGACCAGAGAGGCCTAGCTTCTCCCTACGAGCCCCGTGAGGGTGGGGAATGTGGCTAGGCCTGGGGACAGTTGGTCCCAAAGCTGAGGGGGTACTTGTGCCTCCTCCCATGGGAGACTTAGGTCTCAGACACTCCCTAGACAGGGAGCCAAGGCCGGGCCACCACTTGGAAAAGGCCCGGGCCGGGAGAATACTGGCGAATCTTTTAAAAACAAGTTACCTAACCTAATCTAACTTACAAATGTGCTGAAAACTATATTCATAAAAAATTAACTATGTACATAAATAAATATTACAAACTACGCTAAGAATTAGTATTTCTGTGTGAATAAATGACATTGTTCTTAGGAAGATACTAGGTTGTCTCAGTGGAGAATATTTTTTAAATTATTACTGCCAAATTTTACCATGGAGAGCCTACATAATACACAATTACTTCAATTAATATGCAATTAGACTGTTTACCGAATTAACGTGTAATTGGTTTGTGATTATCATTAGAGTAGCGCCAATATGCAACTGGCAGCATTTGGCTGGCAATTAGTTGAGATGACGAAAGGTACGTTAATTATGAAGGAACGATAATATGCTGGCTATTATTACACAGGAAGCAGTCAAGGTTTCATTGTGGAGCACTGAGGGACCGCTCACTGAGGGACGAGTAAGTAGAGAGTTAATTTATTGACTGTTTCATAAAAGATACCTCATGTATTCCAAAGAGAAAAAGATGCAAAATTACTAGTGATAAGCGAACGTGTTAAAACATATTATCAATAAAAAATATTAGGCAAAGAGAGACCACATAAATATAGATTCTCAAATTAACTGGACAGAAAATATACAGAAAGAAAAAATACTGACCAAATCACACACACTTTTATATATTCTGATGAGTATATTTATCTTGATGAGTATATTTATAGGGCACACTGTGCACTATAAAATCAATAGCGCATATACACAGGAAGGAGTGTATATATATATATATATATATATATATATATATATATATATATATATATATATATATATATATATATATATATATATATATATATGTCGTGCCGAATCGGCAGAACTTGCGATCTTGGTTTAAATAGCAACGTTCATCTTGCCATATAGGACAAGTGAAAATTTGTGTATGCAGTAATTTCGCCAAAATCATTCTGAACCTAACGAAAAAAGTATATTTCACTGTGTTTGTTTAGTAATAAATTACTGTAAACAATTCTAAAATATATTTAGTTGGGTTAGGCTAAAATAAATTGCTCTTGTTATAATAAGGTTAGGTAAGTTTTCTAAGATTCTTTTGGTGTAAAATTAATTTTTTTTACATAAACATTAATGGAAAAAATACATCTTTAACGTATAAAAGAAATTTTCAGAAATGACTTAATTTTAAATGAGTTCTTGCTAATTGACCAGTTTTACATATTCGGCACGACATATATATATATATTTGTATACACCAAACTGCAGCCAGCCGGGATTAGATCCTGCGACACATTCTCCTGCCTCAAGAGACAGAACAACGGTCCCATTGCCTTAACCACTTGACCATCGATCCTTCACGCTCCCAACAGCGCTAAGTGTTGCTCGTGATCCGAGGACACTCGTGGTAGTGGTAAGCTCAAGGCTAATTTCAACAACCTCCCGTTTGAATACCAGCCTCCACAAGCAGTTTATATAGTAATGAAACCACGAAACAAGTGGTATTGAAACATTTACCAAACTGCAGCCAGCCCGGATTAGATCCTGTGGCACATTCTCCCACCACTTGTCAATTAGCAAGAACTCATTTAAAACTAAGTCCTTTCCAAAAAAAAAAATCTCCTATACGTTTAAAGATATATTTTTTTCATTTATATCGTAGGGGTTCTTAAATGGAGATATCGACAGTTGAAGGTAGTCACACTTGTTGGATGGTAACGATATATTGTCAGACTGTGATGATGGGAGGTGGAGCCCAGCCTCTGCCTGTCCTAGCCTGTGTCAAACGCCGACTGAGAGCGAGGTAGCTAGCTTCACACTCAAGCTGCATCCCGTGACGTCATACAGTCACAGGCCTAAGGGGTCTTCTATATAAACACATGGATGATACTAATATGCTATACAACACAGGGATCAGCAACTATGCTGACAGCTCGGTCATGTTACGTATGTTGTCTCGACATACACTACTATCTATAGGCTGAACAGGCAGGTGGTTCTGGGCTGATTCTATACAATAACAAATTCATATATAACTTAGAACTAATGGATGGTATCATACTGGATGTTAACAAAATGAATTTTACGTAATGGGTGTTAACGTATCACTTTTAGCGTAATGGGTGTTAACATAATCACTTTTAACGTAATGCATTACAAATTATAAGAACAAATCATTGTACAATATGGATGGAATTGATCGATCGATCTGTATTCATGCACTCTACGGATTCTAAGGAAGAATAAATATATATATACAAGGTGAAATTAATAGCAAAGGCATCTGGTGCGCACTCAGATCATTACTGTCAAATTCTCAGAATACGGAGGGAACGTGAATACGAAAAAAAAAAATTCTGAAAAACTAATCACTTAATAACAAACAGTAGACAATTTACTTCATCTCGGACATCTAGTTATACAGACTATGTACATTTAAACCCAATTCTGCGACGGTGAGGTTTACATATGCAGAATGGTTATCATCTCTGGGAGGATCGAATTCCTCTGCAATGGCTAACACATGCCTTGACTGAGGGAGATCTGAACGAGTATCTACAAAAGATACTTGTGGGTTTCTCATTACTTGTCGAGTACGCAAGGAGTAACGACATTCAGGTTGGTTATCTGAGTATTTGAGGTAGAGGGTACAGAGTCAAGAGGATTTTCAGCATCTGTCACATTAGTCTGGGTAGCAATATCATCAACATCGCATACTAATTTCATATGATCTAAATGCGATTCTTTGTACTTACCAGTACTAATTTCTCTAACCTTATACTTATTACCAGAGATATGTTCTACAACTCGATAAGGTCCGACAAACTTTTGATCGAGCTTAGGCATTGCAGATGTTTTGTTAAAATTTGTCAGCATTACTCTCGAACCAACTTTTACTTTTGATGGCTTAGCACGGCTATTAGTTACTCTAGTAAATTCTGCTGTTGATTTATGAAGTGTTTCACGGATTCTTCTAAGAACACTCTGAGCCATGCTGGTACGAGTTGCTACGAAATCATCAGGGTTGTAATTAGGTTTCGAAGTGGAATATAACAACTCATAGGGTAAACGCTTGTCTACACCATACAATGCATAATGTGGAGTATCACCTATGGAAGCATTGTAAGCAGAATTCATGGCACATTGAACATCTGGTATGACTTCATCCCAAGTTTCACTATTGGGGTTGATAGTGGCTCTCAGGACATCAAGTACTTTCTTATTGGTTCGTTTGGCTAACCCATTGCTGGCAGGATGATGAGGAACAATGGTGGATTTAGAGATCTTGTACAAAGTACACAATTTTTCAAGAATCTCATTACAGAATTCACCTCCATTATCTGTTACTAAGGACTTAGGGGTGGTATGCCTGCAGATAATGCGTTCTTTAAACACTTTAGCTACTGTTTCTGCAGTCTTATCTGCAATAGGAACTAACTCACAATATCTGGTGGAATGGTCTACCATAACACACAGATGTTTGTTGCCTTGGAGGGAACATTTAAAATTGGTTAACAAGTCAAGGGCAACTCTTTCCCACGGTTCGCTAGTGGTTGGGTACACTTGGATTGGATTAGGACCATTGACATTTCCTTTATGTTGCATACAAACACTACATTTCTTAACATACTCTGAAATGTCAGTTGCCATACGTGGCCAAAAGTATTTCATTCTGGCTTGTTTCACAGAACGATCCATACCAGGGTGTGCAACACCTGGTGCATCATGAACTAGCTGTAGAGCTATGTTCACTAGTGACTGTGGAATCACTAACTGGTACACTCTTCTGCTTGGAGCACCCAACTCGGCTGCTCGATACAGTAATTCTTGGCTTATTACAAAGTCACTAATGGGTGCTTGTGGCTTCACAGTAAGAATAAGATCTTCCTGGAGCAGGAATCGAATCACACCAGACCACATGGGATCTGTTCTTTGGGCATTTTTGACATCCTCGACAGTAAATGGAGGATATGCAGTAACTACACTAACTTGTCGCGATAAAGCATCTGCGACTACATTTGACTTGCCAGGTAAATGTTCAAAGGTGGGATTGAACTCTTGGATAGTCAAGGTCCATCTGGCTAACCTTCCAGTAGGCTGTTTGTTCTGGAATAAAGGTATCAGTGGTGCATGGTCTGTCAAGACATAAACAGGGTACTGGTAAATAATGTCTCGGAAGTGCTTTAAAGACCATACTATTGCTAAAGCTTCTTGCTCCGTTACTGTATAATTACGTTCAGCCTTCATAAGGACTCGGCTAGCAAATGCAACTGCGTTGTACTTGCCATCAGTCTTCTGAGCTAGTACGGCACCTATGCCAATTGAACTAGCATCAGTTGTTAGATAGAAAGGCTTAGAAAAATCTGGAAATTTCAAAATAGGAGCAGATGTTAACTTTTCTTTTAGTGTTTGGAATGCTCTTTCTTGACGGAAGGTCCAAACGAAAGGAGCATCTTTCTTAAGCAATTCAGTTAGCGGAGCTGCTACTGAAGAAAAATTTGCAATGAAAGATCTGTAGAAACCTGCTAGACCCACAAAGGATCTTACAGCATCAGTAGTTTTGGGAGTTGGAAAATTTAGTACTGCCGTTACTTTACTTTGATCAGTCGTAACCCCTCTAGGAGTGACTACGTGACCCAGAAACTTAATTTCTGATCTGAAAAATTGACATTTGGACAGTTTGATCTTTAAATTGGCTTCTTCAAGCTTACCAAGTACTATATCAAGTCTTTTCAGGTGTGTATCCACATCTTCGGACATGACGATTACGTCGTCTAAGTACACCATAAGTGCTTTACCTATAAGACCTCTAAAGATGTTGGTCATGAGTCTAGAGAACGTGATAGGAGACGATCGTAATCCAAAAGCCATTCGTAGGAAATGATAATGACCTGTGGGAGTAGAGAATGCAGTTAACTCTTGGCTGTCGGGACTTGCCAAAACCCTTGTAACAAGTCCAGGGTCGAGAAGACTTTGTTATCTCCGATATTGCGTAAAAGGTCACCTAGTACAGGAAGTGGGAAGCGATCTGGAATGGATTTCGCATTTAACTTCCTAAAGTCAATCAACGGGTGCCAAGTGCCATCCTTCTTAGGCACTAGGATCAAGGGCGCATTCCAGGGTGAATTGCTATGTGCAATAACTCCATCATTGAGCATCTGATTGATCAGTTCTTCTGCGACAGCAACTTGGGAATGGGGCATTCTGTACGCAGGTATACAGATAGGTCTAGTACCAGGTTCAAGTGGAATACGATGGGACAATAAGTTCGTTATACCCATCTTCTCACCTGGTAAGGCAATGGCGTTACGACGTCTGGGAAGTCAGTGGGAGCTAAGTCTTTCTCCTCAACTGGTGGAATGGATTGATCCAGCGGAGTGGATGAGGTCTCCACTGTTGAAATAGCACCGACCCACTGGTCAGGTGGCACGTCATCCTGTACTTGAACACGGTAAGGATAGTGAACTAGGTCAACGAGATTGGTATTTGCTCTGAGACGAACACTGTGACCCGAAGTGTTAGCAAGGAATAAATGGATCTTGCTGTCTCTTACAACGTGTAAGGAAGGTTCAACAAATAAACCCTTGACCTTGCAGGAATCACTGTCAACTAGGACGTTATCACCATCTGGAACATTACGAACAACAACAGACACTCTAGTGAGAGCACTAGCCGCGACAGAGACATCTTTCTGCAGACGGCATGTGACATCAACAAGAGATGGCATTACTAGTTTCAAGTAATCGTTTTCTGACAAGGCGTCCCCTTTGGAGAAACTACTACTTGGACTAGCAGACATTGCAGGGATAGGCAGAGCACTCAAAGCAGTCTGAGCGTCCTCGGACACTTGAGGCAATACACTATCTTGCATATCTGAAGGTGTAGGTGGAACACATATGGGAGTGACAGAGTTACCAGTGCCTGACCGCTTGGGTACGCTACTGGAGAATGCATTGGCTTGTAAGGACTTAATGCGTACATCATACTCTGCAGCAGTATGACAGATTTCTGATCCAAGCTGGTAACCCCAGAATGGAACGATCAAGTCGTCAATTTGGGCATGCCATCGGTACGGGTCGAGCACAATGTGTAAGTCTCGCATGGAAACAAATCCCAGTAGAAGGTCACCAGGGAAAGTAATCTGGTCGACAACAAGAAAAGCAGCAGTAAAGTCTCTGCCTTGGATAGCAAAGGTGAGCGAAGTCTGCCCTCGGACTCGCAGAAGAGAACCAGCTACTCCAATAAGGGAGGTTACAGTAGTTGGTTCAACGAGGAGGACACGTCGTAACTGCTTGATATTAACTTGCGCACCAGAGTCCATGAACACATGAACGGGCGCATTATGGACAGAAGCTTGTACTAAAGGACCAATCGTTTCGTTAGGAGTTATATGCAAACAGAAAGGTGGGTTGTCATCGGAGAAGGCATTTTCTACTTCATCACCAAATTCCTCTATGTCAGAGACGTGTGAAGCAGCATCAACAGCAGGGTTGTCATTCTCAAGGCTGGCTAAGGCTTCATAGGAATTTTGGACTGGGATGGTGTACGCGTTATCACCTACTACTGTCACGACTGGACGAGTAGACTTGGGCGCTCGGATTCCCCCGAATTGGAAGAATGAGCCTGGTTCTGGTTAGTTTGTGAACCATGATGTCATTTTCCTCTCCTGGCTCTGCGGTTGGAACGGCCACGGAAAGATCTAGAGTACTGCAGGTTGTAGAGAGCATTGCACTCAGATGTGTCATGTCCATGAATTCTATGATAAGTACAGTAGGGAAGATCTGACTGGTACTCATCATCAGTACGACGCTTCTTAGGGTGACTATCATGACAATTAATAGCAATATGGCCTCGGTAACCCCAATTGTAGCAAGTTCTTTGACTGTGGATACTGTACATACTACGGGTGCTATGGGAATGATGGCTCTTAACACTTGCTTTGGATGATGGACGCGAGTGATTAAGGTTGGGAGTTTTGGTAGTAGCACAAACTAGAGGAGGTACAGGAGTAGACAAAGTGGTTGGCATAGACTTACGATAAGGGAAGGTTCCTTCGGGACACAAATTTCGTACATAGATTAGAGCTGCGAGCGGTCCCATAGTAGCATCTAGCGGACTTGAATTGTACACATACATAGATGTCGGTGGCATTAGTTGTTTAATAACTCCAAATGCGGCTAATTTGGCAAACCCATCAAGGGCTGGTTTATCGTTATCTTTAAGGTACTTGGAATTTTGACCTGCTTTAACGAATGAGGACATTAGGTTATTAAGACGAAGAGCAAACTCATCTAATGACTTTTCTGGTCTCGGAGCTGTGCAAACTAATTCTCTGAGAACGACAAACGGATCGGTTTCTCGCACTGGTTCAAGATAGTTGCGAATTAACTGTTCATAATCTTGCCACCTGGTTAGATCTTGGAAGTCCTTCATACGAATTAAGTTGAATACATGTGAGGCTGCTGGAGAATGGGCTAGACTCTCCTTTCCGATACTGATTAAACAACTCTCAGATGGAAGACCATCAACTGAAGCATCAGCTCTGGCTCGAACAGCGGTAAACCAACCTTCAAGGTTGTCTGGGTTACCATTGAACAATGGCATAGCATCATATGGATCACGACTAAAATTACGCAGGCTAGAAGTCTGAGTATGTCTATCGTTTGATAAGGAATTACTTGAATTTGGGGCTGATGCATTAATGGTTGTACTAGCAGCATGTGCTGAGGCATCGCTTGAGAAAACTTGAGACATGTTTGCAAAATGTAAAACAAGAATTTAGAGAAACTAAAGAAAATGTAACTGAGGAACACACAACACAGTGAACTTAAATGGGAAGAAAATGCTTAACGATTCTGCATAAGTAATTAAAAATTGACAGGTCACACAGTAAGCAAAGAACTCACACAAGAAAAATACGCAATTGAATGAACAACACTTTGAAAATCAAGAGAACTTGTACTTTACTCAAATCTGATTTGCTCAACTTTACTTTAAATTGAATGAATGGCACAGTGAGTTGTCTTTACTTTCAATGCAATAGGGAAACACACAATAAAATGATAAAATGGACTCAATAAAGCTTGTGCAAAAATAAAACAAACTGGGACACAATTCACTGGAATAAAATAAAATGGCACAGAAAGAATAAAATATTATGCACAGAACAGAGCATATGAAACTGCACTGAAATAAACTGTAGCAATATTGCAAATGACAATTGCTAATCAAAAAGTATTGCACAACACTGCATAAAATCTCTGCAAGAAAAACTTTAATGGCAACACAGTCTTTGCACAAGAATTGCAAAATGAGTCAATGTGCAATAATAAAAAAATTATTACACACACAAGAAAAGAAACATATCAAGGAATGAACTGGGGGAACACTCTGACTCTTAACTGCACTCAAGCAACACTTAAGAAGCAAAAGAACAATTTACTCTAAAAGAAGAACTTAAAAATTGCACTAAGAGTGAATTTGTTCAATGAAACATGAAAAATAATAGGTGCTAAAACACAGAACAAAAAAGTTTGAATGCTTACAGTGATGCAGAACACAACACATCAACATTAACACAATACTAGAATTTTCTTGCAATGAAACTTGGTGTGAAAAATTTTGTAAAAATGATTTCTTCCTTGCACAAAATAATGGCACTATTGTCTGTGGAAATAAGACAAATTAGACACTGGCTAAATGAAAAGAATATGAACACAAGAATGTTCAACACACAGAACAAAACAAATACACACAAATGCTAGGAAAAAAAATGCAACAGACAACACTGAGTTGTGATGCAGGATACAACTAAATAAATTACTGAATTAATTCACTGGAATACTGAGAACACTAGGTGATTCTGAAGTGTAAACACAAGTTCTATACTGCTCATATGTTGCACACACAACAAAGGAAAAACACTAAGTACTTACTTATTTTATTTTATTTATTATCACACTGGCCGATTCCCACCAAGGCAGGGTGGCCCGAAAAAGAAAAACTTCCACCATCATTCACTCCATCACTGTCTTGCCAGAAGGGTGCTTTACACTACAGTTTTTAAACTGCAACATTAACACCCCTCCTTCAGAGTGCAGGCACTGTACTTCCCATCTCCAGGACTCAAGTCCGGCCTGCCGGTTTCCCTGAATCCCTTCATAAATGTTACTTTGCTCACACTCCAACAGCACGTCAAGTATTAAAAACCATTTGTCTCCATTCACTCCTATCAAACACGCTCACGCATGCCTGCTGGAAGTCCAAGCCCCTCGCACACAAAACCTCCTTTACCCCCTCCCTCCAACCCTTCCTAGGCCGACCCCTACCCCGCCTTCCTTCCACTACAGACTGATACACTCTTGAAGTCATTCTGTTTCGCTCCATTCTCTCTACATGTCCGAACCACCTCAACAACCCTTCCTCAGCCCTCTGGATAACAGTTTTGGTAATCCCGCACCTCCTCCTAACTTCCAAACTACGAATTCTCTGCATTATATTCACACCACACATTGCCCTCAGACATGACATCTCCACTGCCTCCAGCCTTCTCCTCGCTGCAACATTCATCACCCACGCTTCACACCCATATAAGAGCGTTGGTAAAACTATACTCTCATACATTCCCCTCTTTGCCTCTAAGGACAAAGTTCTTTGTCTCCACAGACTCCTAAGTGCACCACTCACTCTTTTTCCCTCATCAATTCTATGATTCACCTCATCTTTCATAGACCCATCCGCTGACACGTCCACTCCCAAATATCTGAATACGTTCACCTCCTCCATACTCTCTCCCTCCAATCTGATATTCAATCTTTCATCACCTAATCTTTTTGTTATCCTCATAACCTTACTCTTTCCTGTATTCACCTTTAATTTTCTTCTTTTGCACACCCTACCAAATTCATCCACCAATCTCTGCAGCTTCTCTTCAGAATCTCCCAAAAGCACAGTGTCATCAGCAAAGAGCAGCTGTGACAACTCCCACTTTGTGTGTGATTCTTTATCTTTTAACTCCACGCCTCTTGCCAAGACCCTCGCATTTACTTCTCTTACAACCCCATCTATAAATATATTAAACAACCACGGTGACATCACACATCCTTGTCTAAGGCCTACTTTTACTGGGAAAAAATTTCCCTCTTTCCTACATACTCTAACTTGAGCCTCACTATCCTCGTAAAAACTCTTCACTGCTTTCAGTAACCTACCTCCTACACCATACACTTGCAACATCTGCCACATTGCCCCCCTATCCACCCTGTCATACGCCTTTTCCAAATCCACAAATGCCACAAAGACCTCTTTAGCCTTATCTAAATACTGTTCACTTATATGTTTCACTGTAAACACCTGGTCCACACACCCCCTACCTTTCCTAAAGCCTCCTTGTTCATCTGCTATCCTATTCTCCGTCTTACTCTTAATTCTTTCAATTATAACTCTACCATACACTTTACCAGGTACACTCAACAGACTTATCCCCCTATAATTTTTGCACTCTCTTTTATCCCCTTTGCCTTTATACAAAGGAACTATGCATGCTCTCTGCCAATCACTAGGTACCTTACCCTCTTCCATACATTTATTAAATAATTGCACCAACCACTCCAAAACTATATCCCCACCTGCTTTTAACATTTCTATCTTTATCCCATCAATCCCGGCTGCCTTACCCCCTTTCATTTTACCTACTGCCTCACGAACTTCCCCCACACTCACAACTGGCTCTTCCTCACTCCTACAAGATGTTATTCCTCCTTGCCCTATACACGAAATCACAGCTTCCCTATCTTCATCAACATTTAACAATTCCTCAAAATATTCCCTCCATCTTCCCAATACCTCTAACTCTCCATTTAATAACTCTCCTCTCCTATTTTTAACTGACAAATCCATTTGTTCTCTAGGCTTTCTTAACTTGTTAATCTCACTCCAAAACTTTTTCTTATTTTCAACAAAATTTGTTGATAACATCTCACCCACTCTCTCATTTGCTCTCTTTTTACATTGCTTCACCACTCTCTTAACCTCTCTCTTTTTCTCCATATACTCTTCCCTCCTTGCATCACTTCTACTTTGTAGAAACTTCTCATATGCTAACTTTTTCTCCCTTACTACTCTCTTTACATCATCATTCCACCAATCGCTTCTCTTCCCTCCTGCACCCACTTTCCTGTAACCACAAACTTCTGCTGAACACTCTAACACTACATTTTTAAACCTACCCCATACCTCTTCGACCCCATTGCCTATGCTCTCATTAGCCCATCTATCCTCCAATAGCTGTTTATATCTTACCCTAACTGCCTCCTCTTTTAGTTTATAAACCTTCACCTCTCTCTTGCCTGATGCTTCTATTCTCCTTGTATCCCATCTACCTTTTACTCTCAGTGTAGCTACAACTAGAAAGTGATCTGATATATCTGTGGCCCCTCTATAAACATGTACATCCTGAAGTCTACTCAACAGTCTTTTATCTACCAATACATAATCCAACAAACTACTGTCATTTCGCCCTACATCATATCTTGTATACTTATTTATCCTCTTTTTCTTAAAATATGTATTACCTATAACTAAACCCCTTTCTATACAAAGTTCAATCAAAGGGCTCCCATTATCATTTACACCTGGCACCCCAAACTTACCTACCACACCCTCTCTAAAAGTTTCTCCTACTTTAGCATTCAGGTCCCCTACCACAATTACTCTCTCACTTGGTTCAAAGGCTCCTATACATTCACTTAACATCTCCCAAAATCTCTCTCTCTCCTCTGCATTCCTCTCTTCTCCAGGTGCATACACGCTTATTATGACCCACTTCTCGCATCCAACCTTTACTTTAATCCACATAATTCTTGAATTTACACATTCATATTCTCTTTTCTCCTTCCATAACTGATCATTTAACATTACTGCTACCCCTTCCTTTGCTCTAACTCTCTCAGATACTCCAGATTTAATCCCATTTATTTCCCCCCACTGAAACTCTCCTACCCCCTTCAGCTTTGTTTCGCTTAGAGCCAGGACATCCAACTTCTTTTCATTCATAACATCAGCAATCATCTGTTTCTTGTCATCCGCACTACATCCACGCACATTTAAGCATCCCAGTTTTATAAAGTTTTTCTTCTTCTCTTTTTTAGTAAATGTATACAGGAGAAGGGGTTACTAGCCCATTGCTCCCGGCATTTTAGTCGCCTCATACGACACGCATGGCTTACGGAGGAAAGATTCTTTTCCACTTCCCCATGGACAATAGAAGAAATAAAAAAGAACAAGAGCTATTTAGAAAAAGGAGAAAAACCTAGATGTATGTATATATATATATGCATGTGCGTGTCTGTGAAGTGTGACCAAAGTGTAAGTAGGAGTAGCAAGATATCCCTGTTATCTAGCGTGTTTATGAGACAGAAAAAGAAACCAGCAATCCTACCATCATGCAAAACAGTTACAGGTTTTTGTTTCACAGTCATCTGGCAGGACGGTAGTACTTCCCTGGGTGGTTGCTGTCTACCAACCTACTACCTGAAAAGTACTTACTTCAAGTGTATAAAAGAAACACAACACAACAGACATAAGAAAATGCACGGAAATTAACACTGAATTAAGGAGATTATGAAATTATTGCAATCAGTATATAATAAACATTGAGTCTGATCAAGAGTCACTGAATGTCACTAAGAAAACAAAATCACTGGAAACACAAAAAGAAATGTCTCAACACTCGCAAATGTCTCTATGAACAATATTATCGCTGTAACGACTTGGTGAAGAATAAGGCTGATGGTAGTGGAGAGCAGAGGATTGTTTATGTCGTCTTACTGCTGTCCTCTGCACACATGATCGTAGAATTGCGCTTACATCGACGATAGACTTCACACAGGAGGCTTTCAACAGTTGGCGCCACTGTCGAAGACACACTCTAGCTCTTGACCCCCTATGTGGTCCTTAAAATATGGTGCTACAACCCTTAGTAGTGCACCAAAACACTGGTAGAGGTTGGGTGAGTACCAAAACACAGTGAGAGTGGTTGGGTTTGTGGGTAAACAGGGCTAAGGCGTCTGAGACTGCGTGGTGAGTTAGTGGGGTTAGCAGGGCTAAGACCAAGACCGCGTGGTGAGACACACATGGTCGTGGGCCTATGGGTTGAATGGCGTTAAGCCTCACTGCGGACACCCACACTGGCACAAAGATATTCTAAGCTGGCTGGCTTAAAATACACCCACGAAATACCACAATACCACAAGGATGAAAAAGAGCACTTAGGATGGCTTGGGGCTTGAATCACAAGTGATGAAGACTACTCACGTGGCTTACTTGAGTACTGGGGTAAGACACCTGGGTTAGTTGCTAGCTGGCTTATCTTAACCCTTCACACATAAAAGCTTGATAACTTCTCACGATGAGCACAGCAGGGGTGGAAAGCTGACTTGGCAGGCAAAGAAACTGGATGGAGTAGACTAGGCTGGACTGGACTCCCTCACCACAGACTGGAAGCTGGCTTATTTTGCAAACTCGGGTCAACCCCTCAGGAGTGATGCAAATAAGCAGATAAACACTAATACAAAGAGACTGACCAGTGAATGGTGTAGAAGCTGGTAGAAGCTTGGGTGGGAGGAACTGGCTGAGGTAGCTGGCTGGCGTTAACCTTCTCGGCAGGCCTACTCACAAGATGGCAGGCTCGGTCGAAATTTATCTCCAGAAATCGCTGTAATCGTCAGAATTACAGGCCCTCCGTTACCACCATTTATCGTAGGGGTTCTTAAATGGAGATATCGAGGGTTGAAGGTAGACACACTTGTTGGATGGTAACGATATATTGTCAGACTGTGATGATGGGAGGTGGAGCCCAGCCCCTGCCTGTCCTAGCCTGTGTCAAACGCCGACTGAGAGTGAGGTAGCTAGCTTCACACTCAAGCTGCATCCTGTGATGTCATACAGTCACAGGCCTAAGGGGTCTTCTATATAAACACATGGATGATACTAATATGATATACAACAAAGGGATCAGCAACTATGCTGACATTTATGTTAATGTAAAAATTAATAATTTTGTACCAAAAGAACCTTAGTAAACTTACCTAACCTTATTATAACAAGCGCAATTTAATTTAGCCTAATCCAACTAAATATATTTTAGATAAGTTTACAATAATTTAATAATAAACAAACACAATGAAATTTATTTTTTTCCGTTAGGTTATGAATGATTTTCGCGAAATTATTGCATACACAAATTTTCGCGAAATTATTGCATACACAAATTTTCGCTTGTCTTATTCAGCAAGAAGAGCGTTGCTATTTAAGCCATTCGCAAGTTTTACCTATTCGGCACGACATTACACACACACACACACACACACACACACACAGATATATATATATATATATATATATATATATATATATATATATATATATATATATATATATATATATATATATATATATATATATATATATATATATATATATATATATATATATATATGTCGTGCCGAATAGGAAGAACTTGCGATCTTGGCTTAAATAGCAACGCTCATCTTGCCATATAGGACAAGTGAAAATTTGTGTATGCAATAATTTCGCCAAAATCATTCTGAATCTAACGAAAAAAATATATTTCACTAGGTTTGTTAAGTATTAAATTATTGTAAACAAATCGAAAATATATTTTGTTGGGTTAGGCTAAAATAAATTGCTCTTGTTATAATAAGGTTAGGTAAGTTTTCTAAGATTCTTTTGGTGCAAAATTAAAAAAAAATTACATTAACATTAATGAAAAAAAATATATCTTTAAACGCATAAGAGAAAATTTCAGAAAGGACTTAATTTTAGATGAGTTCTTGCTAAGTGACCAGTTTTACATATTCGGCACGACATATATATATATATATATGTATATATATATATATATATATATATATATATATATATATATATATATATATATATATATATATATATGTCGTACCGAATATGTAAAACTGGTCAATTAGCAATAACTCATTTAAAATTAAGTCCTTTCTAAAATTTTCTCTTATACGTTTAAAGATATCTTTTTTTCATGAATGTTAATGTAAAAAATTTTAATTTTGCTCCAAAAACATCTTAGAAAACTTACCTAACCTTATTATAACAAGAAC
This sequence comes from Cherax quadricarinatus, assembly GCF_038502225.1. Taxonomy (NCBI): domain Eukaryota; kingdom Metazoa; phylum Arthropoda; class Malacostraca; order Decapoda; family Parastacidae; genus Cherax; species Cherax quadricarinatus. The sequence goes on from NC_091324.1 coordinate 10,516,867, forward strand.
AATTTATTTTAGCATAACCCAACTAAATATATTTTAGATTTGTTTACAATAAATTAATACTAAACAAACACAGTGAAATACATTTTTTTCGTTAGGTTCAGAATGATTTTGGCGAAATTATTGCATACACAAATTTTCGCTTGTCCTATATGGCAAGATGAGCGTTGCTATTTAAGCCAAGATCGCAAGTTCTGCCTATTTGGCACGACATATATATATATATATATATATATATATATATATATATATATATATATATATATATATATATATATATATATATATATATATATATATATATATATATATATATATATATCGTGCCGAATATGTAAAACTGATCAATTAGCAAGAACTCATTTAAAATAAAGTCTTTTCTAAAATTTTCTCTTATGTGTTTAAAGACATTTTTTTCATTAATATTGATGTAAAAATTTATAATTTTGCACCAAAAGAATCTTAGAAAACTTACCTAACCTTATTATAACAGGAACAATTTATTTTAGCCTAACCCAACAAAATATATTTTATATAAGTTTACAATAATTTAATAATAAAGAAACACAACGAAATGTATTTTTTTCGTTAGATTCAGAATGATTTTGGCGAAATTATTGCATACACAAATTTTAGCGTGTCCTATATGGCAAGATGAACGTTACTATTTAAGCCAAGATCGCAAGTTCTACCTATTCGGCACGACATTACATATATATATATATATATATATATATATATATATATATATATATATATATATATATATATATATATATATATATATATATATATATATATATATATATATATATATATATATATATATGTCGTGCCGAATAAGCAGAATTTGCGATCTTGGCTTAAATAACAACGTTCATCTTGCCATATAGGACAAGCAAAAATTTGTGTATTCAATAATTTCGCCAACATCATTCTGAACCTAACGAAAAAAATATATTTCACTCTGTTTGTTTAGTATTAAATTATTGTAAACAAATCTAAAATATATTTGGTTGGGTTAGGGTAAAATAAATTATTCTTGTTATAATAAGGTTAGGTAAGTTTTCTAAGATTCTTTTGGTGCAAAATTAAATTTTTTTACATTAACATTAATGAAAAAAAATATATCTTTAAATGCCTAAGAGAAAATTTCAGAAAGGACTTAATTTTAAATGAGTTCTTGCTAATTGACCAGTTTTACATATTCGGCACGACATATATATATATATATATATATATATATATATATATATATATATATATATATATATATATATATATATATATATATATATATATATATATATATATATATATACATGTATATATATACATATATATATATATAAATATATATATAAATATATATATATAAATATATATATATATATAAATAAATATATATATATATATAAATAAATATATATATATATATAAATATATGTATATATAAATAAATATATATATATATATATATATATAAATAAATATATATATATATAAATAAATATGTATATATATAAATAAATATATATGTATATATATAAATAAATATATATGTATATATATAAATAAATATATATGTATATATATAAATAAATATATATATATAAATAAATATATGTATATATATATATATATATGTATATATATATATATATATATATATATATATATATATATATATATAAACTTAGAGTTTACTTTAATCTTCATAAGCCCATACTTGAGAATAAAGTATCCTTGAATTATGGTTAACAGTTACATGTAATGACACTCGTCTAGTTGATACACTTTAAACTCAATTAACCAATCATCTACCAAATAATGCTGGAAGTAAACATGGCATTACTATTCAGACAGATTAATAAAGAGCAAAACCCCTGAAAAAAAAATAATAAAGAGAATGAGTGAAGATAATGGTCGGCGGGGGTGCCATCAGCTGCTACTTATGACATTTCCACACCCACTGCTCTCCCCATCCATTTAATTGAGGAATCATTTTGGGAACCAACTCAAGTGTTTGCTGCCGGATCCATTAATCCTCCTGTAACCGCTGGTTCTCAGTGAGGGATATTGAAGAGAGAAGAGTAGGAGGGAAGGGAAGGAGAGTGGGGGAAGAGGGAGTTTTTCAACCAATCACATCCAATTTGATTCACGCACATATTCCCCTACGTGGATAAACCCTCGCTGCATATTTCAATTACCTACTGGTGAATTTCACATCCCTTACTCTCTCCATTTACAAACGTCAAGCCAAAATCAGCATTTTCTGATTGTGTTCCCCCCTCCCCTCCGGTCATTTCCCCTTACCACCCATCAGCTCCCCTCCACTACCACCGACCACTATCCTTTTCCCTTCCCTACCTGCTCCCCCGACTCCCATCACATCCTTCCCCTCCCTTTCCCCCTTAGCCTCCCCACCCGCTCGATCTTTCCTCTCTTGGGAGACGCTCAGAAGGGGTTAATGCTGCCTGGCGGAGTTAGTATGGATCTCATCGATTGGCTTTAGTCGATTTGCATAATCTGTGATCAAGCTAATTGTGGAGAGTGATTGTGGGGGGACAGTGGGCCACGCAGCTACCACCCCACATGCTATGCAGCTACCACACCACATGCTGTGCAGCTATCATACATGTTGTGTAGCTACCAATGTACGTGCTGTGAGGCCACCACACATACTGTGCAGTTACCACTTCACATGCTGTGCAGTCATCATGCATGCTATGCAGCAACCACACCACATGGTGTGCAGCCACCACACCACATGCTGTGCAGCCATATCATCACAAGTTATGCAGCCACCACCACACATGTTATGATGCCACCACCATACATGCTCTGCAGCCACAACATCACATGCTGTGCAGCCACCACCACACATGCAGTGCAGCCACCACCACACATGCAGTGCAGCCACCACCACACATGCAGTGCAGCCACCACCACACATGCTGTGCACCCACCACCACACATGCTGTGCAGCCACCACCACACATGCAGTGCAGCCACCACCACACATGCTGTGCAGCCACCACCACACATGCAGTGCAGCCACCACCACACATGCAGTGCAGCCACCACCACGCATGCTGTGCAGCCACCACCACACATGCAGTGCAGCCACCACCACACATGCAGTGCAGCCACCACCACACATGCAGTGCAGCCACCACTACCACATGCTGTGCAGCCACCACCACACATGCTGTGCAGCCACCACCACGCATGCTGTGCAGCCACCACCACACATGCAGTGCAGCCACCACCACACATGCAGTGCAGCCACCACCACACATGCAGTGCAGCCACCACCACACATGCAGTCCAGCCACCACCACGCATGCTGTGCAGCCACCACCACACATGCAGTGCAGCCACCACCACACATGCAGTGCAGCCACCACCACACATGCAGTGCAGCCACCACCACGCATGCTGTGCAGCCACCACCACACATGCAGTGCAGCCACCACCACACATGCAGTGCAGCCACCACCACACATGCAGTGCAGCCACCACCACACATGCAGTGCAGCCACCACCACACATGCAGTGCAGCCACCACCACACATGCAGTGCAGCCACCACCACACATGCTGTGCAGCCACCACCACACATGCAGTGCAGCCACTACCACACATCCTGTGCAGCCACCACCACACATGCAGTGCAGCCACCACCACGCATGCTGTGCAGCCACCACCACACATGCAGTGCAGCCACTACCACACATGCAGTGCAGCCACCACCACACATGCTGTGCAGCCACCACCACACATGCTGTGCTGCCACCACCACACATGCTGTGCAGCCACCACCACACATGCAGTGCAGCCACCACCACGCATGCTGTGCAGCCACCACCACACATGCAGTGCAGCCACCACCACACATGCAGTGCAGCCACCACCACACATGCAGTGCAGCCACCACCACACATGCAGTGCAGCCACCACCACGCATGCTGTGCGGCCACCACCACACATGCAGTGCAGCCACCACCACACATGCTGTGCAGCCACCACCACACATGCTGTGCAGCCACCACCACGCATGCTGTGCAGCCACCACCACACATGCAGTGCAGCCACCACCACACATGCAGTGCAGCCACCACCACACATGCAGTGCAGCCACCACCACACATGCAGTGCAGCCACCACCACGCATGCTGTGCAGCCACCACCACACATGCTGTGCAGCCACCACCACGCATGCTGTGCAACACTACACCACATGTAAAATAGTTTTATTGCTGATGATACTGGGCCACTATATGATCCCATTTTTTTTAAGAAGATTGAAAGGGTTGCTTAATTAGCTGATCAGCATTAGGTAATCCAGAAGAAGGACCTTAAGAGGTAACCTGATTTTCTTTTTTCTTCTTCCTCCAACTTTTCGATGTTTATCGCTCATAACTCGAGAGCTCCTCAAATTACCTTCAAATTTTCAATTCCAGTGTACGGTAACAAGGACAAATTATGTCTTGGAGCAACTGACATATTAAGCTGCAGTATGACCGATGGTTTTTAAACCACTCCCAACATCCTGGAATGGCTCGGATAACTTCAAAAATTCTCAGTGGCGAAGCTTCAAAACTTAAGAAGAAAGTACTAAAAAAAATCGATTATAGTGAAGAGTGAAATTCAATTTTATCAAAATGGAATATTAAAAAAAATTCAAATCAAATATTTTTCTTAAAAAATTATGGAAAATTTTAAATAGAAATTTAATGAGAAAAGAATAATGGAAAAATCTGAGATTTTATGGTATTTTAAGTTTAACAAGAAGAGACTTTCCTATTTATCGGAACATTCTCAGCAACATTTTCGTTTGTTTCCTCACACTTTTTATTTAATTACTCGAGAGCGACTTATTCGATCGACTTCAAATTTTTAACGTTTGTGTAACGTTCCCTGGACAAGATTCATGGGACTATTTGCATGAGTGGGTGCCCTATGCACAATGCTACACATGTCATTCGAAATTATGTTACCGTGTGACAGGTGGAGACGCTCTCCTCTGATCGGCTTCAAAATGTCAATACTGGTGTATCCTACCTAGTAGAAGGTTAGTAGTGTGTTTATACCATTTTGCCACTTATCCTCGAAATGGTATAGCATTATTTTAACTTGTTGCTTTGTATTATCTTGATGCTGGTAAGGGACTCTTAATCCAAGAAATTGGACTTATCTTGCTCTTGCTTTGATCAAATTTGAATACCTCCCATTCCACAGGCGCTGCATGACCTCTACGGATTTAGCGTTTTTCTATGATTAAAATATAACAATTGTGAACGGGATCAATCTTCAGTGGCTGATGCATCTATGAAATGGATGGAACTTTTCATGAGTTTAGCCTGTGTGGGTACAAATTTTGTTGGATTATGTGCAATAACTGGCAAACGCATCTTCTAATAGCTTTAAATTTTGGTACTGATGTATTTTCCTCGAAGGAACTATCTCTTCATTTTAGAGTGAGTAAGTTATCATATAACAATTTTATTAATCAAATTGGTTTCTGTGAAATAACTGGAGAATGTCTCTTTAAATCAGAAATAAGTCCCATTATTTGACTTTATTTGGTTATCTTAGGTGAAATCAACTTTATGTTTTTTTTTATGCGCCTATAACTTTTAAAATCATCCATAAAACTTATTTACCTACTTTCTTAAAAGCTGGTCAATTTGGACGTTAGTTTCCTTATCATGACTTATGAATGCCTCTTCTGATTCCCTTCCTATCTTCAACTCTAATATTTAACTGCATCATCAACTAAAGCTGCACTCTACATAATTCCAGAAGCGTGCACTGAGACACATAGGATTTGGGTTATGGAATACGGGGGACGAAATACTAGACGTATTTCGGTCGCTGCGCCATCCGAGAAAGGTTTGAATAAGACTAACATCGGGAGAAATTTTTCCTGACGAACAAAATATCACCATCACCACCACTTTTCGTCATTTTCGTTTTCTCTATCAGTTGCCATGACAACGCTGATTTTACATCCCACTCTTAGGACGGAAATATGAACGTGGAAAAATCTCATTAATATTTTCCTTACTGCTAATGGAAATAAAACAATATCTGCGTCGATGATTCAGAGGTGAAGTAATCAGCAGATGAGCTCTGATCATTGGTACTTTACTCCCTAGCAGCGTCTGGCTTCCCATGATCTTTCCTGAGAGTGTTCAACTTCCCCTGATCACTCCCTGAGGGTGTCCAGCTTCCCCTGACCCCTTCCTGAGGGTGTCCAGCTTCCTATGACCACTCCTTGAGGGTATCCAGCTTCCCCTAACCCCTCCCTGAGGGTGTCCAGCTTCCCTTGACCACTCCTTGAGGGTGTCCAGCTCCCCCTGATCACTCCCTGAGGGTGTCCAGCTTCCCTTGGCCACTCCTTGAGTGTCCAGCTTCCCCTGATCACTCCCTGAGGGTGTCCGGCTTCCCCTGACCATTCCCTGAGGGTGTCCAGATTCCCTTGACCCATCTCTGAGGGTGTCTAGCTCCCTCTGACCCCTCCCTGAAGGTCTCCATGTTTTCTTATTCCTCCCTGAGAGTATACAGCTTCCCCTAATCATCCCTAAGGGTTTCCAGTTCCCCTTATTCTCCCTAAGAATGTCCAGTTTTCCCTAATCCTCACTAAGGGTGTCTAGTTTCCCCTAATCCTGCGTAAGGGCGTTCAGTTTCCCTTAATCCTTCCTAAAGAAGTCCAGTTTCCTCTAATCCTCGCTAAGGGTGTCCAGATTTCCTTAATCCTTCCTAGAAGTGTCCAGCTTTCCCTAATCGGTTCTAAGTGTGTCTAGGTTTGCCTATTCCAGCTTTTCTAGATCTTCTCTCATATAAGGATCCCCAGGTATCCCTGAGAATGTTCGTTACATGTGTACAGTAAAACAAAGCAAAAAAACTTACACTGATTACCACGAGCGTGGAGTCGCACCTCGTAAAACACAAAAACTTGAAAATATACAAAGGTTTGCTGTCAAACTGGTAGTGAAACCAATAAGTAAAAGATAGGTAGAACTGCTGCAAATAGTGGTTCTTAATACACTGGAAGAGGGAAGACAGGAGATACGGTCATAATATCCAAAATACTGAAACAATGATAAGGCGGACAAATCCAAACTGTTTATCATGGAAAAAGACTACTAAGAAATGACACAAACAGAAACTGATATAATATTTTATATTTATTTCTTTATGAGAAGCGCTAAACCCATGTGGGTCATTCGGCGCATAAAACTGTGAAAGCTCCATACTCCGTTACAGATACACGAGTCAAGATTTATGTCAAAATGGTAAAGGAGTGGAATGAGCCGCAAAACGAAATAGTGGAAGCGCAAACAGTACACAGCGTTAAACACCTGGAGCTACCTGGAAGGTGTTGACCTTGACCAAGCCTCCCGGTGGATCAGGGCCTGATCAACCAGGCTGTTACTGATAGCTGCACGTAGTCCAATGTATGAGCCACAGCCCAGATGATCGGGTACTGACTAACATTCTTTCGAATGAATGAGAAACAAACCAGTTAAATATTTTGCGCTGGCAGAATTGCTGGTTTTATTCTTCATGTTTCGTGAATACGTTAGATGACAAGTAAATAGAAAAACTCAGCTTTCATTCATTATACGCTCAGCTTTACTTTCCCGTGTTTTGAATTGCTCATATTCTTATATTTATTTTAAATGTATGAGATATGGTCAGCAGCAGACATGATCCACGGAACTGTTAACAGACAAATCACGTAAGCTAAATGAAATTAAAAAGGCGAACACAAGTGCTGGAACTCAACATCCCCAAAATTCAGGTAATTACACATAAGTAAAAAACAACTATACGACAAAAGAGAGTTTATGTGTTTGTTTACTTGTTAAAAGAGAGCTCATGTGTTTGTTTACTTACACAAGAGAGCACATGAAGCAGAGTCGCTGAACAGAACAACATAAACAGCTGGCGAATTTTGATGTGCACTCGCTGGACTAAACGCTAGAAGCTAAATAAATAACAACTCCAAAATTGGTACCCGCCTCCCCTACCCTCCTTTTTTCAGATCCAAATATACATTTTGTATTGTTGATGTTTGTTGTTGCTGTTGTTCTTGTTCTTGTCGTCGTATGTTGTATGTTGTGATGTTGAGGTATACTGTTGACGTTGATGATGATGATGATGTTGGTTGTGGTGGTGGAGTTGGTGCTGTTACTGTGGTGATGCAACTGGTATTGTTCCTAGTAGTGCTGGTGTTGTTGTTGGTGGTACTGTTATCGGTGTTGAAGGTGGTGGTGGTACTATTGGTGTTGGTGACATTGTTACCAGTGTTGATGCTGGTGGTGGTACTACTGATGTTGGTGGTATTGTTACCGGTGATGAAGAAGGTGGTGGTACTGTTGGTGTTGGTGGTATTGTTACCGGTGTTGAAGGTGGTGGTGGTACTGTTGGAGTTGGTGGCATTATTACCGGTGTTGAAGGTGGTGGTACTGTTGGTGGTATTGTTACCGGTGTTGAAGGCGGTGGTGGTACTGTTGGTGTTGGTGGTATTGTTACCGGTGTTGAAGGTGGTGGTGGTACTGTTGGAGTTGGTGGCATTATTACCGGTGTTGAAGGTGGTGGTACTGTTGGTGGTATTGTTACCGGTGTTGAAGGCGGTGGTGGTACTGTTGGTGTTGGTGGTATTGTTACCGGTGTTGAGGGTGGTGATGGTACTGTTGGTGGTATTGTTACCGGTGTTGAAGGTGGTGGTGGCACTGTTGGTATTGGTGGTATTGTTACCGGTGTTGAAGGTGGTGGTGGTACTGTTGGTATTGGTGGTATTGTTACCGGTGTTGAAGGTGGTGGTAGTGGTACTGTTGGTGTTGGTGGTGTTGTTCCCGTTGTTGAAGGTGGTGGTGGTACTGTAGGTGTTGGTGGTATTGTTACCGGTGTTGAAGGTGGTGGTGGTGGTGGTGGTACTGTTGGTGTTGGTGGTATTGCTACCGGTGTTGAAGGTGGCGATGGTACTGTTGGTGGTATTGTTACCGGTGTTGAAGGTGGTGGTGGTACTGTTGTTGTTGGTGGTATTGTTACCGGTGTTGATGGTGTGGTGATGGTACTGTTGGTGATGTTGGTATTGTTACCGATGATGAAGGTGGTGGTGGTACTGTTGGCGTTGGTGGTAGTGGTACTGTTAGTATTGGTGGTATTGTTACCGGTGTTGAAGGTGGTGGTGGTGGTACTGTTGGTGCTGGTGGTATTGCTACCGGTGTTGAAGGTGGTGGTGGTACTGTTGTTGCTGGTATTGTTACCAGTGTTGAAGGTGGTGGTGGTACTGTTGGTGTTGGTGGTATTCTTAACGGTGAGGGTGGTAGTGGTACTGTTGGTGTTGGTGGTATTGTTACCGGTGTTGATGGTGTGGTGATGGTACTGTTGGTGATGTTGGTATTGTTACCGATGATGAAGGTGGTGGTGGTACTGTTGGCGTTGGTGGTAGTGGTACTGTTAGTATTGGTGGTATTGTTACCGGTGTTGAAGGTGGTGGTGGTGGTACTGTTGGTGCTGGTGGTATTGCTACCGGTGTTGAAGGTGGTGGTGGTACTGTTGTTGCTGGTATTGTTACCAATGTTGAAGGTGGTGGTGGTACTGTTGGTGTTGGTGGTATTTTTAACGGTGAGGGTGGTAGTGGTACTGTTGGTGTTGGTGGTATTGTTACCGGTGTTGATGGTGTGGTGATGGTACTGTTGGTGATGTTGGTATTGTTACCGGTGATGAAGGTGGTGGTGGTACTGTTGGTGTTGGTGGTAGTGGTACTGTTAGTATTGGTGGTATTGTTACCGGTGTTGACGGTGGTGGTGGTGGTACTGTTGGTGTTGGTGGTATTGTTACCGGTATTGAAAGTGATGGTGGTACTGGTGGTGTTGGTGGTAACAACCGGTGTTGAAGGTGGTGGTGGTACTGTTGGTGTTGGTAGCATTGTTACTGCTGTTGAAGATGGTGGTGGTGGTGGTACTGTTGGTGTTGGTGGTATTGTTACCGTTGTTGAAAGTGATGGTGGTACTGGTGGTGTTGGTGGTAACAACCGGTGTTGAAGGTGGTGGTGGTACTGTTGGTGTTATGGGTACTGGTGTTGTTGGCGGAAGTGGTGGTGGTGGCGGCATTGTTACCGGTGTTGAAGGTGGTGGTGATACTGTTGGCGCTGGTGGTACTGTTACCGGTACTGAAGGTGGTGCTGGTACTGTTGGTGTTGGTGGTATTATCAGTGGTGAAGGTGGTGGTAGTGGTACTGCTAGTGTTGGTGGTGTTGTTACCGGTGTTGAAAGTGGTGGCAGTCGTACTGTTGGTGTTGGTGGTGTTACTACCGGTGTTGAAGGTGGTGGTGGTGGTACTGTTGGTGTTGGTTGTATTTTTACCCGTGTAGAAGGTGGTGGTGGCACTGTTGGTGTTGGTGGCAGCATTGTTACCGGTGTTGAAAGCGGTGGCAGTCGTACTGTTGGTGTTGGTGGTGTTACTACCGGTGTTGAAGGTGGTGGTGGTGGTACTGTTGGTGTTGGTGGTATTGTTACCGGTGTTGAAGATGGTGGTGGTACTGTTGGTGTTGGTGGTATTGTTACCGGTGTTGTAGGTGGTGGTGCTAGTACTGTTGGTGTTGTTGGTATTGCTACCGGTGTTGAAAGTAGTGATGGTACTGTTGGTGTTGGTGGTATTGTTACCGGTGTTGAAGGTGGTGGTGGTGGTACTGTGGTGTTGTTACTGGTGTTGAAGGTGGTACTGTGGTGTTGTTACCGGTGTTGAAGGTGGTGGTGGTGGTACTGTGGTGTTGTTACCGGTGTTGAAGGTGGTGGTGGTGGTACTGTGGTGTTGTTACTGGTGTTGAAGGTGGTACTGTGGTGTTGTTACCGGTGTTGAAGGTGGTGGTGGTGGTACTGTGGTGTTGTTACTGGTGTTGAAGGTGGTGGTGGTGGTACTGTGGTGATGTTACTGGTGTTGAAGGTGGTGGTGGTGGTACTGTGGTGTTGTTACCGGTGTTGAAGGTGGTGGTGGTGGTACTGTGGTGTTGTTACCGGTGTTGAAGGTGGTGGTGGTGGTACTGTGGTGTTGTTACCGGTGTTGAAGGTGGTGGTGGTGGTACTGTGGTGTTGTTACCGGTGTTGAAGATGGTGGTGGTGGTACTGTGGTGTTGTTACTGGTGTTGAAGGTGGTGGTGGTGGTACTGTGGTGTTGTTACTGGTGTTGAAGGTGGTGGTGGTGGTACTGTGGTGTTGTTACTGGTGTTGAAGGTGGTGGTGGTGGTACTGTGGTGTTGTTACTGGTGTTGAAGGTGGTGGTGGTGGTACTGTGGTGTTGTTACTGGTGTTGAAGGTGGTGGTGGTGGTACTGTGGTGTTGTTACTGGTGTTGAAGGTGGTGGTGGTGGCACTGTGGTGTTGTTACTGGTGTTGAAGGTGGTGGTGGTGGTACTGTGGTGTTGTTACTGGTGTTGAAGGTGGTGGTGGTGGCACTGTGGTGTTGTTACTGGTGTTGAAGGTGGTGGTGGTGGTACTGTGGTGTTGTTACTGGTGTTGAAGGTGGTGGTGGTGGTACTGTGGTGTTGTTACCGGTGTTGAAGGTGGTGGTGGTGGTACTGTGATGTTGTTACTGGTGTTGAAGGTGGTGGTGGTGGTACTGTGGTGTTGTTACTGGTGTTGAAGGTGGTGGTGGTACTGTGGTGTTGTTACTGGTGTTGAAGGTGGTGGTGGTGGTACTGTGGTGTTGTTACTGGTGTTGAAGGTGGTGGTGGTGGTACTGTGGTGTTGTTACTGGTGTTGAAGGTGGTGGTGGTGGTACTGTGGTGTTGTTACTGGTGTTGAAGGTGGTGGTGGTGGTACTGTGGTGTTGTTACTGGTGTTGAAGGTGGTGGTGGTGGTACTGTGGTGTTGTTACTGGTGTTGAAGGTGGTGGTGGTGGTACTGTGGTGTTGTTACTGGTGTTGAAGGTGGTGGTGGTGGTACTGTGGTGTTGTTACTGGTGTTGAAGGTGGTGGTGGTGGTACTGTGGTGTTGTTACTGGTGTTGAAGGTGGTGGTGGTGGTACTGTGGTGTTGTTACTGGTGTTGAAGGTGGTGGTGGTGGTGGCACTGTGGTGTTGTTACTGGTGTTGAAGGTGGTGGTGGTGGTACTGTGGTGTTGTTACTGGTGTTGAAGGTGGTGGTGGTGGTACTGTGGTGTTGTTACCGGTGTTGAAGGTGGTGGTGGTGGTACTGTGGTGTTGTTACTGGTGTTGAAGGTGGTGGTGGTGGTACTGTGGTGTTGTTACTGGTGTTGAAGGTGGTGGTGGTGGTGGTGGTACTGTGGTGTTGTTACTGGTGTTGAAGGTGGTGGTGGTGGTACTGTGGTGTTGTTACTGGTGTTGAAGGTGGTGGTGGTGGTACTGTGGTGTTGTTACTGGTGTTGAAGGTGGTGGTGGTGGTACTGTGGTGTTGTTACTGGTGTTGAAGGTGGTGGTGGTGGTACTGTGGTGTTGTTACTGGTGTTGAAGGTGGTGGTGGTGGTACTGTGGTGTTGTTACTGGTGTTGAAGGTGGTGGTGGTGGTACTGTGGTGTTGTTACTGGTGTTGAAGGTGGTGGTGGTGGTGGTACTGTGGTGTTGTTACTGGTGTTGAAGGTGGTGGTGGTGGTACTGTGGTGTTGTTACTGGTGTTGAAGGTGGTGGTGGTGGTACTGTGGTGTTGTTACTGGTGTTGAAGGTGGTGGTGGTGGTACTGTGGTGTTGTTACTGGTGTTGAAGGTGGTGGTGGTGGTACTGTGGTGTTGTTACTGGTGTTGAAGGTGGTGGTGGTGGTACTGTGGTGTTGTTACTGGTGTTGAAGGTGGTGGTGGTGGTGGTACTGTGGTGTTGTTACTAGTGTTGAAGGTGGTGGTGGTGGTGGTACTGTGGTGTTGTTACTGGTGTTGAAGGTGGTGGTGGTGGTACTGTGGTGTTGTTACTGGTGTTGAAGGTGGTGGTGGTGGTGGTACTGTTTGTGGTTATTCTGTAATTCTAACGATGAGTTTCTTTTCTGAGCTGAAACTCATAGAGTGATTATAGGTAAAATAAAAATAAAGTGTTTTGTGTTCCTTAACTTAAAAAGAGAGAAAACGTAGATGAAGTTTATTGTGATTACCCAAGTACGACGCTTCCCAGGATTACTTCCACACCTTTAATATGCTAAGCAATACGTGTACGTACTTTATTTTCGCAATTTCGATATGAGTGGTGTAAATGTATCTCTACTGGTTTTGTGCACCTATACTTATACGTATTTGTAATTATAAGTGTGTGTCTGTAACTATGTGTATGTGTTTGTAATTATATTTGTTTAGATTTTGCCACCGAAGTGGCTAGTTTTTTTGTGCACCCCATATCCATCCTGTGCACGGTAGCGCAAGAGCATATGGATACACAAAAGGCCTAGGAACTAGGTCCCAAAAGTGTCTCTGTGACTACATGTCTACCGGTAACTGTGTGTCTGTAACTATGTGTGTGTGTGTGTGTGTGTGTGTGTGTGTGTGTGTGTGTGTGTGTGTGTGTGTGTGTGTGTGTGTGTGTGTGTGTGTGTGTGTGTGTGTGTGTGTGTGTGTGTGTGTGTGTGTGTGTGTGTGTGTGTGTGTGTGTGTGTGTGTGTGTGTGTGTGTGTGTGTCTATAACTATACATGTTAGTAACTATACGTGTCTGTAAATCTGTCTGTAAATATGTGTTTGTAACTGTGTGTCTGTTAATAGGTGTGTGTTAGTTACCATTTTGTCCTAGGCACATGTCGATTAGACACTAGGCCTGTTGTATATGAGCACGTGTGTGTGTGTGTGTGTGTGTGTGTGTGTGTGTGTGTGTGTGTGTGTGTGTGTGTGTGTGCTCACCTAGATGTGGTTGCAGGGGTCGATTCACAGCTCCTGCTCCATGAGCTTTATCATACCTCTTCTTAAAGCTATGTATGGATCCTGCCTCCACTGCATCACTTCCCAGACTATTCCACTTCCTCACAACTCTGTGACTGAAGAAATACCTCCTAACATCCCTGTGATTCATCTGAGTCTTCAACTTCCTATTGTGACCCCTGTTGCTGTGTCCCATCTCTGGAACATTCTGTCTCTGTCCACCTTGTCAATTCCTCTCAGTATTTTATATGTCGTTATCATATCCCCCCTATCTCTCCTTTCTTCCAGTGTTGTCAGGTCAATTTCCCTTAACCTCTCCTCGTAGGACATACCCCTTAGCTCCGGGATTAGTCTTGTTGCAAATCTTTGCACTTTCTCTAGTTTCCTTACGTGCTTGGCTAGGTGTGGGCTCCAAACTGGTGCTGCATACTCCTATGATCCTAACATACACAGTGTACAGGGTCCTGAACGATTCCTTATTATGATGTCGAAATGTTGTTCTCAGGTTTGCTAGGCGCCCGTACGTTGCAGCAGTTATTTGGTTGATGTGCGCCTCAGGAGAGGTGCCCAGTGTTATACTCACCCCAAGATCATTTTCCTTGAGTGAGATTTGTAGTCTCTGTCCCCCTAGAATGTACTCTGTCTGCGGTTTTCTTTGCCCCTCCCCAATCTTCATGACTTTGCACTTTGTGGGGTTGAACTCCAGGAGCCAGTTGTTGGACTAGGCTTGCAGCTTGTCCAGATCCTTTTGTAGTTCTGCCTGGTCTTCGTTCGATTGGATTCTTCTCATCAACTTCACAACATCTGTAAACAGGAACGTTTCGGAGTCTATTCCTTCCGTCATGTCATTCACAAATACCAGAAACAGCACCAGTCCTAGGGCTGACCCCTGTGGAACCCCGCTCGTCACAGGCGCCCACTCTGACACCTCGCCACGTACCATGACTCGCTGTTGTCTTCCTGACAGGTATACCCTGATCCATTATAGCGCCTTCCCTGTTATCCCTGCCTGGTCCTCCAGCTTTTGCACTAATTTCTTGTGTGGAACTATGTCAAACGCCTTCTTACAGCCCAAGAAAATGCAATCTATACACCCCTCTCTCTGTGTGTGTGTGTGTGTGTGTGTGTACTCACCTATTTGTGGTTGCAGGGGTCGAGTCATAGCTCCTGGCCCCGCCTCTTCGCTGATTGCTACTAGGTCCTCTCTCTCCCTGCCCCATGAGCTCTATCATACCTCGCCTTAAAACTATGTATGGTTCCCGCCTCCACTACGTCACTTTCTAGGCTATTCCACGGCCTGACTACTCTATGACTGAAGAAATACTTCCTAACATCCCTTTGATTCATCTGAGTCTTCAATTTCCAATTGTGACCTCTTGTGTCTGTGTCCCTTCTCTGGAACATCCCGTCTTTGTCCACCTTGTCTATTCCGCGCAGTATTTTATATGTCGTTATCATGTCTCCCCTGACCCTCCTGGCCTCCAGTGTCGTCAGGCCGATTTCCCTCAACCTTTCTTCGTAGGACAATCCCCGTAGCTGTGGGACTAGTCTTGTTGCAAACCTTTGCACTTTCTCTAATTTCTTGACGTGCTTGACTAGGTGTGGATTCCAAACTGGTGCTGCATACTCCAGTATGGGCCTGACGTAAATGGTATACAGTCTTGAACGAATCCTTACTGAGGTATCGGAACGCTATCCGTAGGTTTGCCAGGCGCCCGTATGCTGCAGCAGTTATCTGATTGATGTGCGCCTCAGGAGATATGCTCGGTGCTATACTCACCTCGGTGCTATACTCACCCCCAGATCTTTTTCCTTGAGTGAGGTTTGCAGTCTTTGGCCATCTAAACTATATTGTGTCTGCGGTCTTCTTTGCCATTCCCCAATCTTCATGACTTTGCACTTGGCAGGGTTAAACTCAAGGAGCCAGTTGCTGGACCAGGCTTGTAGCCTGCCCAGGTCACTTTGTAGTCCTGCCTGATCCTCATCCGATTTGATTCTTCTCATTAACTTCACATCATCTGCAAACAAGGACACTTCTGAGTCTATCCCTTCCGTTATGTCGTTCACATATACCAAGAACAGCACAGGTCCTAGGACTGATCCCTTTGGAACCCCGCTTGTCACAGGCGCCCACTCTGACACCTCGTCACGTACCATGACTCGTCGTTGCCTCCCTGTCAGGTATTCTCTGATCCATTGCAGTGCCTTTCCTGTTATGTGTGCCTGATCCTCTAGCTTTTGCAGTAACCTCTTGTGAGGAACTGTGTGTGTGTGTGTGTGTGTGTGTGTGTGTGTGTGTGTGTGTGTGTGTGTGTGTGTGTGTGTGTGTGTGTGTGTGTGTGTGTGTGTGTGTGTGTGTGTGTGAGTGAGCAAATATACGTGTTAGGAACTGTGTGCGGGACACTAACTATACGTGTGATTAAGTATGTCCGTAACTATGTCTGTAAGAATATGTAAAGGAAGAAGATGGTATAAACCTTGGCAATAAATACTGACAAGTTGATTTAAAAAGACACGTAAGCAAACACTATGACATATCTGTTAGAAAACGTTTCGGTCCTGGGACCTTGATCACTTCTCAGAAGTGATCAAGGTCCCAAGACCGAAACGTTTTCTAATAAATATGTCAGTGTTTGCTTACGTGTCTTTCTAAACCAAAGATAGAAGATAAATAATAGAAGGTTAGGAAAAAAAGTGTAAAGGAGGAGAATGGGAGAAAGGAAGGAAATGGGAGAACAGGAGTAAATATAGCTATGGGGGAGGATGAGATGAGAGTAAGAATGATGGAAGAATTAGAAACAATGCTAGAAGGGATGACAGTAACGATGACAGCTAAAGTATAAGTGCTGCTAAGAGAAAGAGAGAAGAGAGGCAGAGCGCGAGCAAACTTTCCCCAGTTAGATATCATCCCACACCGTACGAACAAATATTCCAGCCATATTTTGAGTGCAAATAAGCTGGTCTGCGAGACAAGAGAGCGAGAGAATGTAACATGGGTGGCTGTCACTCCAGTCTTTGTCTCCCTTCACGCCTTGGTTCACAGTCAGCTCAAAATTATACATTTCTGTGATTACTGGAGTCTGATTCAATTCATCATGACTGTAAATAATGAAGTAAAATAGTTTGAAAGCTAGAGACAAAAATAACATGGGGTATCTTTCATCCCTGAGGTAAAATCGTAGTGAGACTGCTATGCTGGAGATAAAGACGACGTGAGGTTTCAATACAAAAAAGTTCCGTTACTGAAAGCTTAAAAGTCAAAGAGAATCTGCAGCATTTTCTAAGAGGCAACGCTTATTAAGGTAAGCCTTAGCTCACTAGACCATCAAATTTATACCTATAAAATAGTTTCCATACGTTTTCTATAAAATATTTTCTCTAGAAATAATATATATTTTCCCACGGGATTATTCCTGTCTTTAAAGACAGGAATAATCCCGTTGGATTATTCCTGTCTGCTTGATAAGTGCATAAGTGTCTCAATTCTTCAAGCTGTCAGTTTCCAAAACTATTTATCACATCTGTCAGACACTGCAACATCATGGGATCTTGATACAAAGAATTCTTCAAAACTTGTCTAATCTTTGGACGAAGACCTACCTAGACTAGTGGATGGTTCCACTATGACCCCGCCTCCTCCTGCTTCGCCTCACCTGACTACAGTATATAAGCCACTGCTACGGCACTGTGCTGTGCTTTCTACAAGCTTGATGGACTGAACACATCGACTCCAGGCTGAGGGACTGATTACCTCAAACTCCTCTTTTCCTTATACCTTCCTGCTTTGTATAAGACTGATGAAGCCACTGTGTGGCGAAACGTTTCTTCATTAAAGATTCCCATATGTTGCATAAGTGTCTCAATTCTTCAAGCTGTCGGTTTTCAAAACCATTTATCACAAAGTAAACAATGATTTTGAAACAGGAGGCACGACCTGACGAAGTTACATATTTATAAACATTTCTTCATGGGATTTAAGCTTTACCATTATTTCAAGAAGGCTTAAATCACATTTAATTGAATAAACAACATTACTGGAGAATACTGTATCAGATCGTTGCCTTTAGGAGCGATATTAATTAGCAGAGATTAGATATATTTTGAACTGCGAGTCGACTGGCTTGGAGGATGAGCAGGGAACAGCGGCCATATCGTAATTTAACACTTTGGGAGGGCAGGTAGGAGATTTTCGGATTGAAACTAAGCTAATGTATGTTGGCACCCTGTCCACTCGAACACCCTTGCCCAACAAAATTATCTGACGCCACTGTCTAGAAGTGAAGGGGTGGCCCGGGAACAATTTAACCAACAAAAAAGGATTCTGCCTTTGTATAAAAATCTATTGTGCTTGACCATTGAATATACGGACATTTATTTTATTACGCCCACACAGTATATAGACTGCAATTATTAGTGGTGTGTTACAGACGGTGCAATTATTAGTGGTGTGAATATCCCAATGGTCGAAGAAGTGGCAGATGCAGTCTAATATAGACAAATGCAAAGTTCTAAATATTGGAAAGGATAATAACCATGCCACATATAAACTAAATAATGTAGATCTTAATATTACTGATTGCGAAAAGGATTTAGGAGTTCTGGTTAGTAGTAATCTGAAACCAAGACAACAGTGCATAAGCGTTCGCAATAAAGCTAACAGAATCCTTGGCTTCATATGTAGAAGCAGAAATAATAGAAATCCTCAGGTTGTTCTTCAACTTTACTTATCCTTGGTTAGGCCTCGTTTAAATTATGTTGCACAGTTCTGGTTACTTTATTACAGAATGGATATAAATGCACTGGAAAACGTACAGAAGAGGATGACAAAGATGATCCCATGTATCAGAAATTTTCCCTATGAGGATAGGCTGAGGGCTCTGAATATGAACTCTCTAGAAAGGCATAGAATTAGGGGGGATATGATTGAGGTGTATAAATGGAAAACAGGAATGAATAAAGGGGATGTAAACAGCGTGCGAAAAATATCTAGCCTAGACAGGACTCGCAGCAATGGTTTTAAGCTGGAAAAATTCAGATTCAGGAAGGATACAGGAAAGCACTGGTTTGGTAATAGAGTTGTGGATGATTGGAACAAACTCCCGAGTACCGTTATAGAAGCTAAGACGTGTAGTTTTAAAAATAGGTTAGATAAATACATGAGTGGGTGTTGGTGGGTGTGAGTTGGACCTGACTAGTGGTGCTGCTGGGTCAGATGCTGTGCTCCTTCCTTAAATGGAGGTGACCTGACTGGGTGGGCCATTGGTCTAAGCCGGGGGTTGACATGGGCCTGCCCCACATGGGCCAGTAGGCCTGCTGCAGTGGTCCTTCTTTCTTATGATCTTATGTTCTTATATAATAGGAATTAATAATTACTAACCTTGCCTTCCATATCTCAAGTAAGTGTGTTTAATGTTTTGTGTACGAGTGACGCTGGTCCTGTTGGTCCTTCGTACATTTTAATATGGAAAGAATGAATGCACAAGGAATCTGTGAGAGGAAGAGCATTACCTCTATTAATTTTCGAAAGCAGTAACCATCTCATATTAGAGAAACCTACGTAAGTTTTCACACAATCCATAGGCAGTCTCAAAACATCGCAACACACCCATCCATAAATTAAGTATTAACACACTATCTACATGTCAAGTCTCACCAAACCCATTCATAGGTAATCTCAAAACACCCATTCTTAGGTAGAGTCTTATAAACACCCATTCATATGTACTCTCAAAACATGCACTCATAGGTAGTCATAAAAACACCTATTGATAGGTAGTCTCAAAACACCCATGCATAGGTAGTGTCAAAACACCCATTCAAAGGTAGTCTCAAAAAACCCATTCATGGGTAGCCTCAAAATATCCCTCTATTAATCAACTCAACACACCATCCAGAAGATGAGTCTCAATAAACTGTCTATAGCTCGAGTTTTACTTCACGCAACTATAGGATCTGTCTCATCAAACCCGTCAACACGTCGTCTATACACACTCGTCGATACATTGAGTCTCAACACACCTGCCCATAAACAGTCTCTAAACACGTCTATAAGTATTGTCTCAACACGCTCGTCTATCAGTCGCATCGAAATGTAAATAAGGAAAATACTAAAAGACTAACATTTATAATAATCATATTCCCACAGGAAACAACTACCATGACTAGATAAGTTCTCTCCCTGAGCAGTTGCCATTCATACATATCCATCAGAACACTGGCCGGCCCCAACAAAATCCCACTGTTACTAATTCTATTCAGCCCCAAAACTCAGTTCACTGAATATGCTTTTCATTAAGGGATGGGGATTGGGGGGAGGGGGGATTACGGCCATACTTAATGAATATCATTCACGTTGTGAGCTCGTCAATGGATGAGTCAGGGATGCAGCGAAGAGGATCCGATGCGACCCTCTGCACGGTGTTGACTCCGGGGATTGGTAGAGACGTTAGGGAATACACCGATCATTTGTTCAAATACAAACATCTGTGCCCTCCCCACATCAATATGTATGGGGGAAATAGGCTAAGTGTAGGGAATGCTAAAAAACGAGTTTGTATAGGTTCAGTATTGTGTTCTTAGCTAGGGAGATAAAAATAATAGCGCATCTGTTATGGCAAATAGAAAATGTGTGTAAAAATTCTAAATAAACACACATATATATAATAAACACACACACACATACACACACACACAGACACACACATATATATATATATATATATATATATATATATATATATATATATATATATATATATATATATATATATATATATATATATATATATATGTATATATATATATGTCGTGCCGAATATGTAAAACTGGTCAATTAGCAAGAACTCATTTAAAATTAAGTTCTTTCTGAAAATTTCTCTTATACGTTTAAAGATATATTTTTTTCATTAATGTTGATGTAAAAATTTATAATTTTGCTCCAAAAGAACCTTAGAAAACTTACCTAACCTTATTATAACAAGAACAATTTATTTTAGCCTAACCCAACTAAATATGTTTTAGATTTGTTTACAATAATTTAATACTAAGCAAACACAGTGAAATATATATTTTTAGTTACCTTCAGAATGATTTTGGAGAAATTATTGCATACACAAATTTTTGTTTGTCCTATATGGCAAGATGAGCGTTGCTATTTAAGCCAAAATCGCAAGTTCTGCCTATTCGGCACGACATATATATATATATATATATATATATATATATATATATATATATATATATATATATATATATATATATATATATGCATGCAAACACTCACAGACAGGCGATCTTAACTATGCAAGACAAGCCACCGGGGGGGGGGAATCTTAAGCTCAAGTACTTTCACACTTCTCAGTGCATCATCAGGAGCTATGCAATGTTGCAAGGCAGCAGCTGAAGTGGTGAGAGGAAGTTTTCTCAGAGTAGCGCAGTGCGAGTCTGTCACCTGCCACAGTCTCTCTTAGAATGTGGGCCAACAGTTGGTGCCAGTCCTGCACCACCACCATCCCCCTCCCTCCATATGGAATAGGAGGGTTTTTGAAATGTCAAGTATTATGAAATTAAAAGATATAATAGCCAGTCCCAAGCTTTTTCTAGCTGCTTAGAACAGGTCATGTGACTTGAGAAAATACTCTTCTCAGTGGATACTATATATTTGAATAGTTATTATTTTGTGTAACCTTTTTAATTAATAAAAGAGAGGAAATGAATGTGCTATTTGCCCATTTAAATGTCTAGGTCTGGAGTACTCAAATGTTCCCAGGGGTACTCAGAAGTATCTCTTTATATTTTCCTAATTACTGTCAACCATTCTTCTCAGTATCGATTAATATGCCTACTTGGGAATCTTCTATAATATTCTGATAATATTTGTATGATCCAAATTTCTATTTCTAATATCCTTTAACCCCACTACCGTAATCTTGTGTACCTGTCAATATATGGTACAATAACAGCTAAATGCATTATATAACCATACACAACTGACGTAGCATGAAGTTTTGGTGCAGAGACACAGGTCAAGTTTCACCAATCCTTCATGATCACCTGGCATAATGAGCAATCCTGTGATTTTGTATAGCATTGTTGTTTTAGGTTGTGTACAATAGTCTCTACTAAATAGCTATTGAGCTTGTATAGCCTATAATTTGAGTTATATATGGTATTCATGTCATGTTTTAAGAGAGAAGATTCAATTATGTTTCTTTCTATGACAGAACTGTTTGGTACAATAAGCTGGGCAACAGCCCACCCCAGTGGGTGATTACAGGAATTAACATTGTTAAAGATAGCATTTGACTCCTGCCCTGTCCTGAGTATTTATGTTGGGCTATTCTAGTTTCCAGAAGTTTACCTGTTTGACCAGTATATGAGAGAGGACACTGAGAGCCTTGCGCATCTGTAGTCCAGAGTACTTAGAGTCTTAGAGGATGAAATCACGGAAATACAATTAACATTAATACAAACTTCTTTACTTCAACCTGCTATTTTCAGCACCCGAAAGTCTTGTTCCTTTATGTAATGGAGCCCAAAATTATAACCAAGAATAAATACCAAAAGCAAAGCCTAGGATGAAGTGTCACATGTATCGTACTTATTGTCACTCGCTTAATCTGACATCAAAGGTACCAACGCTCAGTGTAAAAGCGGATTAGGTGTTATTGCAGACATAACGTGTGGTGGAATCAATGCTGAAGCACCAATAATGCTGCTAACTGAATTGTCTCGTGAGAATAGTTCACTAAAGGACATAGCCATTATGACTTAAATACGTACTAGAACCAAATGTTGAACTTATCCTTTTACAAACATTAAAACTCAAATTATATAAGTACTCTTACTTCGAAAATATTCTATACAATTATTATTTTTATTTGGCTTAAAACAATTACATGCTCTTCATACAAATAAGTATATTGTATTGTTCGACCTAAGCCTTTACGAAAATACGTGAGACTTAATAATGGCACAGGACAGAACAAAACACTGTCGTTGAGAGTTTAGCTAGTTTTCCGGGAGAATGGCTAATGACTCAGGCTCGATCCCCAGCTGGCTACGGTAAACATAAACATTGTATTTTTTTGTGCAGTACATAAAGTGATGTTTGCATGTAATGAAATACTGTTAAGCACGAAGAATGCCACTATTATACATTTTAAACCACCTCTGTGTGTCTACCTACATGTATGAGCAATAAAATCACAGTAAACAGGTGATATCACAACACGAAGAACAACCACTCTGAAAGAAAACCGAAATTCCAAGCGTTTTCGTGAATTTTCACATTATCAAGGAAGTATAAAAACAAAATATCAACAGGAAGCCATATAAGGGCAAAACTACACCTCACAGTTGCGTCACAACACCCGACTCTGTAAAACACAACTGATAATCAACCCAAGCATTAAGATTTTTTACTTGTCTAAAGTATCATTAAATTCTTCCCAAATTTTATTAATTATAAATGAATCCAATTTAT
>NC_091324.1:10550211-10650211 GCF_038502225.1 Cherax quadricarinatus
CATGACTTTGCACTTGGTGGGGTTGAACTCCCGGAGCCAACTGCAGGACCAGGTCTGCAGCCTCTCGAGATCCCTTTTTAGTTCTGCCTGGTCTTCATCGGAATGAATTCTTCTCAACTTCACATCATCTGCAAACAGGGACACTTCGGAGTCTATTCCTTCCGTCATGTCGTTCACAAATACCAGAAACAGCACCAGTCCTAGGGCTGACCCCTGTGGGACCCGAATCGTCACAGGTGCCCACTCTGACACCTTGTCACGTACCATGACTTGCTGCTGTCTTCCTGACAGGTATTCCCTGATCCATTGTAGTGCCTTCCCTGTTATCCCTGCCTGATCCTCCAGTTTTTGCACTAATCTCTTGTGTGGAACTGTGTCAAACGCCTTCTTACAGTCCAAGAAAATGCAATCTACCCATCTCTCTCTCTCTTGTCTTACTGCTGTCACCTTGTCATAGAACTCCAGTAGGTTTGTGACACATGATTTCCTATCCCTGAAACCATGTTGGCTGCTGTCAATGAGATCATCCCTTTCTAGATGTTCCACCACTCTTCTCCTGATAATCTTCTCCATGACTTTGCATACTATACATGTCAGTGACACTGGTCTGTAGTTTAGTGCTTCATGTCTTTCTCATTTTTTTTAAAAATTGGGACTACATTTGCTGTCTTCCATACCTCAGGTAATCTCCCTGTTTCAATAGATGTGTTGAATATTGTTGTTAGGGGTACACCCATGGACAGATGTTATCCGACCCCACTGCCTTTGAGGTATCTACCTCACTCAGAAGCCTCTTCACTTCTTCCTCGGTTGTGTGTATTGTGTCCAACACTTGGTGGTGTACCTCACCTATCCCTCTTTCAGGAGTCCCTTCTGTCTCCTCTGTGAACACTTCTTTGAATCTCATGTTGAGTTCCTCACATACTTCACGGTCGTTTCTTGTTGTCTCTCCTCCTTCCTTCCTTAGCCTGATTACCTGATCCTTGACTGTTGTTTTCCTCTTGATGTGGCTGTATAACAGCTATGTCATTTTCATATTGTCGTTGGGCCTCCCTTCTTACATGTGCATATTCAATTCTGGCTCTATGACTGCTCTCCTTATTCTCCTGGGTCCTTTAACTTCTGTACATCTTCCATTTCCTAGCACACTTGGTTTTTGCCTCCCTGTACCTTTGGGTGGACCATGGGCTCATCCTGGCTTTTTCATTATTTCTGTTACCCTTGGGTACAAACCTCTCCTCAGATTCCTTGCATATTGTTGTTACATATTCCATCATCTCATTTACTGGCTTCCCTGCCAGTTCTCTGTCCCACTGAACTCTGTTCAGGAAGTTCCTCATTCCCGCGTAGTCCCCCTTCTTGTAGTTTGGCTTCATTCGCCCGGCCCTTCCTGCTTTCCCCTCCACTTGTAACTTTACTGTGTATTCGAAGCTTAAAACCACGTGATCGCTGGCCCCAAGGGGTCTTTCATATGTGGTGTCCTCAATATCTGCACTACTCAAGGTGAATACTAAGTCCAGTCTCGGTGGCTCATCCTCTCCTCTCTCTCTGGCAGTGTCCCTTACGTGTTGGTACATGAAGTTTTCCAGTACTATCTCCATCATCTTAGCCCTCCATGTATCTTGGCCCCCATGTGGCTCCAAGTTCTCCCAATCAATTTCCTTGTTAAAGTCATCCATGATCAGTAGCTTTGCCTTGCACGCATGAGCTCTTCTGGCCATTGCAGCCAGTGTGTCAACCATCGCTCTATTGCTCTCATCATTCTCTTGCCTTGGCCTCTGGCTGTTCTGTGGTGGGTTATACATCACTGCAATTACCACCCTGGGACCTGCTGATTGAAGTGCTCCTACTATGTAATCTCTTGCTTCTCCACTGTCTCCTTTCTCCAGCTCATCAAAATTCCATCGGTTTTTGATCAACAGTGCCACTCCTCCAACCCCCTGTTCCCTTTGTCTTTCCTCATTATCTGATATCCCAGTGGAAAGATGGCATCTGTTATCATACCTGTGAACTTGGTTTCTGTGAGAGCCATGATGTCTGGTGATGCCTCTCTGATTCTTTTGTGCCACTCTTCCCACTTATTTGTTATTCCATCAGCGTTTGTGTACCATACCTTCAGTTTCCTCTCCAACACTGTGTTTTGGGGGTATCTGTGAGGGTGGAAGACCTGGTAGCATACTGTGGGATTCTATAGCTGAGTGTTGGGTGGGAGCTGTGAGTATGGATTGAAGTTTGTGTTGGGATGGTGTGATAAGTTGTGGGGTTCTGGGGATGGTTCTGTGTGTGCTTGCTCTTGTTGCTCTGCCTTGCTCTGGTTGACCTCTGCTGATTCTGTCCTTGTCTCCCTTCCTAGCTCCTTTTGCTTTTGTGTCCTCTCCCTCAGCTGCTGTCATTCTGTTTGTGTTCTGTGTCTGTCTAGGAACACCCTCTTGTATTCTGCCGAGTACTTCAACCGTGGTTTCTCTTGGAGGATCCTGTTCCACACCGTTTCTGTCCTGAAAATCAGTAGATCAATCGTTTTCTCCCCTTCAAGTACTCCCCTATTCTCTGAAAACTTAAAATCTCGTCCATGGCCTCTTCACCTATTTCTGTGATGATGTTCTCAATCTCCTTTCTGCCTGCCGTCTTTCAGTGTGTGTCCTTCCCTCACTCTCCTGAATCCCATAAATAAACACTGACTTTGCCCTTTCCTCCTCCCATTGCCTTTCCCTCTGTGACTCTGAATCCTGTCTGAACATGGCCATTTTCTCCCTTGTTTTTTCCAGTAGCCCTTGGTAGCATGGCTGTGCCTCTGCACCCAGCTGCTCTCACCTTTCACTCCTTGGCAGTCTGATATGATTTAGCATAAGTTATATCTCCTTCCTTCCTGTTCAGCCTCCCAGCTTCATATGCTGCCTCCTCTGGTTAATACTCGTGTAACTCACTTCAGCCTGTTTACCTCATCTTCTAGGACCCTTATCCTGGCTACTGCAGTTTTGACTTGTGACTCCCAATTCTTCTTCTCCTCCTCCAACCTCTTTTCCAATTTCACAGACAGCTCAATCTCTATTTTTGTAGAAAGCTCTCCAAGTGTGTGTGTGTGTGTGTGTGTGTACTCACACACAACCAGCACAGATTCATGGGATCAACGTTCTGTAGTTTAAAAAATATGTTGGATAAATAAATGAGTGGGTGTGAATTGGACCTGGTTAGCTTGTGCTACTAGACCAGATGTCGTGCTCGTTCCTTTAGTGAATGTGACCTGACCTAACTAGGTTAGGGCATTGGCTTAAGCCGGCACAAGACTTGAACCTGCTTCGCATGGGCGAGTAAGCCTCCTGCCATGTTCCTTCTTTCTTGTGTTCCAATGTTCTATTTGTACTCACCTATTTGTGGTTGCAGGGGTCGAGATTCAGCTCCTGGCCCCACCTCTTCACTGACCGCTACTGGGTCCTCTCTCTCCCTGCTCCACGAGCTGTATCATACCTCGTCTTAAAACTACGTATGGTTCCTGCCTTCACTACATCACTTGCCAGACTACTCCACTTCCTGACAACTCTATGGCTGAAGAAATACTTCCTAACATCCCTTTGACTCATCTGAGTCTTCAACTTCCAACTGTGACCCCTTGTTTCTGTGTCCCCTCTCTGGAACATCCTGTCTCTGTCCACCTTATCTATTCCTCACAGTATTCTTTGTGTCGTTATTATATCTCCCTTAACCCTCCTGACCTCCAGTGTCGTCAGGCCGATTTCCCTTAACCTTTCTTCGTAGGACATTCCCCTTAGCTCTGGAACTAGCCTTGTTGCAAAACTTTGCAATTTCTCTAATTTCTTGAAGTGCTTGATCAGGTATAGGCTCAAAACTGGTGCTGCATACTCCAGTATGGGACTGACATACACGGTGTGCAGAGTCTTGAACGATTCCTTACTAAGGCATAGGAATGCTATTCTTAGGTTTGTAAAGTAAAAGGACACAAGTGCAACTAATGTGACATTTTATTGTGGCAACGTTTCGCTCTCCAGGAGCTTTATCAAGCCAGGCTTGATAAAGCTCCTGGAGAGCGAAACGTTGCCACAATAAAATGTCACATTAGTTGCACTTGTGTCCTTTTACTTTACATCCGTGACAGTGTCAGCGTGCCTCGTTGTGCTCCGGGTTTTCTGGTGTTTTCACGGTCGCTCTTACGTGCTACAACTTTAATTTGTGCCATCAATCCTATACGACACATCCCTCTAGCGCCTGGAACCAATCTTGGGCAGAAAACATTATATACTGAGTCAAAAAAGGAGAATTAGTGTGCACTACCTAGCAGAGTTTACTGCCAGAGGGGAATCATAGGCCTGTGTCCCGTGTGAAAAAAATAATAATAATTGAACTTTTCGTGTCAGAGGAAAGAAAGTCTCCCTGATAACATTGAGTATACATAGTGTATAGTGTATACTACAGTGGCTCCCTAGTATATTGATGATAAAGGCTAAAGTGTCATTTGAAAACAGGTGAATTTGTAAATGAAGTGATAAGCCTATAGAGGCAGGTGCCAGAAGTCGCCAGAATCTTACCACAGGTCAGCTGTTTTAATAATCTTCCCGGCCTGCTAGTGTACTCGCATATAATCTAGTGATACCAGTGAATAGCAGAATACAGTGTTGTAGTAGCAACTAACCAGTATTATAATGGTACTTAGTGGAGTGGAGTGACTTTCATTAGTTTCTTTTTTCTTGAAATACCAGACATATACTGTGAATTTCATATAACCTGTAGTTACCAGCGGTCGCAATATACACAACGAGAAGCAATTATTACTACAGAAAAAGCGTCCTTCCTCCAAAATTTGCACCAGTCAACTATAGTGATAATATAGCATTTATTGTGGTGGAGACGGAAAAAAAATAGAAAAGCTAGATACAGCGATTGATAAACAAGGGTTGAGGTCAACCGTTCGTCATTGTAGGAGCTGCCAGCAGTCACCGGCTCTTCAACACGCAAGTTATACTTTTGTATCAATCAAATCACAGATTACTCGGGTAGATAATTTCCAGTAGATCCTTCATGTGTTAGCTCAAATCACCGACCAGTATGGTTTAAATAAGTGACCCACTGATCAGATCAGATCGACTGGTCCGAACCCTTGACTGGTCCGAACCCTTGACTGGTCCGAACCCTTGACTGGTTTCAAACGGTTTCGTTGGACAATAAAGCAGACTGTAAACGGATGGGGTTGTAGGCGCCCTTATAAACACAAACATTAAATATAAATCAGGAACGTGCACGGTAAGCTGTCCAATATACAAAAACAATTAGAAACAGAAATACAAATAGCTAGAACTTCATTTAAGGAGGTTATTAATAGAATATTCAAGAGGTTGCTAGTAGAATTGCAGTAAATCAACCATTCAAATCATTATGAAGCTGTGTGTAGTCTGTGGTCAGTCAAACAAACGGGCTTCCACATGCATAAATTGTCATTTTTGTGGAAATTGGTGTCACGCCCCTTGTGCAGATATCCAAGAACTAGCTAAAAGCAGTATTAAAACAGGGAAGTGTTTTTGGGTATGCCCAAATGAGATAAATCTGTGGACTAAAATCACAAGGGTATTAAAAGAGGTCAACATCAAAGCTGCTTTCATAGAAAACCTGGAAGCTTTCTACAACAGATGGGAACATAAAAAGTCTGGGCTGAATGGTA
This sequence comes from Cherax quadricarinatus, assembly GCF_038502225.1. NCBI lineage: Eukaryota > Metazoa > Arthropoda > Malacostraca > Decapoda > Parastacidae > Cherax > Cherax quadricarinatus. The sequence continues at coordinate 10,555,880 of NC_091324.1, forward strand.
CTGCCCTTGATACTGGCCATGTAGTCAGAAACTGTAAGGCTGGAGATGATGTCCTGGTAGTCAGTAAATGTGGGGCTGATAGTGCTGTCCTGGGAGACAGTAATGGTGAAGCTGGAGGTGCTGTCCTGGGAGACAGTAATGGTGAAGCTGGAGGTGCTGTCCTGGGAGACAGTAATGGTGAAGCTGGAGATGCTGTCCTGGGAGACAGTAATGGTGAAGCTGGAGATGCTGTCCTGGGAGACAGTAATGGTGAAGCTGGAGATTTTGTCCAGGTAGTCGGGAATTATATGCAGGAAGGAATACATATAAATGACCTCATAGGGGACAGGAGCCATAGTAGGGAAACAAGTGTAGTCAAAGATAAGATAAAACCAATATTGCAAACTAGAAATACCGCAGGAAATAGCAAACAAGAGGACTCCACTAGCAATAGTGAGGATATATTACCAAAAACAACTGGTGGGAGCTCCATTGTTGGTGCTAGGGAGGATAGAAGTAAGACAGGGAAACATGCACCAACAGGGAATACAGTCACAGAAACCCAAGGCAAACGGAAACCAAGCCTGTGCACATACTATGCACTTGGTATCTGCTGGCATGGGAAATCTGGAAAAACAGATGGGATGTGCAACTATGACCACCCTAGAAAATGCCATGCCCATATGACAACAGGAAAATGCAAACTCCCTTCCTGTAAGCTTTTTCACCCTGAACTGTGTACCTCTTCAGTACAGGAAAGACTGTGCTATAACTTAAATTGCCAGGCATACCATCTAAAGGGGACAAAAAGATACAAAACATCCAGGCCATGGGAAAACCTGGGTAGCCACAGCCACTCAAGAGGGAGAGGTTTTTTAGTGCCAGGAAGGAAAAAAAACTGGCAGGAAATGGCAGAAATCGTACACCAAATCCAGTCATTCCTGGAGTGGAACCACAGTCGATGGCCTCCACTCCAAACCAACAGATACAGATACTAATGCCGGAAAAAAAATCCCCCCCCAGTACCAACAATACCACCAGTCCGATAACATTCTTCTTGGCAAATATACAGGGTCTAAAGCCAGCAACAAACAACAAAATACCTTTCATCTGTGGACTGCTTGCAGAGGCAAAGGCAATGTTCGCGGCTTTCACTGAGACCCACATAAAGGATCACTTGGACAACGAAATATGGATCCCAGGTTACAACCTATACAGATGTGACAGAGTGAACAGGCAAAAGGGGGTGGGGGGTTGGCCTGTACATTGCAGAGTCACTTGTTTGCACAGAACTGTTAAATGCCTCAAATGATGTAGTGGAAGTTTTAGCAGTAAAGGTCGAGAACCAAAACCTAGTCATTGTGGTAGTCTACAAGCCTCCGGATGCAACATCCCAGCAATTCCAGGAACAGCTGTTAAAAATTGACCACTGTCTGGAAAATCTTCCAGCTCCTGCACCCAACATCTTGCTCCTGGGGGATTTCAACTTAAGGTACCTAAAATGGAGGAATATAGCAAATAATATGGTTGCAGTAATAACACCAGGAGGCAGCTCTGATGAAAACTCACACTCACGCGAGCTTTTAAATCTCTGCACAAAATTCAATTTAAACCAGCAAATAATAGAGCCTACTAGACTGGAGAATACACTAGACCTCATCTTCACTAACAATGATGATCTGATAAGAAATGTCACCATATCAAAAACAATATACTCAGATCACAACATAATTGAGGTTCAGTCATGTATGCGCGGAGCCCCAGACCAACATAATGAGATTAGTCACGAGGGAGCATTCACCAAATTCAACTTCAATAACAAAAACATAAAGTGGGACCAAGTAAACCAAGTCCTAACCGATATAAGCTGGGAAGATATACTAAGCAACACAGACTAAAACTTATGCCTAGAACAGATTAACTCGGTGGCACTCGATGTATGCACAAGGCTTATTCCTCTAAGAAAAAGGAGGAGTAGATGTAAAATAGAAAGAGACAGGCGCTCCCTTTACAGGCGACGGAAAAGAATAACAGAGCGGCTAAAAGAGGTCAATATATCTGAAATGCGTAGGGAGAGACTGGTCAGAGAAATAGCAAGCATCGAACTTAAGCTAAAAGAATCCTTTAGGAGTCAGGAATCGCGGGAAGAACTAAAAGCCATAAATGAAATCGAAAGAAACCCAAAGTATTTCTTCTCCTATGCCAAATCAAAATCGAGAACAACGTCCAGTATTGGGCCCCTACTTAAACAAGATGGGTCCTACACAGATGACAGCAAGGAAATAAGTGAGCTACTCAAGTCCCAATATGACTCAGTTTTTAGCAAGCCGCTAACCAGACTGAGAGTCGAAGATCAAAATGAATTTTTTATGAGAGAGCCACAAAATTTGATTAACACAAGCCTATCCGATGTTATCCTGACGCCAAATGACTTCGAACAGGCGATAAATGACATGCCCATGCACTCTGCCCCAGGGCCAGACTCATGGAACTCTGTGTTCATCAAGAACTGCAAGAAGCCCCTATCACGAGCCTTTTCCATCCTATGGAGAGGGAGCATGGACACGGGGGTCGTCCCACAGTTACTAAAAACAACAGACATAGCCCCACTCCACAAAGGGGGCAGTAAAGCAACAGCAAAGAACTACAGACCAATAGCACTAACATCCCATATCATAAAAATCTTTGAAAGGGTCCTAAGAAGCAAGATCACCACCCATCTAGAAACCCATCAGTTACACAACCCAGGGCAACATGGGTTTAGAACAGGTCGCTCCTGTCTGTCTCAACTATTGGATCACTACGACAAGGTCCTAAATGCACTAGAAGACAAAAAGAATGCAGATGTAATATATACAGACTTTGCAAAAGCCTTCGACAAGTGTGACCATGGCGTAATAGCGCACAAAATGCGTGCTAAAGGAATAACAGGAAAAGTCGGTCGATGGATCTATAATTTCCTCACTAACAGAACACAGAGAGTAGTCGTCAACAGAGTAAAGTCCGAGGCAGCTACGGTGAAAAGCTCTGTTCCACAAGGCACAGTACTCGCTCCCATCTTGTTCCTCATCCTCATATCCGACATAGACAAGGATGTCAGCCACAGCACCGTGTCTTCCTTTGCAGATGACACCCGAATCTGCATGACAGTGTCTTCCATTGCAGACACTGCAAAGCTCCAGGCGGACATCAACCAAATCTTTCAGTGGGCTGCAGAAAACAATATGAAGTTCAACGATGAGAAATTTCAATTACTCAGATATGGTAAACATGAGGAAATTAAATCTTCATCAGAGTACAAAACAAATTCTGGCCACAAAATAGAGCAAAACACCAACGTCAAAGACCTCGGAGTGATCATGTCGGAGGATCTCACCTTCAAGGACCATAACATTGTATCAATCGCATCTGCTAGAAAAATGACAGGATGGATAATGAGAACCTTCAAAACTAGGGAGGCCAAGCCCATGATGACACTCTTCAGGTCACTTGTTCTATCTAGGCTGGAATATTGCTGCACACTAACAGCACCTTTCAAGGCAGGTGAAATTGCCGACCTAGAAAATGTACAGAGAACTTTCACGGCGCGCATAACGGAGATAAAACACCTCAATTATTGGGAGCGCTTGAGGTTCCTAAACCTGTATTCCCTGGAACGCAGGAGGGAGAGATACATGATTATATACACCTGGAAAATCCTAGAGGGACTAGTACCGAACTTGCACACGAAAATCACTCACTACGAAAGCAAAAGACTTGGCAGACGATGCACCATCCCCCCAATGAAAAGCAGGGGTGTCACTAGCACGTTAAGAGACCATACAATAAGTGTCAGGGGCCCGAGACTGTTCAACTGCCTCCCAGCACACATAAGGGGGATTACCAACAGACCCCTGGCAGTCTTCAAGCTGGCACTGGACAAGCACCTAAAGTCAGTTCCTGATCAGCCGGGCTGTGGCTCGTACGTTGGTTTGCGTGCAGCCAGCAGCAACAGCCTGGTTGATCAGGCTCTGATCCACCAGGAGGCCTGGTCACAGACCGGGCCGCGGGGGCGTTGACCCCCGGAACTCTCTCCAGGTAAACTGCTGCCTGTCATTTATAATCTTGTTCCATTCCAGGAGTTCCACCACTCTCCTCTTGATAATCTTCTCCATGACTTTACATACTATACACGTCAGAGACACTGGTCTATAGTTTAGTGCCTCGTTTCTGTCTCCTTTCTTAAAGATGAGGACTATATTTGCCGTTTTCCATACCTCAGGTAGTTGCCCAATTTCAAGGGATGTGTTGAAAATTGTGGTTAGTGGCACACACAGAAACTTTGCTCTCTCTCTCTCTAAGGACCCATGGAGAGATGTTGTCGGATCCCACCGCCATTGAGATATCAAGGTCAATTAGCAGCTTCTTCCCCTCCTCCTCGTTTGTGTGTATTTCATCCAACACTTGTTGGTGTACCCCTCTGTTTTGTCTTCCCAGTGGCCCTACTGCCTCCACTGTAAATAATTCCTTAAATCTTGTATTGAGCTCCTCACATACTTCTTGGTCGTTTCTTGTGAGCTCCCCTTCTTTCCTCAGCCTGATTACCTGGTCCTTGACTGTTGTCTTCCTCCTAACGTGGCTATAAAGCAGTTTCAGGTCAGATTTGACTTTCGATGCTATGACGTTTTCGTACTGCCGTTAGGCCTCCCTCCTTATCTGTGCATACTAGTTTCTGGCTCGTCGACTAATCTCTTTATTTTCTTAGGTCCTTTGCCTTCTGTACTTTTTCTATTCTCTAGTGCACTTAGTTTTTGCCTCCCTACACCTTCGGGTAAACCACGGGCTCATTCTGGTCTTCCCATTATTTTTGTTACCCTTGGGAACAAACCTTTCCTCTGCCTCCTTGCATTTTGTTGTTACGTAGTTCATCATTTCGTTTACTGACTTTCCTACCAACTCTTTCCCACTGCACCTCCTCCAGGAAGGGTGTGTGTGTGTGTATGTGTATGTGTGGAAATTTTTATAGGAGTGATTACTTGCACGTACCTCGACATTACATGCATACGAGTAATCTCCTTGGGAGACAACAACAATATTGTTTACCATAGTCACCCATGTAGACATGTGAGAAAACATAACCACCTCTGGTCACTGCAGGTGGCCCCCTCGACCCTCACAATCTTATCCATATCTATCCGAGACCAGTATAAATTGGGTATCACCCTCAAGTACGGCGCTACTAATTAATTGTGGACTGTATAGATTATATTAGTTTAACTGAATGAGGGGGGGGGGGGTAGGTTACACATGGATATACACATCAAGGAAAAAACACTTGTACATAATCCCACCACTTACCAGATATTCTCTGGGGGTCACTTGATGTAGCTGGATCACCCATAACCTATCAAATTACAACATACCTAACTGGCCAGTATCAGTCTGCTATAACTAGAAGGGTTACTTAACTGTGGGTGATTGATACTCCTTATTTCCTCCATTCACCATCTCATTTCGATGTCCTGCTACACTGACACAGTTCTCATTCCAGCAGGATGAGGTATCCGTTGGTTTGTCCCGGTTTAGAAGTTGTGACTCAATGAACTTCACTTTCCTCGTCACGTGAACAACGAGGTCTAATGTGTTCACTCGGAGCAAGGCGACTTATTTCACTTCACGCACTCTCTTAACTTAGCGTTATTATCATTAATTACATTACAATTCACAAGACGATTTAATGTCTCATAATTATTATACACATTAGAAATCACTCCATTAAGATCTGAGACCGATGAGTGATGATTAAACCAAGGGTAATTTTCCCCGGGACACAGTCCATGGTGACGCGCCAGTCACCCGGTCCTACCCTTATTCACTCATTTTACCACTCTATTACGGTAGTCCCGTAAATCACGTTCCCTCACTCTCCACCAGGAACAGTTACGACACTTCCTATTATGAAATGAGGCCTATATTAATCCTTAGGCCGCCGTGAATGCCAATTTCCTGGTTCCATGCTTTCCCAGCCTCCTCACTACATTCAAAACACTCCCGCCTCTCGTGCCCCAGTTCGACCTATACCCCCGCACATCTGCGCATGCGCAGCAGGAACCCAGTTGGTTCCATTGAAAATACAAATACATTTTGACCCAAATCAACACACTAAACACTTATGAGGCACTATAGCTTCGGAAATTAAATAATTTCCACAGTATGTATGTACATTATATATATATATATATATATATATATATATATACATATATATATATATATATATATATATATATATATATATATATATATATATATATATATATATATTATTTTTTTATTATCACACTGGCCGATTCCCACCAAGGCAGGGTGGCCCGAAAAAGAAAAACTTTCACCATCATTCACTCCATCACTGTCTTGCCAGAAGGGTGCTTTACACTACAGTTTTTAAACTGCAACATTAACACCCCTCCTTCAGAGTGCAGGCACTGTACTTCCCATCTCCAGGACTCAAGTCCGGCCTGCCGGTTTCCCTGAACCCCTTCATAAATGTTACTTTGCTCACACTCCATCAGCACGTCAAGTATTAAAAACCATTCGTCTCCATTCACTCCTATCAAACACGCTCACGCATGCCTGCTGGAAGTCCAAGCCCCTCGCACACAAAAGCTCCTTTACCCCCTTCCTCCAACCTTTCCTAGGCCAACCCCTACCCCGCCTTTCTTCCACTACAGACTGATACGCTCTTGAAGTCATTCTGTTTCGCTCCATTCTCTCTACATGTCCGAACCACCTCAACAACCTTTCCTCAGCCCTCTGGACAACAGTTTTGGTAATACTGCACCTCCTCCTAACTTCCAAACTACGAATTCTCTGCATTATATTCACACCACACATTGCCCTCAGACATGAAATCTCCACTGCCTCCAGCCTTCTCCTCACCGCAACATTCATCACCCATGCTTCACACACATATAAAGCCTTCTCCTCGCTGCAACATTCATCACCCATGCTTCACACCCATATAAGAGTGTTGGTAAAACTATACTCTCATACATTCCCCTCTTTGCCTCCAAGGACAAAGTTCTTTGTCTCCACAGACTCCTAAGTGCACCACTCACCCTTTTCCCCTCATCAATTCTATGATTCACCTCATCCTTCATAGACCCATCCGCTGACACGTCCACTCCCAAATATCTGAATACATTCACCTCCTCCATACTCTCTCCCTCCAATCTGATATCCAATCTTTCATCACCTGATATTTTTGTTATCCTCATAACCTTACTCTTTCCTGTATTCACTTTTAATTTTCTTCTTTTGCACACCCTACCAAATTCATCCACCAATCTCTGCAACTTCTCTTCAGAATCTCCCAAGAGCACAGTGTCATCAACAAAGAGCAACTGTGACAACTCCCACTTTATGTGTGATTCCTTATCTTTTAACTCCACGCCTCTTGTCAAGACCCTCGCATTTACTTCTCTTACAACCCCATCTATAAATATATTAAACAACCACGGTGACATCACACATCCCTGTCTAAGGCCTACTTTTACTGGGAAATAATTTCCCTCTTTCCTATGTACTCTAACTTGAGCCTCACTATCCTCGTAAAAACTCTTCACTGCTTTCAGTAACCTACCTCCTACACCATACACCTGCAACATCTGCCACATTGCCCCCCCTATCCACCCTGTCATATGCCTTTTCCAAATCCATAAATGCCACAAAGACCTCTTTAGCCTTATCTAAATACTGTTCATTTATATGTTTCACTGTAAACACCTGGTCCACACACCCCCTACCTTTCCTAAAGCCTCCTTGTTCATCTGCTATCCTATTCTCAGTCTTACTTTTAATTCTTTCAATAATAACTCTACCATACACTTTACCAGGTATACTCAACAGACTTATCCCCCTATAATTTTTGCACTCTCTTTTGTCCCCTTTGTCTTTATACAAAGGAACTATGCATGCTCTCTGCCAATCCCTAGGTACCTTACCCTCTTCCATACATTTATTAAATAATTGCGCCAACCACTCCAAAACTATATCCCCACCTGCTTTTAACATTTCTATCTTTATCCCATCAATCCCAGCTGCCTTACCCCCTTTCATTTTACTTACTGCCTCACGAACTTCCCCCACACTCACAACTGGCTCTTCCTCACTCCTACAAGATGTTATTCCTCCTTGCCCTATACACGAAATCACAGCTTCCCTATCTTCATCAACATTTAACAATTCCTCAAAATATTCACTCCATCTTCCCAATACCTCTAACTCTCCATTTAATAACTCTCCTCTCCTATTTTTAACTGACAAATCCATTTGTTCTCTAGGCTTCCTTAACCTGTTAATCTCACTCCAAAACTTTTTCTTATTTTCAACAAAATTTGTTGATAACATCTCACCCACTCTCTCATTTGCGCTCTTTTTACATTGCTTCACCACTCTCTTAACCTCTCTCTTTTTCTCCATATACTCTTCCCTCCTTGCATCACTTCTACTTTGTAAAAACTTCTCATATGCTAACTTTTTCTCCCTTACTACTCTCTTTACATCATCATTCCACCAATCGCTCCTCTTCCCTCCCGCACTCACTTTCCTGTAACCACAAACTTCTGCTGAACACTCTAACACTACATTAAATTTTAAACCTACCCCATACCTCTTCGACCCCATTGCCTATGCTCTCATTAGCCCATCTATCCTCCAATAGCTGTTTATATCTTTCCTTAACTGCCTCCTCTTTTAGTTTATAAACCTTCACCTCTCTCTTCCCTGATGCTTCTATTCTCCTTGTATCCCATCTACCTTTTACTCTCAGTGTAGCTACAACTAGAAAGTGATCTGATATATCTGTGGCCCCTCTATAAACATGTACATCCTGAAGTCTACTCAACAGTCTTTTATCTACCAATACATAATCCAACAAACTACTGTCATTTCGCCCTACATCATATCTTGTATACTTATTTATCCTCTTTTTCTTAAAATATGTATTACCTATAACTAAACCCCTTTCTATACAAAGTTCAATCAAAGGGCTCCCATTATCATTTACACCTGGCACCCCAAACTTACCTACCACACCCTCTCTAAAAGTTTCTCCTACTTTAGCATTCAGGTCCCCCACCACAATTACTCTCTCACTTGGTTCAAAGGCTCCTATACATTCACTTAACATCTCCCAAAATCTCTCTCTCTCCTCTGCATTCCTCTCTTCTCCAGGTGCATACACGCTTATTATGACCCACTTCTCGCATCCAACCTTTACTTTAATCCACATAATTCTTGCATTTACACATTCATATTCTCTTTTCTCCTTCCATAACTGATCATTCAACATTACTGCTACCCATTCCTTTGCTCTAACTCTCTCAGATACTCCAGATTTAATCCCATTTATTTCCCCCCACCGAAACTCCCCTACCCCCTTCAGCTTTGTTTCGCTTAGGGCCGGGACATCCAACTTCTTTTCATTCATAACATCAGCAATCATCTGTTTCTTGTCATCTGCACTACATCCACGCACATTCAAGCATCCCAGTTTTATAAAGTTTTTCTTCTTCTCTTTTTTAGTAAATGTCTACAGGAGAAGGGGTTACTAGCCCATTGCTCCCGGCATTTTAGTCGCCTCATACGACACGCATGGCTTACGGAGGAAAGATTCTTTTCCACTTCCCCATGGACAACAGAAGAAATAAAGAAGAACAAGAGCTATGTAGCAAAAGGAGAAAAACCTAGATGTATGTATATATATATGCATGTGCATGTCTGTGAAGTGTGACCAAAGTGTAAGTTGGAGTAGCAAGATATCCCTGTTATCTAGCGTGTTTATGAGACAGAAAAAGACACCAGCAATCCTACCATCATGCAAAACAGTTACAGGTTTCTGTTTCACAGTCATCTGGCAGGACGGTAGTACTTCCCTGGGTGGTTGCTGTCTACCAACCTACTACCGACATATATACATATATATATATATATATATATATATATATATATATATATATATATATAAATACATATATATATATATATATATATATATATATGCAAAACAACCACTCTGAAAGAATAGAGAAATTCCAAGCGCTTTCGTGACTACTCACATTATCAAGGAACTATGAAAGTGAAGCATCCAAGGAAGCTATATAAGGGGTCGGCCAGCACCTCACTATTTGTTTTGCATATTTTGAAATCACCTGTTTAGTGAGGCTCAAGTTAGAGTATGTAGGAAAGAGGGAAATTTTTTTTTCCCAGTAAAAGTAGGCCTTAGACAAGGATGTGTGATGTCACCGTGGTTGTTTAATATATTTATAGATGGGGTTGTAAGAGAAGTAAATGCGAGGGTCTTGGCAAGAGGCGTGGAGTTAAAAGATAAAGAATCACACACAAAGTGGGAGTTGTCACAGCTGCTCTTTGCTGATGACACTGTGCTCTTGGGAGATTCTGAAGAGAAGCTGCAGAGATTGGTGGACGAATTTGGTAGGGTGTACAAAAGAAGAAAATTAAAGGTGAATACAGGAAAGAGTAAGGTTATGAGGATAACAAAAAGATTAGGTGATGAAAGATTGAATATCAGATTGGAGGGAGAGAGTATGGAGGAGGTGAACGTATTCAGATATTTGGGAGTGGACGTGTCAGCGGATGGGTCTATGAAAGATGAGGTGAATCATAGAATTGATGAGGGAAAAAGAGTGAGTGGTGCACTTAGGAGTCTGTGGAGACAAAGAACTTTGTCCTTGGAGGCAAAGAGGGGAATGTATGAGAGTATAGTTTTACCAACGCTCTTATATGGGTGTGAAGCGTGGGTGATGAATGTTGCAGCGAGGAGAAGGCTGGAGGCAGTGGAGATGTCATGTCTGAGGGCAATGTGTGGTGTGAATATAATGCAGAGAATTCGTAGTTTGGAAGTTAGGAGGAGGTGCGGGATTACCAAAACTGTTGTCCAGAGGGCTGAGGAAGGGTTGTTGAGGTGGTTCGGACATGTAGAGAGAATGGAGCGAAACAGAATGACTTCAAGAGTGTCTCAGTCTGTAGTGGAAGGAAGGCGGGGTAGGGGTCGGCCTAGGAAGGGTTGGAGGGAGGGGGTAAAGGAGGTTTTGTGTGCGAGGGGCTTGGACTTCCAGCAGGCATGCGTGAGCGTGTTTGATAGGAGTGAATTGAGACAAATGGTTTTTAATACTTGACGTGCTGTTGGAGTGTGAGCAAAGTAACATTTATGAAGGGATTCAGGGAAACCGGCAGGCCGGACTTGAGTCCTGGAGATGGGAAGTACAGTGCCTGCACTCTGAAGGAGGGGTGTTAATGTTGCAGTTTAAAAACTGTAGTGTAAAGCACCCTTCTGGCAAGACAGTGATGGAGTGAATGATGGTGAAAGTTTTTCTTTTTCGGGCCACCCTGCCTTGGTGGGAATCGGCCAGTGTGATAATAATAATAAAAAAATATATGAGACCCCCTTGTCATCAGAGAAAACAATACACTTTTTTTAGAAATTTTTCCCCAGAGCTTTTATTTTTTTCCTTCCAACCCCTATATATATATATCTATTGAATTTTTATAATCTGTGTATGGGTGGAAGTATCGTTTCGCCCTTCACATGCTATTACATATCAGGAGCCACTATGATTGTAGATTCACAGGAATATTTCTCTATCTCCCCAACACATGTGCACAACTAACATGGTTGATTTCGTCTGGTTACTGCTCTTAGCTGTTTGCAAAATGTCTACAATTGTCCAAACTGCTAGAAAGTTGTACTTACAGTTAATAGCTGTCAGTATCCTATGAAGCATTCGATGGGACTTACCTTTATTCACTGTAGTTTCTGGGACCTGAAATTAAACAAGTTATCCATAATTCCTGGGTTTCTTTCACTTTTCGATCAAAGAAAACGATAAAGTTACTTGGTAACTATACTAAATAACGTTAATAATAATAATAATAATAATAATAATAATAATAATAATAATAATAATAATAATAATAATAATAATGATAATAATAATAATATCATTATTTACTACAAGTACATGTACATGGTATACAGGCCTAGCTGACATCAATGACATACTACTATATAGAAAGCCGCTTGGAGAATACCGGCGAAAAAAAAAAAATTATGCTGAGCATTTTGGGCAAATTGGGTCAGTTTTTGTCCCAGGATGCGACCTGCACCAGTCGACTCACACACAAGTACCCATTTTGAACTGATGGGTGGACAGGGACAGCAGGTATCTTCTGGAAACACGTCCCTAATGTTTTCCAGCCGTACCGGAGGAGATTCGAACCCCGGACCTCAGTGTGTGTTTGTTTGTTTAGGTGTGTGTGTGTGTACTTACCTATTTGTACTCACCTATTTGTGGTTGCAGGGGTCGAATCATAGCTCCTGGTCCCTCCTCTTCACTGATTGCTACTGGGTCCTCTCTCTCCCTGCTCCATGAGCTTTATCAAACCTCGTCTTAAAACTATGTATGGTTCCCACCTCCACTACGGCACTTTCTAGGCTGTTCCACTGCCTGACAACTCTATGACTGAAGAAATACTTCCTAACATCCCTTTGACTCATCTAAGTCTTCAACTTCGAAGTGTGACCCCTTGTTTCTGTGTCTCGTCTCTCGAACATTTTGTCTTTGTCCACTTTGTCTATTCCGCGCAGTATTTTATATGTCGTTACGATGTGTCCCCGTACCCTACGGTCCTCCAGTGTCGTCAGGCCAATTTCCCTTAACCTTTCTTCGTACGACAGTCCTCTTAGCTCTGGGACTAGTCTTGTTGCAAACCTTTGCACTTTCTCTAATTTCTTGGCGTGCTTGACCAGGTGTGGATTCCAAACTGGTGCTGCATATATATATATATATATATATATATATATATATATATATATATATATATATATATATATATATATATATATATGTGTGTGTGTGTGTGTGTGTGTGTGTGTGTGTACTCACCTATTTGTGGTTGCAGGGGTCGAGTCATAGCTCCTGGCCCAGTCTCTTCGCTGATTGCTACTAGGTCCTCTCTCTCCCTGCCCCATGAGCTTGATCATACCTCGCCTTAAAACTATGTATGGTTCCCGCCTCCACTACGTCACTTTCTAGGCTATTCCACGGCCTGACTACTCTATGACTGAAAAAATACTTCCTAACATCCCTTTGATTCATCTGAGTCTTCAACTTCCAATTGTGACCTCTTGTGTCTGTGTCCCTTCTCTGGAACATCCCGTCTTTGTCCACCTTGTCTATTCCGTGCAGTATTTTATATGTCGTTATCATGTCTCCCCTGGCCCTCCTGTCCTCCAGTGTCGTCAGGCCGATTTCCCTCAACCTTTCTTCGTAGGACAATCCCCTTAGCTCTGGGACTAGTCTTGCTGCAAACCTTTGCACTTTCTCTAATTTCTTGACGTGCTTTGCCAGGTGTGGATTCCAAATTGGTGCTGCATACTCCACTATGGGCGTGACGTAAATGGTATACAGAGTCTTGAACGAATCCTTACTGAGGTATCGGAACGCTATCCATAGGTTTGCCAGGCGCCCGTATGCTGCAGCAGTTATCTGATTGATGTGCGCTTCAGGAGATATGCTCGGTATTATACTCACCCCAAGATCTTTTTCCTTGAGTGAGGTTTGCAGTCTTTGGCCTTCTAAACTATACAGTGTCTGCGGTCTTCTTTGCCATTCCCCAATCTTCATGACTTTGCATTTGGCAGGGTTAAACTCAAGGAGCCAGTTGCTGGATCAGGCTTGGAGCCAGTTGCTGGACCAGAATTGTAGCCTGTCCAGGTCTCTTTGTAGTCCTGCCTGGTCCTCATCCGATTTGATTCTTCTCATTAACTTCACATCATTTGCAAACAAGGACACTTCTGAGTCTATCCCTTCCGTTATGTCATTCACATACCAAGAACAGCACATGTCCTAGGACTGACCCGTGGAACCCCGCTTATCACAGGCGCCCAGTCTGACACCTCGTCACGTACCATGACTCGTTGTTGCCTCCCTGTCAGGTATTCTCTGATCCACTGCAGTGCCTTTCCTGTTATGTGTGGCTGATCCTCTAGCTTTTGCAGTAACCTCTTGTGTGTGTGTGTGTGTGTGTGTGTGTGTGTGTGTGTGTGTGTGTGTGTGTGTGTGTGTGTGTGTGTGCAAGGAATTCGCAAGAGCAGGCAAAATATGCACAAACAATGATCTCTGGCCGAAGGAGACTCAAACCTACGAACCTTGGAACAATACACAGTGCTTTACCATTCTCACCACACTGGACCAATACCTTGGCGCCTAGCTCACGCTAGTCGTTGATCCAAGGCAGCCAATTTGTTGTTAAAATCTCTAGTTGGTCGATGCATGCAGGGGATGAAATGAAAAGCTGTAAGCATTCTCCCTGAAAGCTGGCTGCCTTGGATCAACATCTAGCGTGATCTGGGCGCCAAGGTATTGGTCCAGTGTGGTGAGAATGGTAAAGCACTGAGTACCTTGTTCCAAGGTTCGTAGGTTCGAGTCTCCTTCGGCCAGAGATCAGTGTTTGTGTATATTTCGCCTGCTCTTGCGAATTCCTTGCATTGTTAAAATCTCTAGTTGGTCGATGCATGCAGGGGATGAGATGAAAAGCTGTAAGCCTTCTCCCTGAAAACTGGCTGCCTTGGATCAACATCTAGCGTGAGCTGGGTGCCACGGTATTGGTCCAGTGTGGTGAGAATGGTAAAGCACTGAGTACCTTGTTCCAAGGTTCGAGTCTTCTTCCGCCAGAGATCAGTGTTTGTATATATATATATATATATATATATATATATATATATATATATATATACACATATATATATATTATTTTGACCACGAACGAGTGGAATTGATCAATAACAACATTGCACTAAACAAGGACTCGAACCCATGCTGCTTTGGCCTGCCTCATGGTGGGCGAAAACACATGACGCCCTTATCCACTAAATCATACGATCTTTATGAGTAGGGCATCCAGCGGAACTGGATGTGGTACTCCCTACCCAAGGACACACGATGGTGTGGATGACTCTAGGCTAATTTCATTCTAGTCCCTGTTTGGTGTACTAGTTCAACGAGCAGTATTTTATATTATTTTGACGACGAACGAGTGGTATTGATCAATAACAACAGTGCACTAGCCAAGGGCTCGAACCCATGCTGCTTTGGCCTGCCTCATGGTGGGCGAAAACACATGACACCCTTATCCACTGAACCATACAATCCTTAAGAATGAATATATATATATATATATATATATATATATATATATATATATATATATATATATATATATATATATATATATATATATATATATATATATATATCACAGCGAACCAGGAAATAATCAATGCTGTGCGAAGAATCCTCCCGGAAGTCTCTACTACCACTCCGTCCAACAGTACCCTCTTGGTAGCACCGCTGGGTCACCAGGCCATTGATACTGTCCTCAGGGACAAATTGAATGACCTGATGAGAATGGAGGAGAGAATAAGCGATCTTGATGCCCATGATGCTCTGTATCTCCTCACAAGGTGTCTTACTATGCCAAGACTCACTTACTTCCTCAGGTGTGCACCCTCTTTTGACAACCCAACACTCGATGAATATGACGCACACCTGAGATCAACTTTTAAGAAAGTGCTGAACCTGTCACTAGAGGATAAGCAATGGGATCAGGCAACCCTCCCAGTGCGACTGGGAGGTACAGGGGTGCGCAAAGCAACGCATGTTGCTTTACCTGCTTTTCTGTCTTCGTGTTTGGCTTCCAGTGCATTAGTCAAGAAGATAGTTCCCGAACGCTTGAGAGACGTGGTAGGAGCTCAAGACCCCAGGTTTACTGAAGCAGCGATTCAGTGGGACACCCTTACAGACTCCTCCAGTAGACCAGCTCCTCCCAAAGAGCACAAACAGTCCCACTGGGACAAACCGATCATGGAAAAAATTGCCAACACAATGCTCTCCAATGCTTCAGGAAAGAACAAAGCTCGTCTCCTGGCAGTGAAGGCACCACACTCAGGAGATTTCCTGTTAGCTGTTCCCAATTCCTCCCTGGGCACCCATCTCGACGCACAGGCCATTCGGATTGGTGTTGCTCTTCGCCTAGCCGCCCCCATCCTCACCGAACATTGGTGTATTTGTGGCAGTGCGACAGCTGATCAATTCGGACTTCATGGTCTCATGTGTCACACAGCAGAAGGGAAGTATGCCAGACATGAGGAGGTCAATGACATCATAAAGAGAAGACTCGCCAAAGCCCGTTGCCCAGCTCAACGGGAACCCCAAGTACAGTGGTCTGATGGAAGTCAAAAGCGTCCTGATGGAGCCACTATGCTACCCTGGAAGGATGGAAAGCAGATTGCCTGGGAGTACACCTGTGATGCATTATTATTATTATAATCAAGGGGGAAGCGCTAAACCCGGAGTATTATACAGCGCCTGGGGGGGATGTGGAAGGCATTCAGGCTTAATTTGGGGAACTGGAGCACAGATCCAATTCCCTAAATCAAGAGCCCCTCACCAACATCAAGGAACCTTCCTTGAGGGGTACCTGTGCCGCAACATTGGCAGACGCCTACTTGCTATACTCCGTAGTGGAAGGGAGTGGAGCTGCCAGCCACAGGGAGACCCAGAAGATCCGAAAATATGAAGACCTTCCCCCATGCTATAACTTCATTCCAATAGGGTCGGAGACCCTTGGAGCATGGGGCAAGTGTGCTCTAAAGTTCCTCAAAAAGCTGGGTGAAAAGCTTATCATAAAAACCGAGGACCACAGGGCGACCAGCTTCCTCTTTCAGAGACTCAGTGTTGCGATCCAGAAAGGAAATGCCTGCAGCATTCTGGGCAAGCGGTCCACCGCAGGGGAGCTGGACGAAGTATTCGAGATGTAGCTCTGAGTTACATATGCTGTTTTACTTTCTGTTGTATTTTTGTGAATGTTTGGCCAATGCATTTTGTCTTTAAATAAAACATACTTGAAATATAGGGGGTGGTAGGAGAAAATTCTCAAACAGCTTCAGGGAGAACCTTGAGTTTGACCTGAAGCAAGTTTATTCTTTTCTCTGAGGAAGAGGGTCCCCAGGACAGTTCTAGAGGTGGTACCTCCCTATATTATATATATATATATATATATATATATATATATATATATATATATATATATATATATATATATATATATATCCTAACCTGTCTAGTTGGGCCAGTGGGCCTGCTGCAGTGTTCTTTTTCTTATGAGTCACGCATCAGGTGTTGCTTTGTTGTGGGTTGTGATGGTGAGGTGTGGTCTAGACCCTTTATATGCCTTCCTTTAATGCATCACTTTTATTGTTCCTTGATAATGTTAGTAGTTACGAAAGCACTTGGAATTTCATTATTCTTTCACAGTGTTTGTTATGCATGTATATATATATATATATATATATATATATATATATATATATATATATATATATATATATATATATGCAAAACAACCACTCTGAAAGAATAGAGAAATTCCAAGCGCTTTCGTGACAACTCACATTATCAAGGAACTATGAAAGTAAAGCATCCAAGGAAGCTATATAAGGGGTCTGGCCAGCACCTCACTATCAGATCCCACAACGGTTCAACACCTGACGTGCGCCGACCCAACTTGGATAGGTCCTTTGCACAACTCACCCCACAAACTATTCTACCCAAGAAAATTTAAAAATTATTTGTCCAGTGTATTATTAAATTCTTCCCAAATTCTATTAATTATAAATGGATCTAATTTATATAAACCAAAGAAAATATTCATATTATTATAAAAACTGCTTTTTATGAAACAAGATTCAATTATATTCCTGTCGACCATGGACTTGCTTGATACTACTATCTCAACTTTTTGAAAATCAATTGGATGGTTAAAATCTCTTACATGAATAAATAGAGCATTGGAATATTGTCCAGTTCTAATGCTATATTTATGTTGTTTTAATCTTAGTTCGAGATTTTTACCAGTTTGACCGTAATGAACTTTATCGCAAATTTTACAAGGAATCTTATAGACACATCCATCAGCATTTTGGGGGGAATTCTTTATCAAAAGTTTTTTTACTGTATCAAGATTTTTGAATACAACTTTAATATTAAATGTCTTAAGAAGAGAAGGCATATCAACCAAGTTTTCATGGTAAGGGAGAACCAACATATTTTTAGTTGAATAAGGCTGGTTGTCCCTTTTTGGATTGTAAAAAGTATTTCTAGCAACTTTAAAAGATTTATCAATTACATTTCTTGGGTATTTTAAATCATTACCTATTTCATAAATTTTGGATATTTCCTCATCTATGAACTCAGGACTACAAATTCGTAAAGCTCTCATAGATGAGGAAATATCCAAAATTTATGAAATAGGTAATGATTTAAAATACCCGAGAAATGTAATTGATAAATCTTTTAAAGTTGCTAGAAATACTTTTTACAATCCAAAAAGGGACAACCAGCCTTATTCAACTAAAAATATGTTGGTTCTCCCTTACCATGAAAACTTGGTTGATATGCCTTCTCTTCTTAAGACTTTTAATATTAAAGTTGTATTCAAAAATCTTGATACAGTAAAAAAACTTTTGATAAAGAATTCCCCCCAAAATGCTGATGGATGTCTATAAGATTCCTTGTAAAATTTGCGATAAAGTTTATTACGGTCAAACTGATAAAAATCTCGAACTAAGATTAAAACAACATAAATATAGCATTAGAACTGGACAATATTCCAATGCTCTATTTATTCATGTAAGAGATTTTAACCATCCAATTGATTTTCAAAAAGTTGAGAAAGTAGTATCAAGCAAGTCCATGGTCGACAGGAATATAATTGAATCTTGTTTCATAAAAAGCAGTTTTGACAATAATATGAATATTTCCTTTGGTTTATATAAATTAGATCCATTTATAATTAATAGAATTTGGGAAGAATTTAATAATACACTGGACAAATAATTTTTAAATTTTCTTGGGTAGAATAGTTTGTGGGGTGAGTTGTGCAAAGGACCTATCCAAGTTGGGTCGGCGCGCGTCAGGTGTTTAACCGTTGTGGGATCTGATAGTGAGGTGCTGGCCAGACCCCTTATATAGCTTCCTTGGATGCTTTACTTTCATAGTTCCTTGATAATGTGAGTAGTCACGAAAGCGCTTGGAATTTCTCTATTCTTTCAGAGTGGTTGTTTTGCATATTCTGAAATCACCTGTTTACTGTGATCTTATTGCATGTATATATATGTGTATATATATATATATATATATATATATATATATATATATATATATATATATATATATATATGTGTGTGTGTGTGTGTGTGTTTGTGTGTGTGTGTGTGTGTGTGTGTGTGTGTGTGTGTGTGTGTGTGTGTGTGTGTGTGTGTGTGTGTGTGTGTGGTGCCGAAAATGTAAAACTGGTCAATTAGCAAGAACTCATTTAAAATTAAGTCCTTTCTAAAATTTTCTCTTATACGTTTAAAGATATATTTTTTTCATTAATATTAATGTAAAAATTTATAATTTTGCACCAAAAGAATCTTAGAAAACTTGCCTAACCTTATTATAACAAGAGTAATTTATTTTAGCCTAACCCAACTAAATATATTTTAGATTTGTTTACATTAATTTAATATTAAACAGAGTAAAATATATTTTTTTCGTTAGGTTCAGAATGATTTTGGCGAAATTATTGCATATACAAATTTTCGTTTGTCTTATATGGCAAGATGAGCGTTGCTATTTAAGCCAAGATCGGAAGTTCTGCCTATTCGGCACGACATATATATTATATATATATATATATATATATATATATATATATATATATATATATATATATATATATATATATATATATATATATCAATGATATCACGAAACAAGTGATTTAGAATCATTAACAGAACTGCGGCTTGTCCAGGACTCGATCCTGCGTTCAAATGCCCAGCTGTGTGTGGACTGACCAAGGTATGCATCACTCTCTCCATTAGTCCATTGGACCACCATCTGAGGAGCTGGATGTGATTTTCGCATTATAATCAGTGACAAACACGTAACAATATGTACTAGATATGTATCTCTCACACCTCATGTACTGTATATGCCATCTTGTTATCAACAATGTATCTCTTGAAAAATTTACACACATGTGCAACATCTGGGTATCTTTATTGTAGACCTGTCGCCAACTAGTGGCTTTTTCAATATAAATTCTAGGACATTATTTGAAGACAGTAGAACTATGTGAGAACTTTGTGAAAAGGTACAAGGCATCATGGGAGTAGAAATACTTTAAGAATTCATCAAAGGTATATCACCCCCAGTGCTCCTCTGCTGTCACTGCATAAGAGCTAGGCATAAGTTCCTGCAAGCCCGAGCTAGGCAACGTGCCTGTCTACAGGGGAACTTGAACCTGGCATTTTTTTTTTTTTTTTTTACTACAGAGTTCACTATCAATTCTCCCAACATGCATGGATCAAAGGGAATTTCCAAATATTTCACTACTGTGATGGGTTCCCTGTTACATAGCACATTAAAAATATTTCTCTTTCAATTTATTTTTGCGCCAAACAGTACGGTTTCTGTATATACCATGTATGAATATATACGTCACGATTCATCGTTCATTGGATGAGTTACCGGTTTGAGTATATAGTAAAAAAAAAAAAAAAAAAAAATGTCACTTGGAGAAAGGAACATTATAGAGACGCTCCACCTGTGGACAGGATTCTTCAGTCACTAAATGAAAAAGCCAGTCCACAGGTGAAACGTTTCAATAGACTTCCTCACTGCAATTGAGTATTTTTTTTCATCGTTTGTCGGCTTGACTCAAGAAATCATAATGACACGATTGCAAACAAACCATACCCCCGGCCGGGATTGAACCCCCGGTCATAGAGTCTCAAAACTCCAGCCCGTCGCGTAAGCCACTAGACCAGCTAGCCACAATAAGATTCATCCAACTAGGTATATTTCTATGGTGTCATTACGATTTCTTGAGTCATGTTGACGGCCGTGAAGGAACTTGAGCTAGAGTTCGTCACGGCCACGCTAGCTGGAGATTCATCTGTAAAAACTTGCATTTGTGGTCACAGTGGTGCCTGTGGTAACCTTCCTATGGTGTAGAAATATACCTAGTTGGATGAATCTTATTGTGGCTAGCTGGTCTAGTGGCTAACGCGATGGGCTGGAGTTTTGAGACTCTATGACCGCGGGTTCAATCCCGGCCGGGGGTATGGTTTGTTTGCAATCGTGTCATTACGATTTCTTGAGTCATGTTGACGGCAGTGAAGGGACTTGAGCTAGAGTTCGTCACGGCCACGCTAGCTGGAGATTTGTCTATAAAAACTTGCATTTGTGGTCACAGTGGTGCCTGTGCTAACCTTCCTATGGTGTAGAAATATACCTAGTTGGATGAATCTTATTGTGGCTAGCTGGTCTAGTGGCTAACGCTACAGGCTGGAGTTTTGAGACTCTATGACCGCGGGTTCAATCCAGGCCGGGGGTATGGTTTGTCGGCTTTGTGCCATTTGTTTCCAAGGTTAAACCGCACCTCTTACAACAGTGACTCTCGCACAGAGAATCAAAAGTTAATCACTTCACTGGAACTGTGTGAAAATTGATGGTGAAAAGGTAGTCTGTTCCTACCAACCCTCCAGGTCCTTTCCCTACTCTCGACCACACCCGCCATCCTACGGAGGATTGCAAACTGACCGCTGCGCCTTAATAACCCCCCTCCCTCAGTACCATCTTCATTCTCCCTCTGCCCCCAGCCCCCAGTAACATCTTAAATGCCCCAAGCCCCTCAGTACCATCTTCAGTGCCCCTAGCACCCCAGTACCATCTTCAGTGCCTTTCTGTCCTCACCCCCAGTACCAATTCAGTGCTCCTCTGTCTCCACCCCCAGTACCATCTTCACTGCCCCTCTCCCCCCACCCCCAGTGCCATCTTCACTGCCGTTCTGTCTCCACCCCCAGTACCATATTCACTGCCCCTCTGTCCCCACCCCCAGTACAATCTTCAATGCCCCTCTGTCCCCCCCAGTACCATCTTCACTGCCCCTCTGTCTCCACCCCTAGTACCATCTTCACTGCCCCTTTGTCTCCACCCCAAGTACCATCTTCAGTGCCCCTCTGTCCCCACCCCCAGTACCATTTTCAGTGCTCCTCTGTCCCCACCCCAGTACCATTTTCACTGCCCCTCTGCCCCCACCCCCAGTACCATCTTCACTGCCCCTCTGTCCTCATCCCCAGTACCATCTTCAGTGCTCCTCTGTCCCCACCACCAGTACCATCTTTACTGCCCCTCTCCCCCCGCCCCCAGTACCATCTTCACTGCCCCTGTCTCCACCCCCAGTACCATCTTCACTGCCCCTCTGTTCCCACCCCCAGTACAATCTTCACTGCCCCTCTGTCCCCCCCCGTACCATCTTCACTGTCCCTCTGTCCCCACCCCCAGTACCATCTTCATTGCCTCTCTGCTCCCACCCCCAGTACCATCTTCACTGCCCGTCTCCACCCCAGTACAATCTTCACTGCCCCTCTGTCCCCCCCAGTACCATCTTCACTGTCCCTCTGTCCCCACCCCCAGTACCATCTTCATTGCCCCTCTGTCCCCACCCCCAGTACCATCATAACTGCCACTCTGTTCTCACCCCCAGTAACATCTTCACTGCCCCTATGCCCCCAGCCCCAGTACCATCTTCACTGCCCCTCTGCCCCAGCCCCAGTGCCATCTTCACTGTCCCTCTGTCCTCACCCCCAGTACCATCTTCATTGCCCCTCTGTCCCCACCCCCAGTACCATCTTCACTGCACCTCTGCCCCCAGCCCCAGTACAATCTTCACTGCTCCTCTGTCCCCGCCCTCAGTACCATCATCACTGCCCCTCTGCTCCCAGCCCCAGTGCCATCTTCAGTGCCCCTCTGTCCAGATCCACAGTACCATCATCACCGCCACTCTGTCCCCACCCCAGTACCATCATCACTGCCCCTCTGCCCCCACCCCCAGTACCATTTTCACTGCCTCTCTGTCTCCACCCCCAGTACAATCTTCACTGCCCCTCTGCTTCCAGCCCCAGTATCATCTTCACTGCCCCTCTGTCCAGACCCATAGTACCATCTTCATTGCCCCTCTGTCCCTACCCCTAGTACCATCTTTACTGCCCCTCTGTCCCCCTCCCCAGCATCATCCTCAGTGCCCCTCTGTCCTCACCCCCAGTACCATCTTCACTGCCCCCAGTACCATTTTCACTGCCCCTCTGTCCCCACCCCCAGTACCATCTTTACTGCTCCTCTGTTCCCACCCCAGTACCATCTTCACTGCCACTCCGTTCCCACCCCCAGTACCATCTTCACTGCCACTTCGTCCTCACCCCCAGAACCATCTTCACTGCCGCTCTGCTCCCAGCCCCAGTACCATCTTCACTGCCACTCTGTCCTCACCTCCAGTACCATCTTCACTCCCACTCTGTCTCCACCACCAGTACCATTTTCACTGCCCCCACCCCCAGTACCATCTTCACTGCCCCTTTGTCCCCATCCCCAGTACCATCTTCAGTGCTCCTCTGTCCCCACCCCCAGTACCATCTTCACTGCCCCTCTGTCCCCACCCCCAGTACAATCTTCACTGCCCCTCTGTCCCCCCAGTACCATCTTCACTGCCCCTCTGTCCCCACCCCCAGTATCATCTTCACTGCCCCTCTGTCCCCCCAGTACAATCTTCACTGCCCCTCTGTCCCCACCCCCAGTACCATCATCACTGCCACTCTGTCCCCACCCCCAGTACCATCATCACTGCCACTCTGTCCTCGCCCCCAGTACCATCATCACTGCCCCTCTGCTCCCGGCCCCAGTACCATCTTTACTGCCCCTCTGTCCCCATCCTCAGTACCCCTCTATCCTCACCCCCAGTACCATTTTCACTGCCCCTCTGTCCCCACCCCAGTACCATCTTCACTGCCCCTCTGTCCCCACCCCCAGTACCATCTTCACAGCCCCTCTGTCCCCACCCCCAGTACCATCTTCACTGCCACTCTGTCTCCACCACCAGTACCATTTTCACTGTCCCCACCCCCAGTACCATCTTCACTGCCCCTCAGTCCCCACCCCCAGTACAATCTTCACTGCCCCTCTGTCCCCCCAGTACAATCTTCACTGCCCCTCTGTCCCCACCCCCAGTATCATCTTCACTGCCCCTCTGTCCCCCCAGTACAATCTTCACTGCCCCTCTGTCCCCCCAGTACAATCTTCACTGCCCCTCTGTCCCCAACCCTAGTACCATCATCACTGCCACTCTGTCCCCACCCCAGTACCATCATCACTGCCACTCTGTCCTCGCCCCCAGTACCATCATCACTGCCCCTCTGCTCCCGGCCCCAGTACCATCTTTACTGCCCCTCTGTCCCCATCCTCAGTATCATCCTCAGTACCCCTCTATCCTCACCCCCAGTACCATTTTCACTGCCCCTCTGTCCCCACCCCAGTACCATCTTCACTGCCCCTCTGTCCCCACCCCCAGTACCATCTTCACTGCCCCTCTGCCCCCACCCCCAGTACCATCTTCACTGCCCCAAGTACCATCTTCACTGCCCCTCTGTCCCCACCCCTAGTACCATCTTCACTGCCACTCTGTTCCCACCCCCAGTACCATCTTCACTGCCACTTTGTCCTCACCCCCAGTACCATCTTCACTGCCCCTCTGCTCCCAGCCCCAGTACCATCTTCACTGCCACTCTGTCCTCACCTCCAGTACCATCTTCACTGCCACTCTGTCACCACCACCAGTACCATTTTCACTGCCCGTCCCCAACCCCAGTACCATCTTCACTGCCTCTCTGTCCTCACCCCCAGTACCATCTTCACTGCTACTCTGTCCCCACCCGCAGTACCATCTTCACTGCCCCTTTGCCCCAGTACCATCTTCACTGCCCCTCTGTCCCCACTCCCAGTACCATCTTCACTGTCCCTCTGTCCCCACCCCCAGTACCATCATCACTGCCACTCTGTCCCCTCCCCCAGTACCATCTTCACTGCCCCTTTGTCCCCATCCCCAGTACCATCTTCACTGCCCCTCTGTCCTCACACTCGGTACCATTTTCACTGCCCCTCTGTCCCCACCCCCAGTACCATCTTCACTGCCCCTCTGCCCCAGTACCATCTTCACTGCCCCTCTGTCCCCACTCCCAGTACCATCTTCATTGCCCCTCTGTCCCCAGCCCCAGTACCATCTTCACTGCCCCTCTGCCCCAGTACCATCTTCACTGCCCCTCTGTCCCCACTTCCAGTACCATCTTCACTGCCCCTCTGTACCCAGCCCCAGTACCATCTTCACTGCCCCTCTGTTCCCACCCCCAGCACCATCTTCACTGTCATTCTGCCCCAGTACCATCTTCACTGCCCCTCTGTCCCCACTCCCAGTACCATTTTCACTGCCCCTCTGTTCCCAGCCCCAGTACCATCTTCACTGCCCCTCTGCCCAGAGCCCCAATACCATCTTCACTGTCCCTCTTCCCCCAGCCCCAGTACCATCTTTACTGCCCCTCTGTCCTCACCCCCTGTACCATCTTCACTGCCCCTCTGTCCCAATCCCCAGTACCATCTTCACTGCCCCTGTCCCCACCCACAGTACCATCTTCACTGCCCCTCTGTCCCCACCCCCAGTACCATCTTCACTGCCCCTCTGTCCCCACCCCCAGCACCATCTTCACTGCCCCTCTGCCCCCAGCCCCAGTGCCATCTTCACTGCCCCTCTGTCCCCATCCCCAGTACCATCTTCACTGCCACTCTGTCCTCACCCCCAATAGCATCTTCAGTACCTCTCTGTCTTCACCCCCAGTACCACCTTCAATGCCCCTCTGTACTTTCCCCCCCAGTACCACCTTCACTGCCACTCTGCCCCTACCACAGTATTTAAGTTTCACTGTAATAAGATAAAATTTCTTCGTATTTTAAACCCACAGGGTTAGCCACCCTGGATAACCCAAGAAAGTCACTGCGTCATCGACGACCGTCTGTTTTATTTCCATTGTGGTTCTTTAATCTTGTCTTCGAGGATGCGACCATCAGCATCCGACTAACATCCAGGTACTTACTGCTAGGTGAAGAGGGAAACATGCCCAACGTTTCCTCCCAAGCCGGTGATGGAACCACGGACACTTGTTATAATTTTTAAACACGCTTGTAAAATACACGATTCTAAAGAACTTAACAGATACTCCCTTAAGATATATCTGAGAAGATTTGACGTTGCTGACCTCGACCAATAAGTAGGTTACCCCACCCCTTCCTTGCGGACCCCTGATGATGTCTGGTCAGCTGGTGTAGTCCCGGCCCGTGTTTTGTTCATGAGGTGATCCGGCAGAGGACCCCTGTACCACTAAGGACGACACCTGGAGGTTACCTGGAGGTTATTCCGGGGATCAACGCCCCCGCGGCACTGTCCATGACCAGGCCTCCCGATGGATCAGGGCCTGATCAACTAGGCTGTTACTGCTGGCCGCACGCAGTCCAACGTACGAGCCACAGCCCGGCTGATCCGGCACTGACTTTAGGTATCTGTCCAGCTCTCTCTTGAAGGCAGCCAGAGGTTTATTGGCAATTCCCCTAATGCTTGATGGGAGGTTGTTAAACAGTTTTGGGCCCCGGACACTTATGGTGTTTTCCCTTAGTGTACCAATGGCGCCCCTACTTTTTATTGGGGGCATTTTGCATCGCCTGCCCAGTCTTTTACTTTCGTAGGGAGTGATTTGTGTGTGCAGATTTGGGACCATTCCTTCCAAGATTTTCCAAGTGTATATTATGATATATCTCTCCCTCCTGCGTTCCAACGAGTACAAGTCAAGTGCTTCCAAGCGTTCCCAGTAGTTAAGGTGCTTGACAGAACTTATACGTGCAGTAAAGGATCTCTGTACACTCTCTAGATCTGCGATTTCACCTGCTTTGAATGGAGATGTTAATGTACAGCAGTATTCCAGCCTAGAGAGAACAAGTGATTTGAAAAGGTTCATCATGGGCTTGGCATCTCTCGTTTTGAAAGTTCTCATTATCCATCCTATCATTTTCTTTGCACGTGCGATCGTGGCACTGTTGTGATCCTTGAAAGTGAGATCCTCAGACATTACTACTCCCAGGTCCCTTACATTAGTTTTCCGCTCTATTGTATGGCCGGAGTCAGTAGTATACTCTGTTCTAGTTATTATCTCCTCCAGTTTTCCATAACGGAGTAGTTGGAATTTGTCCTCATTGAACATCATATTGTTTACTGTTGCCCACTGGAAAACTTTGTTTATATCTTCTTGGAGATTAACCGCGTCCTCAGCAGATGACAGCCTCATGCAGATCCTAGTATCATCCGCAAAGGATGATACGGTGCTGTGGTGTATATCTCTGTTTATGTCTGATATGAGGATAAGGAATAAGATGGGGGCAAGTACTGTGCCTTGTGGAACAGAGCTCTTCACTATGGCAGCCTCCTCTTTGTGTTCGATTTGTTAGGAAGTTGAAGATCCATCTCCCCACTTTCCCAGTTATTCCTTTAGCACGTATTTTATGGGCTATTACGCCATGATCGCATTTGTCAAATGCTTTTGCAAAGTCTGTGTATATTACATCTGCATTCTGATTTTCTTCCAGTGCATCCAAGGCTATGTCATAGTGATCCAGTAGTTGTGAGAGGCAGGAGCGACCTGCCCTGAACCCATGTTGCCCTGGATTGTGCAGATTTTGGGAATCCAGGTGATTTGCAATCCTGCTTCTTAGCACTCTTTCAAAGATTTTTATGATGTGGGACGTCAGAGCTATTGGTCTATAGTTCTTAGCTAATGCTTTGCTGCCACATTTATGGAATGGGGCTATATCCATTGTTTTAAGTGACTATGGAATTTCACCCATTTCCAAGCTCCTCCTCCATAGTGCACTTAGGGCATGCGAGAGGGGTTTCTTGCAGTTCTTAATGAAAACAGAGTTCCACGAGTCTGGGCCCGGGGCTGAGTGCATAGGCATGTTGTCAATGGCTTTTTCGAGAAATCTATCGGAGTTAGGGTAATGGAAATCTGGCATACATTTATGGAGTTTTGAGGCTCATTCATGAAGAAATCATTTGGGTCGTCTATCCTCAGACCGATTAGTGGTTCACTAAACACAGAGTCGTACTGGGATTTCAATATTTCACTTATTTCCTTGTTGTCATCTGTGTAAGTCCCATCGTGTCTGAGTAAGGGCCCGATACTAGATGTGGTATTTGCCTTGTTTTTGGCATATGAAAAGAAATATTTTGAATTTCTTTCAATTTCACTAATAGCTTTAAGCTCCTCCTGCCTCTCCTCGTTCCTGTAAGAGTCATTTAGCTTAAGTTCGATAGTTTCCACTTCCCTGGTCAGCGCCTCCTTTCGTGTATCAGATGTTCTAGCACTCCTGAGGAGCTCAGTGACTCTTCGTCGTCTTCTGTAGAGGGAGCATCTTTTTCTCTCCAGTTTACTCCTGCTCTTCTTCTTTCTTAGGGGAATATGCCTAGAACATGCTTCGGCTACCAGGAAGTTGATCCTTTCAAGGCACTGGTTTGGATCCATGTCATTTAAGACATCTTCCCAACATGTTTCGTTTAGGACATGGTTTACCTGGTCCCAGTTGATGTTCTTGTTGTTGAAGTTGTATTTTGTGAAGACACCTTCACAGGTACATGCATTCTGCTGATCAGGACCCCTATGCATGTACGTCTGGACTTCGATTAGGTTGTGATTGGAATTAGTTGTTTTTGATATTCTTATGTCTCTTATCAGGTCCTCATTATTTGTGAAGATAAGGTCAAGTGTGTTTTCTAGTCTTGTTGGCTCCACTATCTGCTGGCTTAAGGTGTGTTTTTCGCAGAGACTTAGTAGCTCGTGTGTGTGACCTTTCATCTGCGCTACCTCCGGGGATTGTTTCAGCTATAACATTATTTGCTACATTCTTCCATTTTGTATGCCTTAGGTTGAAATCACCAAGCAGTAAGATGTTTGGGGATGGAGCTGAAAGGTTTTCCAAACAGTAATCAATTTTCAGTAGCTGTTCCTTGAACTGTTGTGAGGTTGCATCTGGTGGCTTGTATACAACCACAATGACTAGGTTTTGGTTCTCGATCTTTATTGATAGAACTTCAACTACCTCATTTGTGGTGTTCAGCAACTCCGTGCAGATAAGGGACTCTTTGACATACAGGCCAACCCCCCCCCTTGTTGCCTGTTTTTTTTTGTCGCATCTAAAAAGGTTGTAACCACTTATCCATATTTCACTGTCAAAGTGATCTTTTGTGTGAGTCTCTGTGAAGGCTGCAAACATTGCATTAGACTCCTCTAGAAGTCCACTGATAAAAGATATTTTGTTGTTGGTGGATGGCTTAAGGCCCTGTATATTAGCAAATATGAACGAGGTTGTATTCTGTGTTTGTTGGGGGGATTTTGTTATTGGCATCAGTAGTTGTAATTCTGGAGGGCCATGGGTGGCCACTGGCTGCGCCTCCAGTCCAACAAGGCTCCAAGGTGGTGGACTAACCTGGCATGCACCACTAAGGACGCCACAACCTTGCCAGTCTGGTATGCACTACTAAGGACGATACAACCCTACTAGCCTGGCATGTACCACTAAGAACGACAGCCCTGCCAGCCTGGCATGCACCGCTAAGGACTACACAACCCTACTAGCCTGGCATGCACCATTAAGGACGACAGCCCTACCAGCCTGGTATGCACCGCTAAGGACGACACAGCCCTGCCAACCTGGCATGCACTACTAAGGACGACATAGCCCTGCCAGCCTGGCATGCACTACTAAGGACGACACAGCCCTGCCAACCTGGCATGCACTACTAAGGACGACATAGCCCTGCCAACCTGGCATGCACTACTAAGGACGACATAGCCCTGCCAGCCTGGCATGCACTACTAAGGACGACACAGCCCTGCCAGCCTGGTATGTACCACTAAGGACGACACAGCCCAGCCAGCCTGGCATGCACCACTAAGAACGACATAGCCCTGCCAGATTTGCATGCACTGCTAAGGACGACATAGCCCTGCCAGCCTGGTATGCACCACTAAGGACGACACAGCCCAGCCAGCCTGGCATGCACCACTAAGGACGACACAGCCCTGCCAACCTGGAATGCACTACAAAAGGCGACACAGCCCTGCCAGCTGGTATGCACCACTAAGGACGACACAGCCCTGTCAGCCTGGCATGCACTACTAAGGACGACATAGCCTTGCCAGCCTGGCATGCACCACTAAGGACGACACAGCCCTGCCAACCTGGCATGCACTACTAAGGACGACATAGCCCTGCCAGATTTGCATGCACTACAAAGGACGACACAGCCCTGCCAGCTGGTATGCACCACTAAGGACGACACAGCCCTGTCAGCCTGGCATGCACTACTAAGGACGACATAGCCCTGCCAGCCTGGCATGCACTACTAAGGACGACACAGCCCTGCCAGCCTGGCATGCACTACTAAGGACGACATAGCCCTCCCAGATTTGCATGCACTACTAAGGACGACACAGCCCTGCCAGCCTGGTATGCACCACTAAGGACGACACAGCCCAGCCAGCCTGGCATGCACCACTAAGGACGACATAGCCCTGCCAGATTTGCATGCACTACTAAGGACGACATAGCCCTGCCAGCCTGGTATGCACCACTAAGGACGACACAGCCCAGCCAGCCTGGCATGCACCACTAAGGACGACACAGCCCTGCCAACCTGGCATGCACTACTAAGGACGACATAGCCCTGCCAGATTTGCATGTACTACTAAGGACGACACAGCCCTGCCAGCCTGGTATGCACCACTAAGGACGACACAGCCCTGCCAGCCTGGCATGCACCACTAAGGACGACACAGCCCTGCCAACCTGGCATGCACTACTAAGGACGACATAGCCCTGCCAGATTTGCATGCACTACAAAGGACGACACAGCCCTGCCAGCTGGTATGCACTACTAAGGATGACATAGCCCTGCCAGCCTGGCATGCACCACTAAAGACGACACAGCCCTGCCAACTTGGCATGCACTACTAAGGACGACATAGCCCTGCCAGATTTGCATGCACTACAAAGGACGACACAGCCCTGCCAGCTGGTATGCACCACTAAGGACGACACAGCCCTGCCAGCCTGGCATGCACCACTAAGGACGACACAGCCCTGCGACCCTCCACCACACTAAAGACAACACAGAGACAATTAGAGTTTACTAGCTTTCAGAAGAGGTGTAAAGTGATCCATACCTTTGAAGTCTTACACCCCTGGGAAGACACCTCTTGTGGTCACCGCCCAGGAGATGGTCCAACCATAAAGTGCGCCAACAACTCCCATCGAGGGTACCCTCACCCAGGGTACATTAAGCACCAGTAACATGGAGAGGGGGAGAGAAGAGAGAAGGAACTAGGAAGATAGGAAGGAGGCAGGCGAGGAAAGGGAGGGCAGGAGGGAATCAGGTTAAGAGAGGAAGGGAAGGAGGGAACTAGATGAGAAAAGGAAGGAAGGCAGTAGATGAGGAGAGGGAGGGAAGAGAGAGGGAATGAAAGATGGCTAAAAGAAGCGGAGAAACCCGAGGGAAAAGGTGGCAGGAAAGGAGACAAATAGCAAGGAGACATAATAGGAGGCAGGCAGCGAGAAAAGGATGCAAGCAGAAAAAGGAAAAGGACGATCTAAATTGGAAGACGGAGGTAGATACAGAAGCAACATGAGGAGAATGGAACGTTATGAAAGTTGGAAGAAGTCTTGAAAGCCAAGAGGAAGAGTAGGAAGGTAGAAAGGGGTTCAGGAAGGTGGAAGAGTAGGATAGTAACAACGAGAGTAGAATATAAAAGGAAGACTAGGAAGATAATAAAGGAGAGTAGGAAGATGGGAAGAGGAGTATGAAGAAAAGAAAGGTAGGACGGTGGGAAGATGAAGGTGGGAGGGAGGGTAGGAAGGTGGGAAGATGAAGGTGGGAGGGAGGGTAGGAAGGTGGGAAGGAGAATATGAAGGTGAGAAGAAGAATATGAAGGTGGGAAAAGAATATGAAGGTGGGAAGGAGAATATGAAGGTGGGAAAAGAATATGAAGGTGGGAAGGAGAATATGAAGGTGTGAAGAAGAATATGAAGGTGGGAAGGAGAATATGAAGGTGGGAAAAGAATATGAAGGTGGAAAGGAGAATATGAAGGTGGGAAAAGAATATGAAGGTGGGAATGAGAATATGAAGGTGGGAAGAAGAATATGAAGGTGGGAAAAGAATGTGAAGGTGGGAAGGAGAACATGAAGGTGGGAAAAGAATATGAAGGTGGGAATGAGAATATGAAGGTGGGAAGAATATAAAGGTGGGAAAAGAATATGAAGGTGGGAAGGAGAATATGAAGGTGGGAAAAGAATATGAAGGTGGGAATGAGAATATGAAGGTGGGAAGGAGAATATGAAGGTGGGAAGGAGAATATGAAGGTGGGAAGGGGAATATGAAGGTGGGAAGGAGAATATGAAGGTGGGAAAAGAATATGAAGGTGGGAATGAGAATATGAAGGTGAGAAGAAGACTACGAAGGTGGGAAAAGAATATGAAGGTGGAAAAAGAATATGAAGGTGGGAAGAAGAATATGAAGGTGGGAAGGAAAATATGAAGGTGGGAAGGGGAATATGAAGATGCGAAGGAGAATATGAAGGTGGGAAGGGGAATATGAAGGTGAGAAGGAGAATATGAAGGTGGGAAGAAGAATATGAAGGTGGGAAGAATATGAAGGTGGGAAGGAGAATATGAAGGGGGGGAAGAAGAATATGAAGGTGGGAAGGAGAATACGAAGGTGGGAAAAGAATAAGAAGGTGGGAGGGAATATGAAGGGGGAAGAATATGAAGGTAGGAAAAGAATATGAAGGTAAAAAAAGAATATGAAGGTGGGAAGAAGAATATGAAGGTGGGAAAAGAATATGAAGGTGGGAAGAAAAATATGAAGGTGGGAAGAATATGAAGGTGGGAAGAATATGAAGGTGGGAAAAGAATATGAAGGTGGGAAGAATATGAAGGTGGGAAGAAGAATATGAAGGTGGGAAAAGAATATGAAGGTGGGAAGAATATGAAGGTGGGAAGAAGAATATGAAGGTGGGAAGGGGAATATGAAGGTGGGAAGAATATGAAGGTGGGAAGAAGAATATGAAGGTGGGAAGAAGAATATGAAGGTGGGAAGGAGAATATGAAGGTGGGAAGAATATGAAGGTGGGAAGGGGAATATGAAGGTGGGAAAAGAATATGAAGGTGGGAGGGAATATGAAGTGGGAAGAAGAATATGAAGATGGGAAAAGAATATGAAGGTGGGAAGAAGAATATGAAGGTGGGAAGAATATGAAGGTGGGAAAAGAATATGAAGGTGATAGGGAATATGAAGGAGGAAGAAGTATATGAAGGTGGGAAGAAGAATATGAAGGTGGGAAGAAGAATATGAAGATGGGAAGAAGAATATGAAGGTGGGAAGAAAAATATGAAGGTGGGAAGGGGAAGATAAAGGTGGGAAGGAGAATATGAAGGTGGGAAGAATATGAAGGTGGGAAGAATAATATGAAGGTGGAAAGGGGAAGGAGAATATGAAGGTGGGAAGAAGAATATGAAGGTGGGAAGGAGAATATGAAGGTGGGAAGAAGAATATGAAGGTGGGAAGGAGAATATGAAGGTGGGAAGAAGAATATGAAGGTGGGAAGGAGAATATGAAGGTGGGAAGAATATGAAGGTGGTAAGAAGAATATGAAGGTGAGAAGGAGAATATGAAGGTGAGAAGAACATGAAGGTGGGAAGGAGAATATGAAGGTGGGAAAAAAATATGAAGGTGGGAAGAAGAATATGAAGGTGGGAAGGGGAATATGAAGGTGGGAAGAAGAATATGAAGGTGGGAAGAAGAATATGAAGGTGGGAAAAGAATATGAAGATAGGAAGAATTTGAAGGTGGGAAGGGGAATATGAAGGTGGGAAGAAGAATATGAAGGTGGGAAGGAGAATATGAAGGTGGGGAGGGAGAATATGAAGGTGGGAAGGGGAATATGAAGGTGAGAAGAGAATATGAAGATGGGAAGAAGAATATGAAAGTGGGAAAGAGAATATGAAGGTGGGAAGGAGAATATGAAGGTGGGAAGAAGAATATGAAGGTGGGAAGAAGAATACGACGGTGGGAAGGAGAATATGAAGGTGGGAAGAAGAATATGAAGGTAAAAAGGAGAAAATGTAGGTGGAAGGGAGAGTATGAAAGTGGGAGGGACAGTATGAAGGTGGGAGGGACAGTATGAAAGTGGGAGGGACAGTATGAAAGTGGGAGGGACAGTATGAAAGTGGGAGGGACAGTATGAAGGTGGGAGGGGCAGTATGAAGGTGGCAGGGACAGTATAAAGGTGGGAGGAGTAGTATAAAGGTGGGAGGCACAGTATGAAAGTGTGAGGGACAGTATGAAGGTGGGAGGGATAGTATGAAAATGGGAGGGACAGTATGAAGGTGGGAGGGACAGTATGAAAGTGGGAGGGACAGTACGAAAGTGGGTTACCTGGAGGTTATTCCGGGGATCAACGCCCCCGCGGCCCGGTCCACGACCAGGCCTCCCGATGGATCAGGGCCTGATCAACTAGGCTGTTACTGCTGGCCGCACGCAGTCCGACGTACGAGCCACAGCCCGGCTGATCCGGCACTGACTTTAGGTATCTGTCCAGCTCTCTCTTGAAGGCAGCCAGAGGTTTATTGGCAATTCCCCTAATGCTTGATGGGAGGCTGTTGAACAGTTTTGGGCCCCGGACACTTATGGTGTTTTCTCTTAGTGTACCAATGGCGCCCCTACACAGGAGGGACAGTATGAAAGTGGGAGAGACAGTATGAAGGTGGGAGGAACAGTATGGTGGGAGGGACAGTATGAAGGTGGGAGGAACAGTACAAAGGTGTGAGGGACAGTATGAAGGTGTGAGGGATAGTATGAAGGTGGGAGAGACAGTATAAAGGCGTAAGGGAATTCTAAGGGTTTGAGGGAGAGTATAAAGGTAGAAGGGAGAAAATAAAGGTGGGAGGGAGAGTATGAAGGTGGGAGAGACAGTATGAAGGTCGGAAGGAGAGTATAAAGGTGGGAGGGAGAGAATACTCTCCCTTCTACCTTCATACTCTCCCTCCCACCTTTATACTCTTCTTCCCACCTTTATATTGTCTTTCACACCTTCATACTCTCCTTACGACCTTCATACTCTCCCTCCCACTCTCATACTCTCCCTCCCACCTTCATACTCTCCTTCCGACCTTCATACTCTCCCTCTCACTCTCATACTCTCCCTCCCACCTTCATACTCTCCGTACCACGTTTATAATCTCCCATCTTCATACTCTTCCTCCCACATTCATACTCTCCCTCTCCCCGTCATACTTTTCCTCCAACATTTTTACTCTCCCTTCTACCTTCATAAAGGTGGGAGGGAGAGTATGAAGGTTGGAGGAAGAGTAGGAAGGTAAGTATAGGTCCCAGGACAGCGCTGCGGGTTGCCCACCTTGCTAATCCTCCTGTTTTGGTCAGGTAACAATTAGTGACGAAGCTTCAAAAAATCCCAGAACATACTGAATAAACTCACCAAATTTTTTGACTGGCTTTTTCATACTTTACTACTAAATATTTTATTAGGAACCACGAAATTTGATATTTAACAAACTTCAATTTGCATAAATAATAATTTAAATTTTTTACAAGATAATTAACCACCTTATCGCAACAGAATTAAATTACGAAGGATATTAGCAAGTAAACAGACAAATTAATCAACTATATTTATATAAATATCACTTTAATTTTATATACATTATTCTTATTATTATTATTATTATTATTATTGGAGAGCCCTAAACCCGTAGGGATTATACAGAGCCTGTGGAGAGGGGGGGGGGGAGACGGCAGGCATTCAGGCTTAATTCAGGAAATTGGAGCACAGATACAGTTTCCTAGATCAAGAGCCTCTCACTAGCATCAAGCAACCTCCCTTGAGGAGAATTTTATATGCAATACACCTCTATATCTCAAAATATTACACGAGTACCGTGTGCATTACTTAACTAGCTGCTAACCATGATAGATAGAGCAGTTAGGTAGCAGCACAAGACAGCCATAACGCCAAGATCAACGTAATTGTTCATCGAGTTACATTAGTGATATATAATTGCAGAACTAACATCTACATGTATACCGTTTTCTGATGTCTCTGTGTGACACATTTAAGTCTGCAAAGTTCCCTACAATTCAAGAGAGCTTTATGCATGATCATCTTCCCATTTTCTAAAACAGACTTGAAGACTACTGCATGAAACTTTCCTGAATAGACATGCCTTTCTTGTGGTGGTGATGATTAGATTCGCCTTCTTCAGTTTAATATTCCCACTAAAACTCATTCAGAAGCCGAGCTTGCTGAAGTCCTCTTTCCACCCATATCATGAAGGCGGACGGATCATTCCAGTCCCACAGGACATTCCGGCTCCTTGGTCATGTACAGGTTAGGTATTTTATTATTAGACTGTTACTTAGCTGCTGTTTATGTCCAAGAGATCTAAATCGGCTTCAATGTTCACTTGTCAGGGGAGAAGCCAGGTATAACTACTCAAAAATCAGCGAAAAGAGTATTAATGTATTAAAATTCCATCAAACAGTATTAAGATTCCATCAAACAGTAAATTACTCCTCCGTGATGAACTTGTTCAGTTAGCCAGAGTAAACAAACCATACCAGACCGACGGTCTGGAGTTTTGAGACTCTCTGACCGCGGGTTCAAACCCCACCCGTGGTATAGTTTGTTTGCAATCGTGTCATTACGATTTCGTGAGTCAAGTTTAGCCAGAGTACCCTGAAGGAAAGTATAGAATATAACTATGGTAATTCTGTGTCTAGCATTAGGAATAATATTAGGAAAGGTAAATAATGAAAGTGAATGCCATAGGAATGCAGTTAGAGGCCTGAGTAGATCTATCACTCACTACGATAACATGTACGTAGATAAGTATGTTTACGGTCCCAACTCTGCACACAGAAATCACTCCCCACGAAAGCAGAAGACTGGGTAGACGGTGCAACATACCCCCAATGAAAAGTAGTCCGGAGCCCAAGATTGTTCAACAGCCTCCCACCAGGCATAAGGGGAATTATCCACAGACCCCTGGCTGCCTTCAGGAGGGAGCTGAACAGATACCTGGAGTCAGTACCCGATCAGCCGGGTTGTGGTTCGTACGTTGGACATGTGGCCAGCAGTAACAGTCATGTTGATCAGGCCCTGATCCACTGGGAGGCCTGGTCAAGGTCTGGGCCGCGGGGGCGTTGACCCCCGGAACACCCTCTAGGTAGGTAGACGGAGCCTGGCTACTTGTAGTAGCCAGGCTTAGGTTTGGCTACGAGTACCGGTAGTTTGACATACGTACAGACGAAGAACAAACTAAATGCAAAGTATGTAATCAACATTATTGTCACTTTCTTGAACATTATATGTTTCACAGACATTATGTACTTTACAGTTCACTTACTGACGAATACTGACTAGACTGTATAATAATCTATGTGATATCTCAAGGTATTTTATTAAGCAAAAATCCTGTTAGGTAAGACCACAGGACCAAGGTGATGATGGTATGTTATTCTCATAGTGTTAAGACTAAGGTGATGATGGTATGTCATTCTCATGGTGTTAAGACCAAGGTGATGGCATACTTTATCCTCTTAGTCTTAGGAGGAGGAGGAGGAGGATGGTATACTTTTTTCTCTTGGTGTTAGGATTAGGATAATAATGGTCTACCTCTTTCTTTTCTTGTTAGTACCAAGGGAATGATGTATATACCTTTTCCTCTTGGTGTTAGGACCAAGGTGATGTTATATCTCATCCTTTTGGTTTTAAGATAAATATGATGGCATACCTCTTCCTCTTAATCTCAGAAACAAGATGATGATGGTATATTTTTATTTTATTAACACATCAGCCATCTCCCACCAATGCAGGGTGGCCCGAAAAAGAAAAACTTTCATTATCGTTCACTCCATCACCGTCTTGCCAGAGGTGCGCTTACACTACAGCTATAAAACTGCAACGTTGACACCCCTCCTTCAGAGTGCAGACACTGTACTTCCCATCTCCAAGACTCAAGTCCGGCCTGCCGGTTTCCCTGAATTCTTTCTTAGTTCTTAATGTTAGAATTAATGTAATGATGGCATGGCTCTTTCTGTCGGTGGTAGTACTAAGGGAATGATGGTATACCTCATGTTCCTGGGGTTAAAACCAAAATGATGATGGTACGCTTCATCCTGGAAATATAAACACATATGCAGTATAATGTGATCCTTTATTGACAACGTTTCACCCACACAGTGGGCTTTATCAAGTCACAAACAGATCTACCTGGGTGAAAGGTACGTAAGTATTTATAAGATGAAGTTAGGTTGAGAATGCTGGGTCAGGTGGAGAATGCTGCATGTGACAATCTACCAAGTAGGGCTAGTAGCTGGGAAGAGATTGGATATGAAAAGACCTTCTGCAGTGTTCTCCCATTCTGACCCAGCATTCTCAACCTGACCTCATTCTATAAATATTCACGTACCTTCCACCCAGGTAGATCTGTTTGTGACTTGAGAAAGCCCACTGCGTGGGCGAAACGTTGTCAATAAAGGATCACATTATACTGCATATGTGTTTATATTTCCATTGTGTCGGTATTTTATACCATTTATTTCCATGCTTCATCCT
Source organism: Cherax quadricarinatus (assembly GCF_038502225.1). Classification (NCBI taxonomy): domain Eukaryota; kingdom Metazoa; phylum Arthropoda; class Malacostraca; order Decapoda; family Parastacidae; genus Cherax; species Cherax quadricarinatus. Next base: position 10,594,585 of record NC_091324.1, read on the forward strand.
CTTGGTGTCAGGGCCAAGGTGACGATGGTATACCTCATCCTTTTTGTGTTAGACCCTAGGTGATGATGGTATACCTCATTCTCTTGGTGTAATGGCTAAGGTGATGATAGTATACCTCACCCTCTTAATGTTAGGACCAAGGGAATAATGGCTGTTAGGACCGAGGAGATTATGGTATACCTCTTCCTCTGTGTAACTGAATGATGCTTCTTACATGTGCATAAAAAGTTTCGTGACATGGGTATTAATCGTAAGATGACCTCCGTTCAATGGGCCACTCGAGCACCCGTAAATTATAATTCACAAGTGGTTACGGCAGCAACGACCACCAGCCATCCCTTGCTGAACAAGGTGCTCGCTGTGAGATGAGACAAGGCCATGCTGGCATAGGGCCACGCTGGGATAGGTCAACGACAGACTAGGACCAAGAAAGAAAATGGTCATGAACCAATAAGGCTCAGCAGGGATAGGGCCATGGAACAATTAAACTACGGAGACGAAGGAAAAGAGCCAGACAGAGATAGAGCCATGAAGGAATAGGGTCTCGGTGCGAAAGATCCACAAAGGGGTGGGATACTATGGCACTGGGCAACACTAGAATGTGTCACAATGGAAGAGGCTCACAATGGGATGGGACCACAACGGGATGGAGCCATAATAGGTGAAGATTGCAACAGAATGGGATTACATAGTAATGGGAACAATGAAATGAGAGTGCAATGAGACAGGACCAAAATGCCACTAGGTCACAGTGGGAGAGGGCATTAATAGTATTGAGAAGATGAACACTAATGGAGATGACAGTGGTGCAGAATAATACAGGGGAAGGGAAAGTTGTGAATGACCAGTGGTGGTGGGTAGGGAGTATGTGGTGCTGGAGCTGGAGTGTAAGTTTATTCGGGTATAGGTATACATACAGTTACATAAATTATTATACATAGCAAACGTGTAAATTACTTAGGATAACTAAAAAGTCAATGTGATTTACTTCCATTGGAGTCCTTGTAATATCTTATTTAAAACTTTAAATTTAAAACAGCTAATGACCATGAATCCAGGCAACTCAACTATGTAAAAAGCGGTAACAAAAAATGCAATATATTAGGAATAAGGTAAACTGAGTAATTTACATTAACATTAAAAAGAGGATCAGATCACAGTAATAGGTACATGTATGTTAACTATACAAAAATCACTTTCCTCCCTTTCTGCAGCTACATTAATTAGGTACCTTTTGGCTCTTTTCCTGAACTGGCTCATGCTATGACAGGCTTTGACATGTGCTCTACAATAAAAGGTATTTGATGCCTGCAAAGAAAATGATAAGATGGATAATGAAAACGTTCAAAACGAGAGATGCCAAGCCAATGATGATCCTTTTCAAATCACTTGTTCTCTCTAGGCTGGAATACTGCTGTACATTAACATCTCCATTCAAAGCAGGTAAAATTACAGATCCAGAGAGTGTACAGAGATCCTTTACTGCACGTATAATTTCTGTCAAGCACCTTAACTACTGGGAACGCTTGGAAACACTTGACTTGTACTCGTTGGAACGCAGGAGAGAGAGATATATCATAATCTACACTTGGAAAATCTTGGAAGGAATGGTCCCGAATCTGCACACAGAAATCACTCCCTACGAAAGTAAAAGACTGGGCAGGCGATGCAAAATACCCCCAATTAAAAGTAGGGGCGCCACTGGTACATTAAGAGAAAACACCATAAGTGTCCGGGGCCCAAGACTGTTCAACAGCCTCCCATCAAGCATTAGGGGAATTACCAATAAACCCCTGGCTGCCTTCAAGAGAGAGCTGGACAGATACCTAAAGTCAGTGCCGGATCAACCGGGTTGTGGCTCGTACGTTGGACTGCGTGCGGCCAGCAGTAACAGCCTGGTTGATCAGGCCCTGATCCACCGGGAGGCCTGGTCATGGACCGGGCCGCGGGGGCGTTGATCCCCGGAATAACCTCCAGGAAACCTCCAGGTAACCTACCGTAGGTATTACAAAGTTGTGTTCCCTTCCCCTAGTACTACACTTGCTTTGGTTCCCAGCCTTCACAAACTTGACAGCAAGATATTCTGGACACTGCTTGTGAGCAATTTTATAAACGTGATTTAACTTCAATTGTTTTACTCTGTCTTCAACATTCAGCATATCCAGTTGTTGTAATTCATTCTGGCCTACATGCTCTTCCGGACTCAGGTCCAGAATGAATCTCACCATTTTGTTTTGGGTGATTTGTAGTCTATCTTTCAGTTTTTTGTTTGGCAGAGTATCAAGATGAGCAAAAGTAATCCATATGGTATTATGCAAGACAAGTCACCGGGAGGGGGGGGGGTGTAAATCTTAAGACCCCACCCCCTGGCTTGTCTTGCATAGTTAAGATCGCCCGTCTACATGGTATATAAAAGCATGGTATATAAAAGCTAGACAGGGCCCTGCGAGTCTGTAGGCCCTGTCTGTAGAGGAACTTTAGTCTGGTATTCGCTTTCTTGTCTACACTGCTCCAAAGGGATGGTGATGGTGGTGGTGAAGTGAGTCGGTGGAGTTGACCGTGTGGTGGCGTTGTAGATGAAAGAGTTCTATAGCAATATGCTAATACAGTTTAAATGTATGGTGGAAAAATGTAAAGTTCTTGTAAACGTATTTAAACTACTTGTGCCAATGATTTAAATTTAGACAATTACTTTTCTAAACGGCTAAGATCGGAGTGGAGATGGTGAACACAGGAAGGTGAATCTTTTTGGGGTACTAGGTCGGTAGGGTGATGTGGTAGTAACGACCACGGAGGTAAGAGGGAAACGGGCAGGAGGGTCCTAGGTCATTAGTGGATCTGGGAACATCTGCCCTGCCTCACTCTCGCCTTTCTATTGCCCTGGTCTGCCCGTGCCTAACCTTATCTGTCTTTGCCCTTTCTTGCCTGTCTTGGTCTATCCTAGCTTGACTTCTCACCTTTGCTCAACTTGTCTTCTATTAGTTGACCATCACTCTGTCCTCCCTTATCCCGCCTCATCTATTCTGAAGATGTGTATGTAAGCATATATATATATATATATATATATATATATATATATATATATATATATATATATATATATATATATATATATATATATATATAAGTGTAAAATGTAAATGGATGACGGCTCTTCAACATCCTCCTTACCGACCGACCGACAAGTTCCTCAGATCAGTTCCTGATAAGCCTGACTGTGGACCGTTGCTCCATAAACATGCTTATCTACGTTCTTGTTAGCATGATGAGTGATAAATTTACTCAGGCTTCTAACTGCATTCATATTACACTCACTTTTATTATTTATTTTTCTCCTAATATTATTCCTAATGCTAGACACAAATATACCAAAGTTATATTCTACATTTTCCTTCAGAGTACTATCTTTAGCTCACATATCAACTTCATCACGAAGGAGTGTGTGTGTGTGTGTGTGTGTGTGTGTGTGTGTGTGTGTGTGTGTGTGTGTGTGTGTGTGTGTGTGTGTGTGTGTGTGTGTGTGTGTGTGTGTGTGTGTTTGTGTGTGTGTGTGTGTGTGTGTGTGTGTGTGTGTGTGTGTGTGTGTGTGTGTGTGTGTGTGTGTGTGTGTGTGTGTGTATGTGTGTGTGTGTGTGTGTGTGTGTGTGTGTGTGTGTGTGTGTGTGTGTGTGTGTGTGTGTGTGTGTGTGTGTGTGTGTGTGTGTGTGTGTGTGCGCGTGTGCGTGTGCGTGTGTGTGTGTGTGTGTGTGTGTGTTAGTTCAGGGGTTGATCAACCATGTTGTTTCTGCCAGCCACACGCAATCCAACGTATGAACCACAGCCAGGCTGGCCAGGTACTGAATTTAAGTATTTGTCCAGCTCACTCTTGTAGACAGCTAGGGGTCTATTGGTAATCTTCCTTATGTATACAGGGAGGCAGGTCAAGAGTCTTGGGCACATGACACTTACTATGTTATCTCTTAGTTTACTCATGGAACCCCTTGTTTTTCATTTGGGGGATGTTGCACCACCTGTCGAGTCTCTTGCTTTCGTTCTGAGTGATTTCCGTGTGCTGATTTGGGACTACACCCTCTAGGATTTTCCAGGTGTAAATTATGCATCTCTCTCATCTGCGTTCCATTAAGTACAGGTCCCAGTAATTAAGGTGCTTGACTGTACTTATGCGTGCAGTGAAAGGTCCCTGTATATTCTCCAGACCGGCAGTTCCGCCTGCCTTGAAAGGGGCCGTTAGTATACGGCAGTATTCCAGCCAGGAGATAACAAGCGACTTAAAGTAGATCACTGGTTTGACATCTCTTCTTTAAAAGGTTTTCATTATCCATCCTATCATTTTCCTGGCAGATGTGATAATGACATTGTTGTGATTTTTTAAAATGAGATCCTCTGACATCATCGCTCCCAGGTCCTTCACATTAATTTTCCGCTCTATCGTGTAGTTATAATTTGTTTAAAACTCTGATCTAGTTACTAGTTGTCAAACGCACTCTTCAATAGACATTTGGCTCTTTTATTTGTGCGTGTGAGTTAGTTGCCATTTTGTCAAAGTCACTTGTCGATCATACATTTGGCTGTGTGTGTACTCACCTACCTGGTTACCAGGAGGTTATTCCGGGGATCAACGCCCTCGCGGCCCGGTCCATGACCAGGCCTCCCGATGGATCAGGGCCTGATCAACCAGGCTGTTACTGCTGGCCGCACGCAGTCCAACGTACGAGCCACAGCCCGGCTGATCCGGCACTGACTTTAGGTATCTGTCCAGCTCTCTCTTGAAGGCAGTCAGGGGTTTATTCGCAATTCCCCTAATGCTTGATGGGAGGCTGTTGAACAGTCTTGGGCCCCGGACACTTATTGTGCTTTCCCTTAGTGTACCAATGGCGCCCCTACTTTTTATTGGGGGCATTTTGCATCGCCTGCCCAGTCTTTTACTTTCGTAGGGATTGATTTCTGTGTGCAGATTCGGGACCATTCCTTCCAAGATTTTTCAAGTGTAGATTATGATATATCTCTCCCTCCTGCATTCCAACGAGTACAAGTCAAGTGCTTCCAAGCGTTCCCAGTAATTAAGGTGCTTGACAGAACTTATACGTGCAGTAAAGGATCTCTGTACACTCTCTAGATCTGGGATTTCACCTGCTTTGAATGGAGATGTTGATGTACAGCAGTAATCCAGCCTAGAGAGAACAAGTGATTTGAAAAGGATCATCATTGGCTTGGCATCTCTCGTTTTGAACGTTCTCATTATCCATCCTATCATTTTCTTTGCACGTGCGATTGTGGCACTGTTGTGATCCTTGAAAGTGAGATCCTCAGACATTACTACTCCCAGGTCCCTTACATTATTTTTCCGCCCTATTGTATGGCCAGAGTCTGTAGTATACTCTGTTCTAGTTATTATCTCCAGTTTTCTATAATGGAGTAGTTGGAATTTGTCCTCATTGAACATCATATTATTTACCGTTGCCCACTGGAAAACTTTGTTTATATCTTCTTGGAGGTTAACCGCGTCCTCAGCAGATGACAGCCTCATGCAGATCCTATTATCATCTGCAAAGGATGATACGGTGCTGTGATGTATATCTCTGTCTATGTCTGATATGAGGATAAGGAATAAGATGGGGGCGAGTACTGTGCCTTGTGGAACAGAGCTCTTCACTATGACAGCCTCCGATTTAACTCTGTTGACCACTACTCTTTGTGTTCGATTTGTTAGGAAGTTGAAGATCCATCTCCCCACTTTCCCAGTTATTCCTTTAGCACGTATTTTATGGGCTATTACACCATGATCACATTTGTCAAATGCTTTTGCAAAGTCTGTGTATATTACATCTGCATTCTGATTTTCTTCCAGTGCATCCAAGGCCATATCATAGTGATCCAGTAGTTGTGAGAGGCAGGAGCGACCTGCCCTGAACCCATGTTGCCCTGGATTGTGCAGATTTTGGGAATCCAGGTGATTTGCAATCCTGCTTCTTAGCACTCTTTCAAAGATTTTTATGATGTGGGACGTCAGAGCTATTGGTCTAAAGTTCTTAGCTAATGCTTTGCTGCCACCTTTATGGAGTGGGGCTATGTCCGTTGTTTTAAGTGACTGTGGAATTTCACCCATGTCCAAGCTCCTCCTCCATAGTGTACTTAGGGCACGCGAGAGGGGTTTCTTGCAGTTCTTAATGAAAACAGAGTTCCACGAGTCTGGGCCCGGGGCCGAGTGCATGGGCATGTTGTCAATGGCTTTTTCGAAATCTATCGGAGTTAGGGTAATGTCGGAAATCTGGCATACATTTATGGAGTTTTGAGGCTCATTCATGAAGAAATCATTTGGGTCGTCGATCCTCAGACCGATTAGTGGTTCATTAAACATAGAGTCGTACTGAGATTTCAATATTTCACTCATTTCCTTGTTGTCATCTGTGTAAGTCCCATCCTGTCTGAGTAAGGGCCCGATACTAGATGTGGCATTTGCCTTGTTTTTGGCATATGAAAAGAAATATTTTGAATTTCTTCCAATTTCACTAATAGCTTTAAGCTCCTCCTGTCTCTCCTGGTTCCTGTAAGAGTCATTTAACTTAAGTTCGATAGTTTCCACTTCCCTGGTCAGCGCCTCCTTTCGTGTATCAGATATTCTAGCACTCCTGAGGAGCTCAGTGACTCTTCGTCGTTGTGGTTGCAGGGGTCGAGTCACAGCTCCTGGCTCCGTGTGTGTGTGTGTACTCACCTAATTGTGGATGCAGGGGTCGATTTATAGCTCCTGGCCCCGCCTCTTCAGTGGTCGCTACCAGGTTTTCTCTCCCTGCTCCATGACCTTTATCATACTTCGTCTTAAAACTATGTATGGGTCCTGCCTCCACTACGTCACTGCCTGACAACTCTGTGACTGAAGAAATACTTCCTAACATCTCTGACTGATTGAGTCTTCAACTTCCAATTATGACCCTTTATTGCTATGTCCCATCTATGAAACTTCCTTTGTCCACCTTGTTAATTCTTCGCAGTATTTTGTATGTCGTTATCATGTCTCCCCTAACTCTTCTGTCCTCAAGTGTTGTGAGGCAGATTTCCTTTAACCTTTCTTCGTTGGACAATCCCCTTTGCTCTGGAACTAGTCTTGTTGCAAACCTTTGCACTTTCTCTAATTTTTTGACATGCTTGACCAGGTGTGGGTTCCCAACAGGTGCTGCATACTCCAATATAATCTTGAACGATTCCTTATTAAGGTATCGGAACGCTATTCTCAGGTTTGCCAGGCGCCCATATGCTGCAGCAGTTATCTGGTTGGTGTGCACCTCAGGAGATGTACTCAAGTATTATACTTACCCCAAGATCTTCTGCTCCTTTTCTAAGGAGAGATGTTGTCCGGTCCCACCGCATTTGAGGTATCACGTTCACTTTTTCCTCGGTTGTGTGTATTTCATCCAGCACTTGTTGGTGTATCCGTTATTGGTGTACCCCCCTATCCTGACTTTCCGGAACCCTTCTTGTTTCTACTGTGAATACTTCTTTAAATCTCATGTTAAGCTCGTCACATACTTCTTGGTCGTTTCTTGTGAACTCCCCACGTTTCTTCCTCAGCCTGATTACCTGGTCCTTGGCTGTTGTTTTCCTCCTGATGTGGCTATGCAACACCTTCGGGTCAGACTTGACTTTCGATGCTATGTCGTTTTCGCATTGTCCCTGGGCCTCCCTTCTTATCTTTGCATATTCGTTTCTGGCTCTTCAACTAATGTCTTTATTTTCCTGGCTCCTCTGTCTTCTGTACGTTTTCCATTCTCTAGCACTCTTAGTTTTTGCCTCCCAACATTTTCGGGTGAACCAAGGGCTCGTTCTAGTCATCCCATTATTTCTGTTGCCCTTGGAAGCAAACCTCTCCTTTGCCTCCTTGCATTGTGAGTGCTAGTTACCATATTGTCGTAGGCACATGTCGATTAGACACTAGGCCTGTTGTATATGCATGTGTGTGTGTGTGTACTCACCTAGTTGAGGTTGCGGGGGTCGAGTCCGAGCTCCTGGCCCCGCCTCTTCACTGAACGCTACTACGTCACTCTCCCTGAGCCGTGAGCTTTATCATACCTCTGCTTAAAGCTATGTATGGATCCTGCCTCCACTACATCGCTTCCCAAACTATTCCACTTACTGACTACTCTGTGGCTGAAGAAATACTTCCTAACATCCCTGTGATTCATCTGTGTCTTCAGCTTCCAACTGTGTCCCCTTGTTACTGTGTCCAATCTCTGGAACATTCTGTCTTTGTCCACCTTGTCAATTCCTCTCAGTATTTTGTATGTCGTTATCATGTCCCCCCTATCTCTCCTGTCCTCCAGTGTCGTCAGGTTGATTTCCCTTAACCTCTCCTCGTAGGACATACCTCTTAGCTCTGGGACTAGTCTTGTTGCAAACCTTTGCACTTTCTCTAGTTTCTTCACGTGCTTGGCTAGGTGTGGGTTATAAACTGGTGCCGCATACTCCAATATGGGCCTAACGTACACGGTGTACAGGGTCCTGAATGATTCCTTATTAAGATGTCGGAATGCTGTTCTGAGGTTTGCTAGGCACCCATATGCTGCAGCAGTTATTTGGTTGATGTGCGCTTCAGGAGATGTGCCTGGTGTTATACTCACCCCAAGATCTTTTTCCTTGAGTGAGGTTTGTAGTCTTTGACCCCCTAGACTGTACTCCGTCTGCGGCCTTCTTTGCCCTTCCCCAATCTTCATGACTTTGCACTTGGTGGGATTGAACTCCAGGAGCCAATTGCTGGACCAGGTCTGCAGCCTGTCCAGATCCCTTTGTAGTTCTGCCTGGTCTTCGATCGAGTGAATTCTTCTCATCAACTTCACGTCATCTGCAAACAGGGACACCTCAGAGTCTATTCCTTCCGTCATGTCGTTCACAAATACCAGAAACAGCACTGGTCCTAGGACTGACCCCTGCGGGACCCCGCTGGTCACAGGTGCCCACTCTGACACCTCGCCACGTACCATGACTCGCTGCTGTCTTCCTGACAAGTATTCCCTGATCCATTGTAGTGCCTTCCCTGTTATCCCTGCTTGGTCCTCCAGTTTTTGCACCAATCTCTTGTGTGGAACTGTGTCAAACGCCTTCTTGCAGTCCAAGAAAATGCAATCCACCCACCCATCTCTCTCTTGTCTTACTGCTGTCACCATGTCATAGAACTCCAGTAGGTTTGTGACACAGGATTTCCCGTCCCTGAAACCATGTTGGCTGCTGTTGATGAGATCGTTCCTTTCTAGGTGTTCCACCACTCTTCTCCTGATAATCTTCTCCATGATTTTGCATACTATACATGTCAGTGACACTGGTCTGTAGTTTAATGCTTCATGTCTGTCTCCTTTTTTAAAGATTGGGACTACATTTGCTGTCTTCCATGCCTCAGGCAATCTCCCTGTTTCGATAGATGTATTGAATATTGTTGTTAGGGGTACACATAGTGCCTCTGCTCCCTCTCTCAATACCCATGGGGAGATGTTATCTGGCCCCATTGCCTTTGAGGTATCTAGCTCACTCAGAAGCCTCTTCACTTCTTCCTGGGTGGTGTGCACTGTGTCCAGCACTTGGTGGTGTGCCCCACCTCTCCGTCTTTCTGGAGTCCCTTCTGTCTCCTCTGTGAACACTTCTTTGAATCTCTTGTTGAGTTCTTCACATACTTCACGGTCATTTCTTGTTGTCTCTCCTCCTTCCTTCCTTAGCCTGATTACCTGGTCCTTGACTGTTGTTTTCCTCCTGATGTGGCTGTACAACAGTTTCGGGTCAGATTTGGCTTTCGCTGCTATGTCATTTTCATATTGTCTTTGGGCCTCCCTTCTTATCTGTGCATATTCGTTTCTGGCTCTACGACTGTTCTCCTTATTCTCCTGGGTCCTTTGCCTTCTATATTTCTTCCATTCCCTAGCACACTTGGTTTTTGCCTCCCTGCGCCTTTGGGTAAACCATGGGCTCATCCTGGCTTTTTCATTATTCCTGTTACCCTTGGGTACAAACCTCTCCTCAGCCTCCTTGCATTTTGTTGCTACATATTCCATCATCTCATTAACTGGCTTCCCTGCCAGTTCTCTGTCCCACTGAACCCCGTTCAGGTAGTTCCTCATTCCTGTATAGTCCCCTTTCTTGTAGTTTGGCTTCATTCGTCCTGGCCTTCCTGCTTCTCCCTCCGCTTGTAGCTCTACTGTGTATTCGAAGCTTAAAACCACATGGTCACTGGCCCCAAGGGGTCTTTCATATGTGATGTCCTCGATATCTGCACTACTCAAGGTGAATACTAAGTCCAGCCTTGCTGGTTCATCCTCTCCTCTCTCTTGTAGTGTCCCTTACGTGTTGGCACATGAAGTTTTCCAGTACCACCTCCGTTATGGAAAACTGGAGGAGATAATAACTAGAACAGAGTATACTACTGACTCTGGCCATACAATAGAGCGGAAAAATAATGTAAGGGACCTGGGAGTAGTAATGTCTGAGGATCTCACTTTCAAGGATCTCAACAGTGCCACGATCGCACGTGCAAAGAAAATGATAGGATGGATAATGAGAACTTTCAAAATGAGAGATGCCAAGCCCATGATGATCCTTTTCAAATCACTTGTTCTCTCTAGGCTGGAATACTGCTGTACATTAACATCTCCATACAAAGCAGGTGAAATCGCAGATCTAGAGAGTGTACAGAGATCCTTTACTGCACGTATAAGTTCTGTCAAGCACCTTAACTACTGGGAACGCTTGGAAGCACTTGACTTGTACTCGTTGGAACGCAGGAGGGAGAGATATATCATAATCTACACTTGGAAAATCTTGGAAGGAATGGTCCCAAATCTGCACACAGAAATCACTCCCTACGAAAGTAAAAGACTGGGCAGGCGATGCAAAATGCCGCCAATAAAAAGTAGGGGCGCCATTGGTACACTAAGAGAAAACACCATAAGTGTCCGGGGCCCAAAACTGTTCAACAGCCTCCCATCAAGCATTAGGGGAATTGCCAATAAACCCCTGGCTGCCTTCAAGAGAGAGCTGGACAGATACCTAAAGTCAGTGCCGGATCAGCCGGGCTGTGGCTCGTACGTCGGACTGCGTGCGGCCAGCAGTAACAGCCTAGTTGATCAGGCCCTGATCCATCGGGAGGCCTGGTCATGGACCGGGCCGCGGGGGCGTTGATCCCCGGAATAACCTCCAGGTAACCTCCATCATCTTAGCCCTCCATGTATCTTGGCCCCCATGTGGGTCCAAGTTCTCCCAATCAATCTCCTTGTGGTTAAAGTCACCCATGATCAGGAGCTTTGCCCTGCATGCTGTGTGTGTGTGTGTGTGTGTGTGTGTGTGTGTGTGTGTGTGTGTGTGTGTGTGTGTGTGTGTGTGTGTGTGTGTGTGTGTGTGTGTGTGTGTGTGTGTGTGTCACGCACGCGCGTCCGTCAGCCTGGGTAAGAGAACATATTCCCTGGGGCCATAAGCACTTACCTTATTGACTTTTTTCCTAACATTTTGTGAAAAGTGAGTTTGTCCATATACAGTGAGGTGGTCAATGTCTCATATTTGTTGATACTGGGTGAACCTGAGGCGAGGCTCCCACACTCAGCCCCTGTGGTGTATGTCAGTATCTGGAGTAAACACTTGTGACACGTGCCTGCCCCCCCCCCTCCACCCGCTGCCCTCAAGTGACCCCTCCTTCCCCTCACCCACTACCCTCTTTCCCCTCGCCCACTACCCTCATATAATCCTCCTTCCCCTCGCCCACTACCCTCATATGACCCCACCTTCCAACCACTAGTTTCATGTATCCCCTCCTTCCACTCATTACACTCTGCGACCCCTCACTCATTACCCTCATATAACCCTTCTTTCCCTTCACCCTCTACTCTCATGTAACACCTCTTTCGATCACCCACTATTCCTCACCCGCTACCCTTCAATGACGCCTTCCTCTCCCTCAACCTCCGCCCTTCATGTAACGCCTCCCTCCACTCTCATATAACTCCTCTTTCCCCCACCCTCTTCCCTTCATGTAACCCCTCCTCTCCCTCCTCTCTCATATAACCCCTCCTTCCTCTACCCTTCATATAACCCCTCCTTCCTCTACCCTTCATGTAACCCCTCCTCTCCCTCCTCTCTCATATAACCCCTCCTTCCTCTACCCTTCATATAACCCCTCCTTCCTCTACCCTTCATATAACCCCTCCTTCCTCTACCCTTCATGTGACCCCTCCCTCCCCTCACCTACCAACTTCCTGAATCCCCTCTTTCCTCCCCCCTTGCTAACCTTCAAGTAACCTCCCCATTCCTATGCAAAATAAATGATTAAGATTATACCCATAATTTTTAAAGGGGTGGACCGGTAAGCCAGCGGAAGGCCTCGGTCAGATGACCGAAAGCTCCAACGGCGGGTCATCATCTGACTAAGACCCGCGTCAGGAAACACTTGTCCTGTTTCCTGACGAACTTACCTAACCTCCCCCTTCCCCATCTACCCTCATATTACGCCTCCTTCCTCACGTCCCTCACTCTTCCCCACACCATGCTTCCCTCTTCTCTCTTGGGAAGCTGAGAAGCGTACCGCATCGTGAAAATACTCGACTCACAATAGCAAGGTTCCAGGTTCGGTTCCCTGGCACGGAGAAATATAAGAGCAGTTTCCTCACACCCTTGCTGTTTCTGCTAACCAAACAGTATAACTAGGAACCTGTTTGCTAGTCGACTGTTACGAGTCGCAAACTGGAAAAGAGTTTTGTAAAACTCAGTTCTACTGGAATGTCATATCCTATCAAAAATTCTTTAGTAATGTAGTAAAAAATACTCCAGTCCCTGCTGAACTCCAGTCCCTGCTGAACTCCAGTCCCTGCTGAACTCCAGTCCCTGCTGAACTCCAGTCCCTACTGAACTCCAGTCTCTGCTGAACTCCAGTCCCTGCTGAACTCCAGTCCCTGCTGAACTACAGTCCCTACTGAACTCCAGTCCCTACTGAACTCCAGTCTCTGCTGAACTCCAGTCCCTGCTGAACTCCAGTCCCTGCTGAACTTCAGTCCCTGCTGAACTCCAGTCCCTACTGAACTCGTCTCTGCTGAACTCCAGTCCCTGCTGAACTACAGTCCCTGCTGAACTACAGTCCCTGCTGAACTCCAGTCCCTGCTGAACTACAGTCCCTACTGAACTCCAGTCCCTACTGAACTCCAGTCTCTGCTGAACTACAGTCTCTGCTGAACTACAGTCCCTGCTGAACTCCAGTCCCTACTGAACTCCAGTCTCTGCTGAACTCCAGTCCCTGCTGAACTACAGTCCCTGCTGAACTCCAGTCCCTGCTGAACTACAGTCCCTGCTGAACTCCAGTCTCTGATGAACTACAGTCCCTGCTGAACTCCAGTCTCTGCTGAACTCCAGTCCCTGCTGAACTCCAGTCTCTGATGAACTACAGTCCCTGCTGAACTCCAGTCCCTACTGAACTCCAGTCTCTGCTGAACTCCAGTCCCTGCTGAACTCCAGTCCCTGCTGAACTCGTCTCTGATGAACTCCAGTCCCTGCTGAACTCCAGTCCTTGCTGAACTCCAGTCTCTGATGAACTCGTCTCTGATGAACTCCAGTCCCTGCTGAACTCCAGTCCCTGCTGAACTCCAGTCCCTGCTGAACTCCAGTCCCTGCTGAACTCCAGTCCCTGCTGAACTCCAGTCTCTGATGAACTCCAGTCCCTGCTGAACTCCAGTCCCTGCTGAACTCCAGTCCCTGCTGAACTCCAGTCCCTGCTGAACTCCAGTCCCTGTTGAACTCCAGTCCCTGCTGAACTCCAGTCCCTGCTGAACTCCAGTCTCTGCTGAACTCCACTCCCTGCTGAACTCCACTCCCTGCTGAACTCCACTCCCTGCTGAACTCCAGTCCCTGCTGAACTCCAGTCCCTGCTGAACTCCAGTCCCTGCTGAACTCCTGTCCCTGATGAACTCCTGTCCCTGATGAACTCCAGTCCCTGCTGAACTCCAGTCCCTGCTGAACTCCAGTCCCTGCTGAACTCCAGTCCCTGCTGAACTCCTGTCCCTGCTGAACTCCTGTCCCTGCTGAACTCCTGTCCCTGCTGAACTCGAGTCCCTGCTGAACTCCTGTCCCTGCTGAACTCCAGTCCCTGCTGAACTCCTATCCCTGCTGAACTCCTGTCCCTGCTGAACTCCAGTCCCTGCTGAACTCCTATCCCTGCTGAACTCCTGTCCCTGCTGAACTCCTGTCCCTGCTGAACTCCTGTCCCTGCTGAACGCCAGTCCCTGCTGAACTCCAGTCCCTGCTGAATTCCTGTCCCTGCTGAACTCCAGTCCCTGCTGAACTCCATTCCCTGCTGAATTCCTGTCCCTGCTGAACTCCTGTCCCTGCTGAACTCCAGTCTCTGCTGAACTTCAGTCCCTGCTGAACTCCAGTCCCTGCTGAACTCCTGTCCCTGCTGAACTCCTGTCCCTGCTGAATTCCTGTCCCTGCTGAATTCCAGTCCCTGCTGAACTCCAGTCCCTGCTGAACTCCTGTCCCTGCTGAACTCGTCCCTGCTGAACTCCTGTCTCTGCTGAACTCCAGTCCCTGCTGAACTCCAGTCCTTGCTGAACTCCTGCCCCTGCTGAATTCCTGTCCCTGCTGAATTCCACTCCCTGCTGAACTCCACTCCCTGCTGAACTCCACTCCCTGCTGAACTCCAGTCTCTGCTGAACTCCTGTCCCTGCTGAATTCCTGTCCCTGCTGAACTCCAGTCCCTGCTGAACTCCAGTCCCTGCTGAACTCCTGTCCCTGCTGAACTCCAGTCCCTGCTGAACTCCAGTCCCTGCTGAGAGCATCCAGGTGTTAGGACAAGGAAATCCTTGTACCTAATGATACTAATTTTAAACAAATCTTCCCTCATACCATGTTCTATTCATTCTCCCTCACACTATGTTCCCCTCACTCCCTCAACATGTTTTTTTCTTACTCGCCCTCAGATGTTCCTTCTCACTCTCACTCGCACCATGCTTCTTTCCTTCCCAGTTACCTGACGACTCGGCCTTCATTCGACTGATCAAACTAAACGTAAACAAGGCATTCAAAGTTGCACTCACTTTCTTAAATACAATATATATATATATATATATATATATATATATATATATATATATATATATATATATATATATATATATATAGATAGATAGATAGATTTACCGAGAGGTGTACGTGCATATATATATGCATATATATATATGCATATATATATATGCATATATATATATGCATATATATATATATATATATATATATATATATATATATATATATATATATATATATATATATATATATATATATATATATATATATATATATATATATATACCATGTGTACACGACTATACACACATGCCTATCGTTAATTTCGCAAACGGGCGAAATTTTTTACAAATATTATCTCTCAGTCCTCAGCAGGATTCGAACCTGTACACTCTGCATCAAAGTATGCAGTACTTTATCTAGGTTTGGCTGTACTCACTTAGTTGTGGTTGCAGGGATCGATTCATAGCCCCTGGCCCCGTCTCTTCACTGGCCGCTACTGGATCACTCTCTCTGCACCATTAGCTTTATCATACCTCTTCTTAAAGCTATGTATGGATCCTGCCTCCACTACATCGCTTCCCAAATTATTCCACTTCCTGACTACTCTGTGACTGAAGAAATACTTCCTAACATCCCTCTCATTCATCTGTGTCTTCAACTTCCAACTGTGACTGATTATTGCTGTGTCCCATCTCTGGAACATTCTGTATCTGTCCATCTTGTCAATTCCTCTCAGTATTATATGTCGTTATCATGTCCCCCCTATCTCTCCTGTCCTCCAGTGTCGTCAGGTCGATTTTCCTTAATATCTCTTCGTAGGACATACCCCTTAGCTCTGGTACTAGGCTTGTTGCAAACCTTTGCACTTTCTCTAGTTTCTTTACGTGCTTGGCTAGACGTGGGTTCTAAACTGGTGCCGCATACTCCAATATGGGCCTAACGTACACAGTGTACAGGATCCTGAACGATTCCTTATTAAGATGGCGGAATGCTGTTCTTAGGTTTGCTAGGCGCCCATATGCTGCAACAGTTATTTGGTTGATGTGCGCCTCAGGAGATGTGCCTCGTGTTATACTCACCCCAAGATCTTTTTCCTTGAGTGAGGTTTGTAGTCTCTGGCCCCCCCAGACTGTACTCCATTTGCAGTCTTCTTTGCCCTTCCCCAATCTTCATGACTGCACTTGGTGGGGTTGAACTTCAGGAGCCAATTGCTGGACCAGGCCTGCAGCCTGTCCAGATCTCTTTGTAGTTCTGCCTGGTCCTCGTCCGACTTAATTCTTCTCATCAACTTCACATCATCTGCAAACAGGGACACTTCGGAGTCTATACCTCCCATCATGTCGTTCACAAATACCAGAAACAGCACTGGTCCTAGGACTGACCCCTGCAGGACCCCGCTGGTCACAGGTGCCCACTCTGACACCTCGCCACGTACCATGACTCGCTGCTGTCTTCCTGACAAGTATTCCCTGATCCATTGTAGTGCCTTCCCTGTTATCCCTGCTTGGTCCTCCAGTTTTTGCACCAATCTCTTGTGTGGAACTGTGTCAAACGCCTTCTTGCAGTCCAAGAAAATGCAATCCACCCACCCCTCTCTCTCTTGTCTTACTGCTGTCACCATGTCATAGAACTCCAGTAGGTTTGTGACACAGGATTTCCCGTCCCTGAAACCATGTTGGCTGCTGTTGATGAGATCGTTCCTTTCTAGGTGTTCCACCACTCTTCTCCTGATAATCTTCTCCATGATTTTGCATACTATACATGTCAGTGACACTGGTCTGTAGTTTAATGCTTCATGTCTGTCTCCTTTTTTTAAAGATTGGGACTACATTTGCTGTCTTCCATGCCTCAGGCAATCTCCCTGTTTCGATAGATGTATTGAATATTGTTGTTAGGGGTACACATAGCGCCTCTGCTCCCTCTCTCAATACCCATGGGGAGATGTTATCTGGCCCCATTGCCTTTGAGGTATCTAGCTCACTCAGAAGCCTCTTGTGTGTGTGTGTGTGTGTGTGTGTGTGTGTACTCACCTATTTGTAGTCACCTATTTGTGGTTGCAGGGGTCGAGTCCTAGCTCCTGGCCCCGCCTCTTCACCGGTTGCTACTAGACCCTCTCTCTCCCCGCTCCATGAGCTTTATCAAACCTCGTCTTAAAACTGTGTATGGTTCCTGCCTCCACTACGTCATTTTCTAGGCTATTCCACTGCCTTACAACTCTATGACTGAAGAAATACTTCCTACTATCTCTCTGACTCATTTGTGTCTTCAACTTCCAATTGTGGCCTCTTGTTTCTGTGTCCCCTCCCTGGAACATCCTGTCCTTGTCCACCTTGTCTATTCCACGCAGCATTTTATATGTCGTTATCATGTCTCCCCTGACCCTCCTGTCCTCCAGTGTCGTCAGGCCGATTTCCCTTAATCTTTCTTCATAGGACATTCCCCTTAGCTCTGGAACTAACCTTGTTGCAAACCTTTGTACTTTCTCTAGTTTCTTGACGTGCTTTATCAAGTGCGGGTTCCAAACAGGTGCTGCATACTCCAGTATGGGCCTGACATACACGGTGTACAGTGTCTTGAATGATTCCTTACTAAGGTGTCGGAATGCTGTTCTCAGGTTTGCCAGGCGCCCATATGCTGCAGCAGTTATCTGATTGATGTGTGCTTCCGGAGACATGCTCGGTGTTATACTCACCCCAAGATCTTTCTCCTTGAGTGAGGTTTGCAGTCTTTGGCCACCTAGCCTATACTCTGTCTGTGGTCTTCTGTGCCCTTCCCCTATCTTCATGACTTTGCATTTGGCAGGATTAAATTCGAGAAGCCATTTGCTGGACCAGGTGTCCAGTCTGTCCAGGTCTCTTTGAAGTCCTGCCTGGTCCTCATCAGATTTAATTCTCCTCATTAACTTCACATCATCTGCAAACAGGTACACTTCTGAGTCTAACCCTTCCGTCATGTCGTTCACATATACCAAAAATAGCACTGGTCCTAGGACCGACCCCTGTGGGACCCCGCTCGTCACAGGTGCCCACTGTGATACATCATTACGTACCATGACTCGTTGTTGCCTCCCTGTCAGGTATTCTCTGATCCATTGCAGTGCCCTTCCTGTTATATGCGCCTGATGCTCTAGCTTCTGCACTAATCTCTTGTGAGGAACTGTGTCAAAAGCCTTCTTGCAGTCCAAGAAGATGCAATCAACCCACCCCTCTCTCTCTTGTCTTACTTCTGTTATTTTATCATAAAACTCCAGAAGGTTTGTGACACAGGATTTGCCTTCCGTGAATCCGTGCTGGTTGGCATTTATACTCCTGTTCCGTTCCAGGTGCTCCACCACTCTCCTCCTGATAATCTCCATAATTTTGCATACTATACACGTCAATGACACAGGTCTATAGTTTAGTGCCTCTTTTCTGTCTCCTTTTTTGAAAATGGGAACTACATTTGCCGTCTTCCATACCTCAGGTAGTTGCCCAGTTTCCAGGGATGTGTTGAAGATTGTGGTAAGTGGTACGCACTACATATCTGCTCCCTCTCTAAGGACCCATGGAGAGATGTTGTCCGGTCCCATTGCCTTTGAGGTATCGATGTCCCTTAGCAGTTTCTTCACCTCCTCCTCATCTGTATGTATGTCGTCCAACACTTGTTGGTGTATTCCTTGTTGGTGTCCCCATCTGGTCTGTCCCCCCAGAGTCCTTCCTGTCTCTACTGTAAATACTTCCTGTGTGTGTGTGTGTGTGTGTGTGTGTGTGTGTGTGTGTGTGTGTGTGTGTGTGTGTGTGTGTGTGTGTGTGTGTGCATGTCGTGCCGAATAGGTATAACTTGCGGATTTGGCTTAAATAGCAACGCTCTTCTTGCCGAATAAGGCAAGAGAAAATTTGTGTATGAAACAATTTCGCAAAAAAAATCATTCTGAGCCTAACGAAAAAAAATATATTTCATTGTGTTTGTTCATTATTAAATTATTGTAAACTTATCTAAAATATGTATAGTTGGATTAGGCTAAATTAAATTGCGCTTGTTATAATAAGGTTAGGTAAGTTTTCTAAGGTTATTTTGGTACAAAATTATTAATTTTTACATTAATATAAATGAAAAAATATATATCTTTAAACGTGTAAGATAAAATTTTAGAAAGGACTTAATTTTAAATGAGTTCTTGCTAATTGACCAGTTTTATCTATCTATCTATCTATCTATCTATCTATCTATATATATATATATATATATATATATATATATATATATATATATATATATATATATATATATATATATATATATGCAAAACAACCACTCTGAAAGAATAGAGAAATTCCAAGCGCTTTCGTGACTACTCACATTATCAAGGAACTATGAAAGTAAAGCATCCAAGGAAGCTATATAAGGGGTCCGGCCAGCACCTCACTATCAGATCCCACAACGGTTAAACACGTGACGCGCGGCGACCCAACTTGGATAGGTCCCTTGCACAACTCACCCCCAAGCTATTCTACCCAAGAAAATTTAAAAATTATTATTTGTCCAGTGTATTATTAAATTCTTCCCAAATTCTATTAATTATAAGTGGATCTAATTTATATAAACCAAAGGAAATATTCATATTATTGTCAAAACTGCTTTTTATGAAACAAGATTCAATTATATTCCTGTCGACCATGGACCATATATATATATATATATATATATATATAAACTTTATGCTTTTTGTAGTGTCAGACATTTTATCTCTACCCGTAACTCTTTTGTCTATACAAGCCATATGTATCTTTGTATAACATATGTACGTAAGATAAAATTAAATTATAATAATAATAATAATAAATTATTATTATTATTATTATTATTATTATTATTATTAAATTAACTAGGAGTCTTTGATCCTGGCTAAATGAAGGATAAGAGGCAAGTCTGTAGCTGAAGCTGAACTTTACAACTATACTCAGGTGAGTAGACCACTTGCTTCTCCAACCATACCCCAGATACTAACGCCACACAAAACATGGGCTATGCATGTATTAATACAAAGTTAACTAATAGCATCTTACCTGACTAAGTGAAATCAAAATGTATGAAATTTAAGTCATTTCTGTATCTTAGTTACAAATCAACACATTTTCATTATTGCTCTCATTAATGGAAACCCCCATTTTTGAAAGAAATAAACTCTGCAACTTGAATATATTATTTCTCTGAATACATTCTTTCACTCAGGAGGCACAAATTCATCCCTGTTACCAAGGGTGTGTTGGTTGCAGGTGCACCGAAACAAGTTTCTCTTAAGACCTACTTGTACAGCCTTAAGCAAGGGTGACAAGAGCTGTAGTGACAATGTGGAATAGCTCTTTACGTTTCCTGGAAGTGTCAAGATCAGGTCAGGCACTAGGGAAGACACAACACCATCAAGGTATTCATGGAGTGTTTAGAAACTCTCTCGTACTCCCCGCACTAGTCTTATGCAACACTGCTGTGCTGGAACACTGTTGAAACATTTTGCTTATCAGCTTCACCACAAAGTTTACAAAACTTTGAGAGCGTGGCCAAAGTTTTCGTGCCTTGCTTTGTGTTGTGTCATAGCGAGATGTGTAATTGTTTCCTGCGCAGCCCCTGCCAGCCACTCACTCTGTGGTAAAACTACTATTTATTTTTTAACCTAAAGTCTAACATCTACTGTGAATACTTTTATGTTATAAAAAATACAAGAACCTAATCTCTCGGATGAGAACAATAAGTGAAGCGATGTTAGAATCTACGTTCCGTTTGAGCAAGATGGTTATATCTTCTAGCACAGATAGCCAACACACTATGTTGGGCGAAGTATAACCAGATAATAGCTTTCTTTCACACCTCATTTTTTTTTCTTCTGAAATAACCTACATAAAGGTGCTTTAAAAAGATATGTGTTTTATTTCCTGTACTTGTATAAACAATGTGCTAAGCGAATCACGCACTCATGGCGCGCTACACATCACATACATAAACCACACAAACATAGGCACTCACACCATACCTGCCCACAGAGAGAGAGAAAGAGAGAGAGAGAGAGAGAGAGAGAGAGAGAGAGAGAGAGAGAGAGAAGTGCAAGGTTATGAAAATTGGGAAAGGGGGCTGAAAGACTGGAAATCAAGTATAGAATCGGGGGTACAGAAGCGGCAAACCCTTCCTTAAGGAGAAAATCCTAGGGGTGAGCAAAGTCCCGAACACATCAATCAAAAAACACCGCAGAGAAAGCTCGTTTGGCAAATCTAAAAATAAATTTCAGGAATACTACGCACGACATACGTAAGGACTATCTTGAAATATACAGCACAAACATGGAACCTCCTCACCTCCTAAGAGAAAGTGAAGAGGTACTAAACGACAGCATTTCAAGAGCTTAAGGAAAAAAGTTTATGAGGAGAGGCTGAAAGAACTGAACATGACGACATTAGAGGATAGAAGAACAAGGAAGACATTATAACAACATGCAAAATACTCGGAGGACTTGACAAGGTTCACCGTGATAGACGGCTCGAGGGGCGGGAAACGAAGGCACAGTTGGAAGTTAAAGACACATATGAATCGCAGGATGTCAGGAATGCACTTCGTGGAATGACCTGGACAAAGGAGAAGCGAAGCCAGGCTATATATTTAGTTTTAAAAAGAGGTATGACAGAGCCCATGATTCTAGGAGGGAGTAAACTCAGCAAGTGGCAGGGCCTAGAGCTGTAAATCGACCCTTGCAATCACAAACAAGTGACTACTACACATACTAACACTGAAAGAAATGACGTTACAGATATATTCTCCTGTAACACTGCCATTTTGCATGTGTATTGAGTGATAATAATCCAGAAAAATGCAGCCGTATATACTAAACTGACAAAAGCCTTTTATAAGCGCGACCACGGTAATTGCACACAAAATGCGTGCAAAAGGAATAACTGCAAAGGTGGGCAGATGGATATTTGACTTCCTAACAAACAGAACCCAAAGATTAAAAATAAACAAGAGTGAAATCAGTAGGTGCTACGGTAAAACGTTCTGTTTCCCAAGGCACAGAACCTGTTTTCATTTCTGATATAAACAAGGACTGTATCATGCCTTTCAGACGATGTTAGAGTTTATATGAAAATCGCATCCACAGAAGTCACAGCGAGTCTTCAAGCTGATTGAAAACAAGTCTTTCAGTGGGCTACTGACAACAATATGATATTCACTGATGACAAATTTCAGTTACTACTTTACGGAAGAATTGAGGTAATAACAACAATATCGGAGTACAAGACAAATACAAACCACCCAATAGAATGTAAGCCAAATGTGAGAGACGTAGGAATGACTGTCAGAAACTCTCACTGCTACTCCAAGAACATTGATAGGTTAGATAAATAGAACCTTATAAACAAAAGATGCCAAGCCAATAATGAAACTTCAGTTAACTCGTTCTCCCTAGGTGGAATATTACCGTTAACTTACACCCCTTTCAAGGCAGGAGAAATGGCTGAGATGGAAAATGGACAGAGAACCTTCACAGCAACTAAATTACTGGAGTGTTTGAAGTCCTTGGAGCTGTATTCGTTAGAAGATAAACCTGGAAGATACTGGAGGGGTTGATCCCAAACCATCACAATCACTAGATACAAACACAAGAGGCTTGGCAGACGGTGCAGGATACCTCCGATGAAAAGCGGGGTAGAAAAAAGCACACAGAAAGAACACAATAAGTATAAAGGAAAAAGGACTCTTAAACACCCTCCCTTTATACATAAGAGGAATTACCAACAAATCCCTCGATGTTTTCAAGAGGGACTGCGACAAATTACTTAAAACAGTTCCTAAGCAGCCGAGCTGTGGTGCATACGTTGGAGTAGTATTTATTACCAAGGTTTATACCATACGTTGGACTGCAAGCGGTGGGCATCAACAGCTTTATCGATCAGGACAGTAACCAGGGACCGAGCCATTGGGGCTGTGACCTCAGGAAGCGACTACAATTAACCTACACATAACTAAAGCAGGGAGTACCATCTGCAGTGTGAAACACGAGGACTCCGACTGAGACACTCAAGTTTTAAATGACAAGGTATCTTGTGAGTAAACTAGAACATAACTTTACATCCCGCCCTACAAACTGGAGATCAAACTAAAGGATTTTAGTTCATTCTGGACTATTATCAAGTCGTGAGTAAAAGTGAAGAAGGGAGAATGCTATCACTCATGATAAGTAAAGAGAAGTTAAGAGACAGTCGAGGTCAGGTCAAATCAAACAAACCAGCATCAAGACCCTTCCCCACCACAATGAAGGGACGGACTGCATACTAATCTGACCCTCGGTAACCTCTAGAGAAGGACTCAACGCTATTAATCGATGACTAAATATGGTGTTAATAATCCGGAGGTGCACTACAATATCTGCAACCCGCACGCAATGACAGGATAACTTGTGTATATGTGCATAATGAGAGGATATCATGTGTATATGCACACAATACCAGATATATTGTTTATGTGTACACACTACCAGATGTATTGTTTATGTGTACACACTACTAAATATATTGTTTATGTGTACACACTACCAGATATATTGTTTATGTGTACACACTACCAGATATATTGTTTACGTGTACACACTACCAGATATATTGTTTATGTGTACACACTACCAGATATATTATGTGTACACACAATACCAGATATATTGTTTATGTGTACACACTACCAGATATATTATGTACACACAATACCAGATATATTGTTTATGTGTACACACTACCAGATATATTGTTTATGTGCACACAGTACCAGATATATTGTTTATGTGCACACAGTACCAGGTATATCGGTTATGTATATATAATACCACATTGTATTGGTTATGTGCAACAATACCAAGATATATAGGTTACGTACACAATACCATTATATAATGGTTATGTGCATACAGTACCACAATATTCTGGCTTTGTGCACACAGTACCAGGACTGGCTCGCGTAATCGTAATGACACGATTGTAAACAACTCGCCGAAAAGAGGACTGAAACTCATGGCAAGCCAGTCCGAAAGCTAGCAAGCCAGTTTTAGTGTATAGAAACACACCTACTGAAGTTGGTTGAGTCTTATTTGCCTGGCATGGTACAATGGATAACACACTGCCCTGCTGGTTTTTCGACTGTCTTGCCATGGATTCCAACCCTCCATTCGGTAAATTCCAGGCTATATTAATTATTTGCACACAATACCAGTTTTCTCATTATAAACACACAAGTGCCAACTCGAGGATGGTTCTCACAGCCAACCAGTCGGATTAAAAGTATTAGTATCCACTGGCATCAACTATAATATGCTGCTGATCAATTTATTATATTCACTGAGACCCGCTAAACTCCTAAGCATGAGAAATGAGAGACTTATTAATCAAATTTGATCCGAGAAAGAAGGGTAGCTTCAACTCCTTGGATCAAGAGCCTTTCAGCAGCAACATCTAGGAAACTCCCCAACACCCCTTCAAAGGCTACTGATAATAAATACTTTGAGACAATAATAATTCTTATTCTTATCATTAATGGGAATAAGTATGGTAGAAAGACACTTGTTTAGAGCATATGAGAGAGCGAATTAAGCTGATAAAACTGTTTAGATGGAAACACAGTCAATATGTAAAGGTTTGATCTACGACTAGTGGCTGTCTACCACGAAAATGTTTCAAATTGTTGGCAAGTCCAGAGGTAACATGGAAGCTACGATAACTGCACACACACACACACACACACACACACACACACACACACACACACACACACACACACACACACACACACACAGTTGGAAGTTGAAGACACAGATGAATCACAGGGATGTTAGGAAGTATTTCTTCAGTCACAGAGTAGTCAGGAAGCGATGTAGTGGAGGCAGGATCCATTCATAGCTTTAAGCAGACGTATGATAAGGCTCATGGTGCAGGGAGTGTGACTCAGTAGCGGCCAGTGAAGAGGCGAGGCCAGGAGCTATGACTCGACCCCCGCAACCACAACTAGGTGAGTACACACACAGAGGCGGGGCCAGGAGCAGTGACTCGACCCCTACAACCACAACGAGGTGAGAACTATGTGAGTACACACACACAGCGCGCTATGTCAACAATAAATACTGAACTTCCGTAAATTAACGAATTGGCAATCTGTGCGGCACATTATTATAATTATGGGAGAGCGTTAAACCCGTAGGATTATACAGCGCATGTGGGGGGGATGGAAGGTATTCAGGCTCGGTTCAGGGAACCGGTGTACAGATCCAATTCCCTAGATCAAGAGCCCCTCACCAGCGTCAAGAAACCTCTCTGGAGGGGTCTGCGCGGTACAGAGAGAGAGAGAGAGAGAGAGAGAGAGAGAGAGAGAGAGAGAGAGAGAGAGAGAGAGAGAGAGAGAGAGAGAGAGAGAGAGAGACAGAGACAGACAGAGAGACAGACAAAGAGAGACAGAGAGAGAGACAGACAGAGAGAGAAGAGAGAGAAGAGAGAGAGAGAGAGAGAGAGAGAGAGAGAGAGAGAGAGAGAGAGAGAGAGAGAGAGAGAGAGAGAGAGAGAGAGAGAGAGAGAGAGAGAGAGAGACAGACAGACAGACAGACAGACAGAGAGACAGAGCTAGCTAGCTAAGAGCTATATCAGCTTGGGGAAATAGATGGCAAGTAACATTTGCACCTGAGAAAACGCAAATGATGATGGTCTCTAGGCACCATGATGGTAATGCTGGTGCAGTAGTAAGGATGAATGGGAGGGTGCTGGCACCTGGAGAAGTTGATATCCTTGGGGTGAAATTTGACTCCAAACTAACCATGAGGAACCATGTTGTAAATCTTGCAAACAAGGCAGCCAAGAAGCTTACAGCACTTCGCCGTATCTCGTATCTGCTTGACAGTAGGGGTTGCAAGATTCTGTACGAGGCACAAGTACGCTCACACCTTGAGTATGCTCCACTTTCTTGGTTTGCCTGCCCCCCCCCCTCTCATCTGCGACTGCTTGACAGAGTAGAGAAGAGAGCAAGACGTCTTATCTCTCGCCTGGACCCATCCTGGATAGACCTGTCATTTCAGCAGAGCCTTCAACACAGGAGGGATGTGGGTGGCCTTACTGTTATGTACAAGGCCAATATTGTCAAAGTACCACACTCGGATCCACTTCGAGGACAGCGAGAAACAAGCTTTTATGCCAAAAGACGGGCATTCTTTTTAATAATAATAATAATAATAATAATAATAATAATAATAATAATAATAATAATAATAATAACAAGACGGGCAGAAAGCAGCAACTTCACTCTGGCTGTACCCTTCTCCAGAACATCACTCCATCTGAGATCATATATACCCAGGATGACTCGAGTATGGAACACATTTGTACAGCATAATGATGTCAACGAGATAAAGTCAGTTGATCAAATGAAAATGCTGGCCCACAGATGGCTCCAACTTCATCCTGTTCCCTACTTGTATGTCTCATAACAATAAAAATGCTTTCAAATGAGCTGATGTAGGTAACAGCTCTTAACTTGCCAATAAAGTTAGGAATCCGTAAGTAAACATAATGATACAGCTACAACACGACACGTAAACAAATCAAGAAAATAGTGTGTGTGACATGTGAAACAAGGAGAATTAATTCCGTTTTTCTCAAATAATTTTAAGAGAAAATTTCGAAATATTCTTATAATTACAAGATAATCACGATAAATAACTGAGTTTATATGTTTACCGTATTAATATTACATTTATAGGAAAATACTAAAATCTTCACGTTCATGCAGTGTTTATGGGATGGAGGTACGCAGGTTTGATCCAAAGAAGGAAAGGGCAGCATGTGACTGACCTGACTAGGTTAAGGCATTGGCTTAAGCCGGTGGGAGATTTGGACCAGCCCCGCATGGGCTAGTAGGCCTGCTGCAGTATTCCTTCTTTCTTATGTTCTTACGTTATTTTTTTTAATGAAGACTCCCTCATCAGCATCAAGATACTTCCCGGCGGGCTTGTTTAGGGTAGCAACACATTGATCTGTTTAGACTCCAGAGGTCAGTTCAAACACTAAATACATTCTCCTAGGTGAACTAGACTACACTCATGTGTCTGGTGATGACTCCACCTCAGTGTTACAATAGCTGATTAAGAACACTTAGTAATCACGTGTATGTATGCGTGTACTTACCTAATTGTGGTTGTAGGGTAGAGTCACAGCTCGTGGCCTCGCCTCCTCGCTAATATGTGTGTGTGTGTGTGTGTGTACTGACCTATATGTGATTGCAGGGGTTGATTCAAAGCTCCTGGCCCTGCCTCTTCACTGCTCGCTACTATTTCAGCTTTCTCCCTGCGCCAAGAGCTTTATCGTATCTCTTTGTGTGTGTGTGTGTGTGTGTGTGTGTGTGTGTGTGTGTGTGTGTGTGTGTGTGTGTGTGTGTGTGTGTGTGTGTGTGTGTATGTGTGTGTGTGTGTGTACTCACCTAATTGTGGTTGCAGGGGTCGAGACTCAGCTCCTGGCCCCGCCTCTTCACTGATCGCTACTAGGTCCTCTCCCTCTCTGATTCCTGAGATTTGTCATACCTCTTCTTAAAACTATGTATGGTTCCTGCCTCCACTACTTCACTAGCTAGGCTATTCCACTTCCTGACGACTCTATGACTGAAGAAATACTTCCTAACGTCCCTGTGACTCGTCTGAGTTTTCAGCTTTCAGTTGCGACCCCTTGTTTCTGTGTCCCCTCTCTGGAACATCCTATCTCTGTCCACCTTGTCTATTCCCCGCAGTATATTGTATGTCGTAATCATGTCTCCCCTGACCCTTCTGTCCTCCAGTGTCGTCAGTCCAATTTCCCTCAACCTTTCCTTGCACGACATTCCCCTGAGCTCTGGGACTAGCCTTGTTGCAAACCTTTGTACTTTCTCTAACTTCTTGACGTGCTTGACCAGGTGTGGGTTCCAGACTGGTGCTGCATACTCCAGTATGGGCCTAACATACACAGTGTACAGTGTCTTGAACGATTCCTTATTAAGGTATCGGAACGCTATTCTCAGGTTTGCCAGGCGCCCGTATGCTGCAGCAGTTATTTGGTTGATGTGTGTGTGTGTACTCACCTATTTGTGGTTGCAGGGGTCGAGTCACAGCTCCTGGCCCCGCCTCTTCGCTGATTGCTACTAGGTCCTCTCTCTCCCTGCCCCATGAGCTCTATCATATCTCGCCTTAAAACTATGTATGGTTCCCGCCTCCACTACGTCACTTTCTAGGCTATTCCACGGCTTGACTACTCTATGACTGAAGAAATACTTCCTAACATCCCTTTGATTCATCTGAGTCTTCAACTTCCAATTGTGACCTCTTGTGTCTGTGTCCCTTCTCTGGAACATCCCGTCTTTGTCCACCTTGTCTATTCCGCGCAGTATTTTATATGTCGTTATCATGTCTCCCCTGACCCTCCTGTCCTCCAGTATCGTCAGGTCGATTTCCCTCAACCTTTCTTTCTTCGTGTGTGTGTGTGTGTGTGTGTGTGTGTGTGTGTGTGTGTGTGTGTGTGTGTGTGTGTGTGTGTGTGTGTGTGTGTGTGTGTGTGTGTGTGTGTGTGTGTGTGTGTAGATAATAAGGCCGTTGGGGCTCATGGGAAAATTAGTACATTTAGTGGTCTTCGCTGTTTTCCTCTCAGCTGTAATTTGATCTGCAGGCTGTAAGAACCTTAACTTGTAAACCATAGGCAACTCTGGCGTTTACATACACACACACACACACACACACATCAAGTATTTCTTCAGTCACAGAGTTGTCAGGAAGTGAATAATCTGGAAAGTGATGTACTGGAGGCAGGTTCCATACATAAGTTTAAAAAGAGCTAGGATAAAGTTCAAAGAGAAGGGAGAGAGTGGACCTAGTAGCGACCAGTGAAGAAGAGGGACCAGGAGCTGTGAATCGACCCCTGCAACCACAAATAGGTGAGTACTATTAGGTGAGAACACACACACACACACACACACAAACACACATAAACACACACACACACACACACACACATAAACACACACACACACACACACACACACACACACACACACACACACACACACACACACACACACACACACACATGCACATACAACAGGCCTAGCGTCTAATCGACATGTGCCTAGGACCAAATGGTAACTAACACACACAAGGTGTGGATTCCACCAGTTTGTAATCCACGCCTGGTCAAGCATGTCAAGAAAATAGAGAAAGTGCAAAGGCTTGCAACAAGACTAGTCCCAGAGCTAAGGGGATTGTCCTACGAAGAAAGGTTAAGGGAAATTGGCCTGGCGACACTGAAGGACAGGAGGGTCAGGGGAGACATGATAACGACATGATAACGGAACAGACAAGGTGGACAAAGACAGGATGTTCCAGAGATGAGACACAGAAACAAGGGGTCACAATTGGAAGTTGAAGACTCAGATGAGTCAAAGGGATGTTAGGAAGTATTTCTTCAGTCATAGAGTTGTCAAGCACTGGAATAGCCTAGAAAGTGACGAAGTGGAGCAAAAACATATAATAAAAAAATAAAATTTACATAAATAAAATAAAATTCACACAAATTGTATGTTGCTATGCATGATAATTATCATACATAGCAGCATATGTTTAGAGAACCTATGATAACCTAAAAAAACAGAGAGTGACTTATTTCCGTTGGGGTCCTTTTATCACATTATTATACTATAAAGGATATAACTTCTTATTATACTATAAAGGAGAAAATATCTTATTATTATACTATAGAGGAGATATACCAAGAATAAGGTAAAATGAGTCATTTATATTTACATGTGTGTTAGCTAAAAAAAATAAAAAAATCATTCTCCTCATTTTCTATCGATACATTCATTAGGTACCTCTTGGCTCTCTTCTTACCTGGTTACCTGGAGGTTATTCCGGGGATCAACGCCCCCCCGGCCCGGTCCATGACCAGGCCTCCCGATGGATCAGGGCCTGATCAATCAGGCTGTTACTGCTGTCCAACATACGAGCCACAGCCTGGCTGATCCGGCACTGACTTTAGGTATCTGTCCAGCTCTCTCTTGAAGGCAGCCAGGGGTTTATTGGTAATTCCTCTAATGCTTGATGGGAGGCTGTTGAACAGTCTTGGGCCCCGGACACTTATGGTGTTTTCTCTTAGTGCACCAATGGCGCCCCTACTTTTAATTAGGGGTATTTTGCATCGCCTGCCCAGTCTTTTACTTTCGTAGGGAGTGATTTCTGTGTGCAGATTCGGGACCATTCCTTCCAGGATTTTCCAAGTGTAGATTATGACATATCTCTCCCTCCTGCGTTCCAACGAGTACAAGTCAAGTGCTTCCAAGCGTTCCCAGTAGTTAAGGTGCTTGACAGAACTTATACGTGCAGTAAAGGATCTCTGTACACTCTCTAGATCTGCAATTTCACCTGCTTTGAATGGAGATGTTAATGTACAGCAGTATTCCAGCCTAGAGAGAACAAGTGATTTGAAAAGAATCATCACTGGCTTGGCATCTCTCGTTCTGAACGTTCTCATTATCCATCCTATCATTTTCTTTGCACTTGTGATCGTGGCACTGTTGTGATCCTTGAAAGTGAGATCCTCAGACGTTACTACTCCCAGGTCCCTTACATTATTTTTCCGCTCTATTGTATGGCCAGAGTTTGTAGTATACTCTGTTCTAGTTATTATCCCCTCCAGTTTTCCATAACGGAATAGTTGGAATTTGTCCTCATTGAACATCATATTGTTTTCCGTTGCCCACTGGAAAACTTTGTTTATATCTTCCTGGAGGTTAACCGCGTCCTCAGCAGATGACAGCCTCATGCAGATCCTAGTGTCATCCGCAAAGGATGATATGGTGCTGTGGTGTATATCTCTGTCTATGTCTGGCTCATGCTATGACTGGCTTTGACATGTGCAGACAAGGAAATAATGCCAGTGGTGACACTCTTCAAATCGCTAGTGCTACCTCATTTGGAATATTGATCAGTACTGACGGCCTCATTCATAGCAGGAGAAATATCAGAGCTGGAACAAATTCAGAGATCGTTTACGGCATACATAGAACCAATAAAGCACTAAAATTACGGGGAACGCCTACTCTTGAACATGTAATCACTGGAACGGAGGATAGACATATGATAATAAATACCTGGAAAGTACTCGAGGGCCTGATTCCAAATCTGAACACTGCCATAACAACATACTGGAGTGAGAGATATGGGAAGAAACGCAAAATAAACCCAGTGAGGAGCAGGGACGCGGTGGGCACAGTAAAGGAACACTGTATCAACATTCGTGCCCCCAGACTTTACATCATCTTACCAGAAGATATCAGAAATACGGGTGATACAAGTGTAGAAGCCTTTACCTGGAGATTACCTGGAGAAGGTTTCGGGGGTCAACGCCCCCACGGCCCGGTCTGAGACTAGGCCTCATGGTGGATCAGAGTCTGATCAACCAGGCTGTTACTGCTGGCCGGACGCAAGCTGACGTACGAATCACAGTCCGGTTGGTCAGGTACTGACTTTAGGTGCCTGTCCAGTGCCTTCTTGAATACAGCCAGGGGTCTATTGATAATTCCCCTTATGTATACTGGGAGACAACTGAACAGTCTTGGGCCCCGGACACTTATTGTGTTGTGTTGGACAAGTATCTTCTCCAAGTGCCGGATCAACCAGGCAGTGATGGATATGTGGGCAGCGGGCCTCCTGCAGCAAAAGCCTGGTTGACCAGGCAAGCACCAGACAAGCCTGGCCCATGGCTGGGCTCCGAGAGTGAAGAGACTCGAAACTCATCAAAGGTGTGTGTGTATATATATATATATA
Source organism: Cherax quadricarinatus (assembly GCF_038502225.1). Taxonomy (NCBI): domain Eukaryota; kingdom Metazoa; phylum Arthropoda; class Malacostraca; order Decapoda; family Parastacidae; genus Cherax; species Cherax quadricarinatus. Next base: position 10,626,455 of record NC_091324.1, read on the forward strand.
TATATATATATATATATATATATATATATATATATATATATATATATATATATATATATATATATATATATATATATATATATATATATATATATATATATAACGTGCCGAATAAATAAAACTTGCTATTTTGGCTTTAATAGCAACGCTTTTCTTGCCAAATAAGGCAAGCGAAAATTTGCGTATTTAATAATTTCGCAAAAATCATTCTGAATCTAACGAAAAAATATACGTATTTCATTGTGTTTGTTTATTATTAAATTATTGTAAACTTATATAAAATATATTTAGTGATTAGGCTATATTAAATTGCGCTTGTTATAATAAGGTTTGGTAAGTTTCCTGAGGTTCTTTTGGTACAAAATCATTGATTTTTATATTACCATAATTGAAAAAATCTACAAATTTAAATGTATAAGAGAAAATTTTAGAAAGGACTTAATTTTAAATGGGTTCTTGGTTATTGACCATTTTTACCTATTCGGCGCGATATATATATATATATATATATATATATATATATATATATATATATATATATATATATATATATATATATATATATATATATATATATATATATATATATATATATATATATATATCCCGCCAGAGCAGGGTGGCCCAGAGAAGAAAATGGTCCAAGTCGGACCGAAACGTCGTCGTAAGCTTCTCTTTTATGTGCGGGCTATTTGTGTGTCGTTCCAGTCACGGTATTGTGCCTTTTTTTGTTATTCATTCACTATCATTCACCCAATCGCTATTTTTCCACACGTGTACCTACATCATAATCTGATTACCCTCCGTCTGCATCTTCCTCTCTCCTTCAGGCACTACCCTCTAGAACCCAGATCCAGCTAATCGGTTTCCCTGAATCTCCTAATAAAAAGTTACCTTGCTCACATTCCCACAGCATGTACATTAAAAAGCCACTTGACTCCATTCACTCGTATCTAATACGTTCCCATAAGCTTCTTGGATTGTCAAACCTCTTCAACCCCCCCCCCCCCCCCCTCCAACCAGCCGTTTCTGTGACAACCCCTAACCTTCCTAGCTTCCAATCCTACTCGGGTCTAAGATAATGCATATACATTGGGTTTAGAGTAGGTCACTCCTGCCTTTCGCAACTACTGAACCATGGATACACTGGATGATAAACAGAACGCAGATATAGTATACCAGGACTTTGCAAAAGCCTTCGACAAGTGCGATCATGGTGTGATAGCACACAAAATGCATACTAAGGAAATAGCTGGAAAAGTGGGTAGATGGATTTTTAATATTCTAACCAAATGAACACAGAAACTTATGATAAACAGTGTTAAGTCCACAGGCTGCCACAGTAAAAAGCTCTGTTCCACAAGGTACAGTGCTCTTATCCTTTTCCTCATCCTCATATCTGACAGAGATGCAAACAACAGCAACGTGTCTTCGTTTGCGGACGATACTAGAGTCTGCACGAGAGTGTCATCCACTGAGAACACGGCAAATCTTCAAGCGGATATAAACCAAGTTTTCCAATGGGCCGTAGAAAACAATATGATGTTCAATGAGGCCAAATTTCAGTTACTCCATTGTGGAAAACTTGAGGAAATAATAGCTAGAACGGAGTATAAATAAATTCTAACCACACATTAACGAAAAATTAATGTGAAGGCCTTGGAAGTGATAATGTCAGAGGATCTCACCTTGAAGGATCACAACAGTATCATTATTACATCTTCGAGAAAAATGATAGGATAGGTAATAAGAAGCTTCAAAAGAAGGGACGCCAAGTCAATGATCCTCTTTAAAATACTTGTTCTTTTTAGGCTGGAATACTCCTTTACACTACCAATCATATACAAGGCTGGCAAATATACAGATCTAGATAATGCACAGAGAACCTTCACTGCGTGCGCTGGTTCAGTCAAGAACCTTAATTTCTAGGAACGTTAGAAGTTCCTCCTTGGCCTGTACTCCCCAGAACGCAGGTGAGAACGATGCATCATAATCTATACCTGGAAAAATCCTAGAGGGACTGGTACCAAATCTGCACACAGAAATTACTCTCTATGAAAGCAAGAGAAGACTCGGCAGATGGTGCAACATGCCCCCCCCCCCATCCCATGAAAAGCGTTGATACCATGGGTACACTAAGAAAACACAAGTGTCGGGGCCCTAAACTGTTAAAACACCCTTTCAGCATACATAAGGGGAATTACCAATGCAACCATCCCCCCGGCTTGACAGATACCCAAAATCAGTGTCAGAGCAGCCGAATTGTTGTTCGTACGTTGGATTGCGTGCGGCCAGCAGTAACAGCCTGGTTGATCATTCCCTGATCCACCGGGAGGGCTGGTCGAGAACTCGGCCTCGGGGGCGTTGATCCCCGGAATAACCTTCAGATAGGTAGACGTCTCAGTATTTATACACAGAGATACAGCTCAATGTACACCCCTTGGTGTCCTATTTATTTAGCGACTCTTAAGGAGTATAGTGGAAACCTTCATCAGGGGAAGAATGTAACTTTTATATTACAAAATATAATTATGGGAAACCAACACTTATTTCCAAATAAAAGAGACATACCGGTAAGTCTCCTGCATAAGAATTAACAACTGAAGGGTCTACACTGCAAACTGAATTGATTACCATTTTAATGGCAATAAAGTTAACTTATGGCATAGAACTTGACTCTCCGACCTTTACTGGTTCTATGTCAATATTAAAACCATTTGATTCACATAATGACTAACAAAATGAACATCGGAGAAGCCAGACATATATACGAAGAACATCAGAGAAAAAAAGAAATTAACGTTCAAATTTTATGGGTTCCATCAAGCACTGAATTGCTCCTTCATGATGAAGTTGCCAAAGTACCATGAAGGAAAATGTAGGATATTACTTTGGTATAACTTTGTCTAGCATTAGGAATAATGTTAGGAGAGAAGTAAATAATGAAAGTGAATGTTATAGGAATGCAGTTAGAAGCGTTGATAACTATGTTTACGGAGCAACCTGAAATATGAATAGACTAACTGATGTTGTAGTAGCAGACTTATGCTTGGTTACAAGTAATTCCAGTAGCTTGGAAGACACGTAGAAGATGATCAAACTAAACACCTAGTATGTGGTCAGTCCTATGGTCAATTTCTTCAACACAATGTGCTTCACTGTCCGCCTATTGACAAATATAGAGGTAGAAAATATAATACCCCATGTGACAAGTCAAGCATCTTTTTAATGATAATAAGATACCAGACGTATTAAGCAAATGTCCTAAATTTCCTTGCAACAGATAAGACAATTGTAGATGTGATTTAAATCCAGACATACTTCTGTTAACCCTTTTTGGGGCCTAGTCCCTAGGTCTTTTGTGTATCCATACGCTCTTGCGCTATCTTCCACTGGAGGGATACAAAATGCACAATAAGGTAGCCGGCTCAGCGGTAAAATCTAAATAAAAAAGAATTTTCAAACCTCCTGCCTCCATCTATCAAGCAGTAAATAGTTACCTGGGTATTAGCCGACTGTTTGTTTGGTCAAATCAAGCTGGTAATGCGGCTTACAATATTAGACCGTGTTAGAGATGGAATAACATCTACCGTTCACAAGACAGACAAAGTAGTCAAAATTTTATGTGATACCGACAAGGTGGAAAAAAACACAAAATGCAGTAACTTGGACATATTATTGTCTTAGTGTTTGCTTCCCGTGTTTCATTCAACGATAATAAACTAGCACTTACCGTCTACAGGATTGGATATGGGATGGACAACAATCTAAATCAAATCCATTCATCACATCAATTTGATGAATAATTAATGGTGGCTATGGCGCAACAGCCAGTCGAGGTGCAATAGCGTGTCTTGCAACAGTGGGTCAAGCAGCGCAACAACAAATCTGACGGTGTAAAAGCTGATTTGGGAGTGCAACAACGGGTCTGGCGGAGCAACAGTAGGTCTAGGGATGCAACAAGAGTCTGACAGTCAAGAACACATCAATCCCTTAAATAGAAATTTAAGTAAACTGTTGAATGACCATAAATATATTGGGTAAACACTCGGTCACACGTACACATGTTAATTTGAATTTTAAGCGGATTTAAAAGAATACCTTAGCAGAGCGATCAATAAATCAGCAGATCGCCAATAAAAACCAGAGCTACAACTCAATACCTGCAAGCCTGAATAGGTAAATACACGCAGCTGCAGCAATCAATTATTAAAGCAGGGAACAAATACATTGGACGATCACCAGAGGCAGCAACTACACTGGGTGAACTATAGAGGCAGAAACTACACTGGGTGAACAAGAGGCAGCAACTACACTAGGTGAACAATAGAGGCAGAAACTACACTGGGTGAACTATAGAGACAGCAACTACACTGGGTGAACAATAGAGGCAGAAACTACACTGGGTGAACAAGAGGCAGCAACTACACTGGGTGAACAATAGAGGCAGAAACTACACTGGGTGAACTATAGAGACAGCAACTACACTGGGTGAACAATAGAGGCAGAAACTACACTGGGTAAACAAGAGGCAGCAACTACACTAGGTGAACAGAGGCAGCAACTACACTGGGTGAACAATAGACAGCAACTACACTGGGTGAACAATAGAGGCAGAAACTACACTGGGTGAACAAGAGGCAGCAACTACACTAGGTGAACAGAGGCAGCAACTACACTGGGTGAACAACAGAGGCAGCAACTACACTGGGTGAACAACAGAGGCAGCAACTACACTGGGTGAACAAAAGAGGCAGGAACTACACTGGGTGAAGAGAGGCAGGAACTACACTAGGTGAACAACAGAGGCAGGAACTACTCTGGGTGAACAACAGAAGCAGCAACAACACTAGGTGCTGCATGACCCTTGTCGGTTTAGAGCTTTATTTGATTATAATAACAATAACCATACTAGGTGAACAACAGAGGCAGCAATCACACTGGGTGAACAATAGAGGAAATAAACATCTTAGACGAACAATGGGCGTAGCACATAACCCACCTGGAACAAAAAAAATCATAAAACCCAAAACCCACCTTAGTAAAAACTATGAAAAAAAAAAAACATACTATACTGCTTATTTATATTCAACCTTAATTTAACTTAAGATAACCTAACTTAATCTAACCTAGATTATTTGGTTCAACAAGATTGATCATCAAGATCTAGGTGGGTTACGTCCAATTTTGAACTTGTACTCAGTGGATTTTGTCCTAGGTGAGTTTTGTCCTGAGTGGTTTTTGGTTGTACTCCGGTTGGGACTTGTCTAGCATATGTCAGTAGGTCTACTGTCATGCTCCTCTATTCTTATGGCTGTATAAACATATTTTATTTATAGCCTATGTAGTTGTTTAGTATATTTAGAGGGAGGCTATAAATCCGAAGGGGGCCATACAGCGTCTGATGGAATGGAAGGCAGTCAGGTTTGATCTAAGGAAGGAGAGGAGAGATCAAATTCCCTGCATCAAGAGTTCCTTACTAGGATCAAGGAACCTTCCTTGAGGAGCACATAACTGAATTAGTCCTCTTTAAGTGTGTACGAACTGCAAATGAAGACAACAGTGTAAAACTCGTCCACCTAAATGAACTCAAGGTACTTTTTAATTATGAACAGACTACTACACAACAAACAAAAGTACAAGACATAAAGATGTAACACAGAAGAGTGTTTGACGTGGCGAGGTCTACACCCTGGTGTCCAACAAGATCTGCTCACTAATCCCTCACATACTTAGCGTGTAGAGGCCAGCAGGGAGCCCTGGGGTGAGCCCCTCAACCACTCAGAAAAACCCATGCAAGAGGAGCCGGCGGTAGGGGTGGGCGGGCAGGGTTTTGTTGCCCCCTGCTGCTGCGACGCCCGCCCGCCTGTCATCAACTCATTATCGCTACCGACTACCATCGCATGAGCACTCTTATTCTACTTGTTCTCTTATTCTTAAACACCTAAGTTTATTCCTTCATCTTTCCTATGCATGTTGTCTTCAATATAAACTGTACTGTTATAGCTAACAGCTAATCGTAAATCCCTAGGCCAGTGAGGACTTAATGTTGGAGTGTATGTAGATGTGGTGGTTGTAGCAGCTGCAGCAGGGGACACCACCAGTAACTAGCTCGCTGATGACTCCGCTATTGTCTAGCATACTTGTAGAGGGCATCCCGAGAAAATGACCCAGGCATTCTCAATTGCTTTCCAAAGTGTTTCCGATTTAACAAGTCTCTCGCAACATAATTATGTCTGATACTTTTACTATCACTCAGTTTGTTGAACTATGAGTTTACTAGCAGATTCAGGAATATGTTAGGCATATTGTTTAAGGAGTGCTTTGGTCCTGCAATTATAATTCCGCGACTATACCGACTTAGCCATAGGTTTATATAATTTCATACTAAACCTATTTGTAGAGAGTAAAGTATCATTCTGTAGTCTGTATTCCTCAAAACAGTTCCTGATCAACTGGGTTGTGGTACATATGTTGGACTGCGGTCGGCGGGGCACCAACAGCTGTATCTATCAGGCCAAGAATAAAAGGCCAGGTCTGGGACCGGGCCGCGGGGGTGATAACCTCAATAAGCGAGTCCAGATAGATTCCAAGTAATCGTTTTAATTTCTGTGATATATAAAACAGCGTTTTACACACGCCTATACGTCGTTGAGAAAAGCATCAGTTACTTTAGAATTTATTACATTAGGAATATCACAGTAAAATTACGTAGTAAAGCAACAATTGCCGCAGCAGGATTCCGTCATCAAGCAATAACTACCACAAGTTAAAACAGTAAGAGTCACTGTGGGATCCTACTAGTATCGTTCAGTTTGCTGACGCTGGCCGTTTATGGTCAGCCTTGACCCTTTGTGAGTCAGCTGATGCTTGTGTCAACTGTCTCACGAAAATGCAGATTTCGTGGATTTTTTTTTTCAGTTAAACTTGTCATTGTTTCTGAAGGAAGGCTACAATTTTGTCCTGGTTTGTATATCATCTGGCCGTTATGATGTTCATTATGCTTGTGTGCATCATGTGCTATGTGTAAAGAATCAGTATTATGTAATTCTAATTTTGTACTACCTCTCTTATATTTTGCTCATTAACAAATTAATGTTTATTCTACAGAAAGTATACAGTCAATTTTTATTACATTAAAATCGTCCTGTCTATCATTCGTAGCAAGTAAATCCTTAATCTCTGAAAATTAAAATTAGATCAACTTGAACGGTGTGACCAGAATTCCACTAGGTTAACTGTATTTGCAGAATATTGGTGCAGCAATTCTGAGAAAAGACAAAGTTCTTTTTTCTTGCTTAATTAAGACGCTTCAGCAACACGGTACAAGGTGGTTATGACAATCATTGATCTATTTTCTCATTATCCTTTTACACGTAATCCAATTTTAACTTTTGGTTGATAATGGAATTAGCTATCTAATTCCATTGTCACCATTAGAGAAGAGGAAAATACGGTAACATAAAAGTGTTGCAGTGTGCTCCCTGGGTCTGTGATCAGACCCACCAAGGTCTAATAACAGACTACGTTGTGTCAGAAAGTCCGGTACTAGCTCTGAATATTTCCGTCCCACGGCAGTAAATATGTTTGCTACATTAGACAAGCAGATGAGCTGACGTGATTGCTATGGCACAGACCGCAGAATGGTCTTGTGCCATCTATGTAGACTCGTACACATCCTAACAGTAGCCTCCTGAGAGTGACCTTTGCCCTTTACGATTCATTGTGGGAGTCCCATATCTGTATAACAGGATATATATACCTGATCGGAGACATATTGACATTTCCCATTACCTTTGCTAAACTTCGTGGATCATACCTCTTAAAACTGAATGAGTTTCGGACCACCACATAAGACATGTCCGTTACTTTCCCATGGCGTGTCACAGATTTAGCCAGTAAATCTGCCATTTTGTTAACCGACATGGTTTGGTACCCATTCCAGAAAAAAAAAAAAAATTCTTTGCTCTCCTGTCTTTTGTGGTTGTTAACTGATGTCAAGCACTACTGAGGGGTCCCACAAGCTGTGTAGTACTTCTATGGAGTATTACATCTTGTCCCTTGGTCTTCTCGAGTCGGATGTAATGTAGCGCCATTTAGACCAAAATATCTGTGTGTGAGATGAGACAGTATATGACTTCTGATATCCGAATTCATCCACGAACGCGAAAAACTGCTCTCCCGAATGTCCGTGACCCATCAGTATACAGTGCTCTGTAGGTGATGTACCGGCCTCTTCAAAGGTCAATGAACTGGCTGCTCCATTCCAATAGGCTAATGTTTCACTTTTTTTATCTGCAGGGTGAATCTATCAGACGGCACTTGCATGCAAAGAAGTCGACCTACCGCGATGCTCTCGATACTGTCCTACCAATCTTCCCGAATTAGTACCTTATTATAATTTGCAACTACTGGCATAAATGTAAATGGCAAAATTGGAAGCATGAGTGATCCAAGGGACAGGTGTGTAGAATACTGGGTTAGCCACAAGTCACAGGTTCATTAACAGAATTTAAAGATAAGCTACTGAGTATAAGAAAGAAAAGCGTTGTAAAAAAGGTTCTTAGCATTTTGCAAAAATCTATAGGCTCAGTTGCAATTAGACAGATAATTTGTAAAGATACTGATACATGAAATTGGTAACAGCCAGGGATAGAGTTGATATCGCTTATGACATATGAACTACTTGGGTTTGCACCATCATTATGACGATATGCCTACTCACAGGATGAGTGATGCTGCCAGATCTCATCTTTGTAGACAATTTCTGTCGAGTGATGCTACAATACGTATGAAGAATACCCAGCATTGTACTTATAAAATGTTTAAGTCCTACCTCGTCATCCATTGAGACAACTTACATCCCATGCATGTTTAAAAATATAAAATATTTCGATAAATTTTACGTTGAATAATGAAGAATTCTGATAAACAACTGCAGCTCAGTATTATATATTTACCTAAATCGTCTTTATTCATATAATTTTAAAATTTCCAAGTAAATCAAGCATAGCCTTACCAGTTTTATAAAAGTTCTTGACAGTAGGAGCAACGAATTAGAACTGCGACTAACGCATTGGTAAAATATGTAAACAATACTGTAAACTAAAATGAATACTTACACTAAATGATAAAGTTATGTACGGTTTACTTAAAAGTTACAAAATCCAACCTTACTAAGCTTTACCCTATTACATTTATTTCGTATTAGTCTTACCTAATTTAATATAAAAAATACCTGGAAGAGGTATCATGAATATACTGATATAAGATGAAAATATTGTCAATGAATGATGGGTTGGGAAGGGAAGTGATTGTACGCTACACAACATTAGTCCACTTAAAAGATAAAATGTCTGTGTTTACACATATGTCTAAAAGTAAACAAGATTCTATGTACTATGTTTTGAGAAAATAAGCCGCTTCATGTTGTTTAATTTAAACTTAACGAGGACATATCACAAGTCATAAATTTCTCACCCAATCTCGAATGGTGCAACTTTATTTAACAATAACTTTAAAAGCTCTCACATTCTGCTTTGTAATCTAAGCTCTTTATATAATTACAACTAACTCAACATATCCTCATTTTTTTTGCACGTGTTATAATGCGTAAATTTTCTACACGATCAGAGCAACGACAAAAATTCTACACATTATTAGTTATTTTAGGTTTCGTTCAGGTTAACTGAACCTAACATAAATTATGCAGTAACGAAATTACATAGAACAGGCGGCTTATGTCTAACAGCGAGGAAAACATCGACCCACTTAGGTGACCCCTACACTCTGTGAATAGCAACAGTAGGAATAGTAACAGTAGCTACTCATATGACGATAAGATATATAAACAATGCTCTTGGATATAAATATTTATCTTAAGAATCCATGTCAAGTGTTACACAAATTATCGTCACACTGTCAGTGTATATACTGGTGGAAATCTTATGCGACTCATTTGATGAGATACTGTCGGCCCGACACCTACAAAAGACTTTTTTCTTCGTCAAGGAGGAGGGGAAGTTGGAAGAGAGCTCTTCCTGACGCAGATCTTAGTCAATGATGACCTCAGTGATTAAGCAGCCGTTGTCGTCCGTCACCTGCAGAAGGGTGATGCGTTCATCAGGAAACAATTAAGGGTTCATGACAGATTTCTTTATCCAATGATGACCTGCTCAATGATTAAGGAATCACTGCATTAATGATGCTGGGTCTTAGTGATTAATCAAAGGCTATCGTCCCGGAGGTACGTATCAGTGAGCAACTGCTTGCTTAACGCAGAAAGGTTTTCCAAACATTTACAAAACAAAGAATAGCATTTTGTGTCCTAGGATATTGCATGAGGAATACTACGAGACTGGTCACCTGAAGATACGCTACCACAAAGATTATTATTATAATAAAAAAGAAGCGCTAAACCCTAAGGGTTATAAAGCGCAGGTTACCACAAAGAAAACAGTGAAATAAAATTTTGCCAGTTTTCAGATATGTTTGGCAAATTAAATTACTGTACTACGTAAATTTTAGCAAGCGTATATTAAGGTGCTATGCTAGTTTGGGATAAATTTTAGCTAAATATCGCTGTTTAAATTGAGGAAGAGGAAAAGGGATGGGATTAATCTTCAGCAAACCAGACTAAGAAGGTATTTGATAGCGATAGCACACGAGTCCAAACACATAACACATTCATGGAAACCACAAGTTAAGCATGCCTCTGCATTTGCCTTGTGTTAAGACTACTATATTTGCGCTTGCTGAGTGGCAAGTATGATCTGACACTCCTTGCAAGGCGTGTGATGCTAATTAGTGTTCAGGTGTTGTAATCTATAATTATTTTATTACGTTACTATTCCTACACGATTCCCTACGTCAATTTCTCAATGTTCTTTGTACAACTGTACTATTTTCTGTGTTTTAAGTTAGGTTATAGTAAGTTATATAAACCAGTAAAGACGTATATCTGACCACAAATAGCAAATTAAATGAAACGGCCGCGACACGTCTGGCAACGTGATGGCGAAAATGGCTTAGATATTCACATCTAATTCAAATTGGAGATGAAAGTAGACATGTCGCTCCGTCTTGTTCAAGACGTTGAGAAATACAGTAGACCTCGCAAAACTCCACCATCGATAGATATGTGTCTCTGTTTACCGGTGCGTGACACGGCGTCATACTAAGCTTTGATAGCTCGACATTCAGCGCCATAAAAATAAATGACTACTATATTCCCAAAGTAACAAAATGGACAAGAAATACTTATTCCATGGTGTACATAGGTTGTAAACTATTATCCGAGTTCCACCGAGTAAAAGTCGTAAACTGCAAACTGCCTACTGGTTACACAATCTCTCCCCCCCCCCCTCCTTCCCCACTTTCAGACTTTTAACCCAGTTTGCTACTGAAACTCAATTAAAAAAAGTTTTCATATTTTATAGTAACGTTATTATCTAGATTTATGATATACAGACAAAGTAATTTAATACAAGTGGTTTTATTTGCAATATGTATATACAATGACAAAAAGACCGTTAGCTGATTAATATTAACCTATATTTATTATCTATAAAAGGTTATTGCTATTTAAGCAACACAGTTAAATGTAACTAAACTGTAAATACAAGAGGAATACAAACATTTGAAAAATCCTATCAAATTATATTGCGATTTTGGCTGAAATAGCAACGAAAAAAATATACTTCACTGTGTTTGTTTATTATTGAATTATTGTAAATTTACCTTATATATGTTTAGTTGGATTAGGCTAAATTAAATTGAGATTGTTATAATAAGGTTAGGTAAACTTTCTAAGGTTCTTTTGGTACAAAATTTCTAACTCTTACATTAACATAAATGATAAAAAATATATCTTTAAACGTATAAGAGAAATTTTTAGAAAGGACTTAATTTGAAATGAGTTCTTGCTAACTGACCAATTTGGCACAACATATATATATATATATATATATATATATATATATATATATATATATATATACAAAGAAAGATCGCAGTCAGCAGGATTCGAAACTACTACTGAAGATGGTCAAGATTCCCAGGCAGCGATCTAATCAACTCGGCTATACAAATGCCACAGAGACTGGGCAGCCTGGTTCACAAGCCATGTTTCTTTCCCAGCCCGGGCACGTCAGTGAGCCTCAAACATGGATTTAAGCTATTTCAATCTCCTCCTCTATGTTCTGACCTCTCAAGCGATTTTCCGAGTAGTAGTTTCGAATCCTGCTGACTGCTATCTTGTTTGTATATACCCGCTTGTTTCTGCGTGGTGCACTGATATAAAAATCGCTTGAGAGGTCAGACCATACAGGAGGAGATTGAAATAGCTTGAATCCATGCTTGAGGCTCACTGACGTGCCCAGGCTGGGAAAGAAACATGGCTTGTGAACCAGGCTGCCCAGTCATGTGGCATTTGTGTAGCCGAGTGGATTAGAGCGCTGCCTGGGAATCTTGACCATCTTCAGTATTAGTTTCGAATCCTGCTGACTGCGATCTTTCTTTGTATATACCCGCTTGTTTCTGCGTGATGCACTGACATATATAAGTAGTACTGAAGGCGGCTGAGCTGTCCCTGCGGCTGTACGGTCTCCTTTCCTGAGCGGTCCCTCCTCTGAGCGGACTCCTTCCGCGCCCGCGTCCCCGCCCGACCGGCGCCCTGCCCGCGCGCCCGCCCTCGCGCCCGCCCGCGCCTTCTGCAGCGTCGTCCGGATCGGCCCCGCTCCCCGAATTTTTTTCCGATTTTTTTCGAATTTTTTTTGAATTTCATTTTCTTGTGCTCTCCATCTCCTCGGATCAATTTTTTTGGATTCCCCCTATGGGGTTTTGAATTTCTTGTGCTCTCCATCTCCTTGGATCAAGTTTTTGGGTTTCCTCCTATGGGTACCCCTCCCACCACACTTCCACCCCAAATATTCCTGCTCCATCTCCTCGGATAAACACCCTCTAAACCATGTATTTCTCCTCCACTTCCTTGGATTCCCCCCCCCTATGGGGTTTCGAATTTCTTATGATCTCCTCGGATCAAGTTTTTCTCGATATCAATAATACAAAGATTTTCCCCCCACACCACCCCCATCCCAAAATTTCTGCTCCAACTCCTTGGATCAAGTTTTTCTCGATATCAATAATACAAAGACTCCAACTCCTTGGATCAAGTTTTTCTAGATATCAATAATACAAAGACTCCACTTCCTCGAATCAAGTTTTTTGGATTCCCCCCTCTGGGGGTAAGCATTCAAAATGGACTCCCACTTGCATCCCAAATTCCCTGCTCCAATTCCTCGGATCAAGTTTTTCTCGATATCAATAATACAAAGATTTTCCCCCCACACCTCCCACCACCCACTTCTACCCCAAGTATTTCTCCTCCATCTCCTTGGATCAAGTTTTTTCTCGATATCAATAATACAAAGACTCCATCTCCTCGGATCAAGTTTTTTCGGATTCCCCCCTCTGGGGGTAAGCATTCAAATGAACTCCTCCTATGGGGCATGATACTTTCTCTTACTACAGGTCTAAACAAGTGTGACGTCACCCCACCTGTGTTTACTCGGCGGTCAGTGACGTCACGTGATGACCTCAAACACACAGGCTGAATCTTGTCGAGCAAACATTAAAATGCAGGATAACAGTAATACACAATATTTTCATTTATTTATTTATTATACAACCAATGCATTTCATATACATTTCTGGTAATACAAAAAAAAAAAAAAATACAAATCATTGACTAAAATCAACATAGAGTAATTCTTTTTCTCTTGAAGAAATTCTGTGCATTTTGTTCTGGATCATCTTCGTCTTCATCTGATATATAATAAACTTCTGGGGAGGATGATGGTGGGGAAGCCGGTGGATAATTTATGGGGGAAGACGGGGAATCGTCAACAACACATGAACTAGGTTGGGAATTTGTCATGAAATATTCCATCTCACTCCATACACATTTATCACAATAATAACTACTGGCACATTCTCCTCTCATATTAATCTCTTCATTCATATTATTATTAGTGCTACAAGTAGCGGTAGCGGCATCCACATGAGACTGGGGAGAAGGTCCGATCTCGACGTGGGTAGGAGTTACAATGTCCTGGATAAAAGCGTTAACATCAACTCCATGAGTAGGAGGCACATTCTCAACATCCACATGAGGCCGGGGAGAAGACGGGATCTCAACGTTGGTGGGGGGGGGGGGGGCAGCAGCATCTCCATACGGGTGGGTAGGAGGCGAGGTGGATCTCGCTCCTAACAAACCCATCAACTCAAAAATCATTTGCTCCTGTCGGATTTGATTTGCGCGAATAAGTTCCAACATCCGCATTATATTCACATTTGGCAAAGAAAAAAAAAATCCTGATTAGAAGAATAAGGTGCACCTTTAATTGCATTAAAGTACAAAAGTTTTTTACTGGTTAATACATACAGTTCTAAAATCATTTATGTGTAAAAGAATAAAAGATTTTTCACTATTACAATAAGATTCACTTGGTTAATGAACAAAATCACTTACCATTTACCGCAGGAGGATGTTGGTTAATCCAACATACACAGGGATACTGTCTTCCCTCCTCGTAGACACCTCCAACGGGATACTAAATTGGATTCATCCTTGACCCGACTTGTTCTTGAATTACAGAAGATCCAAACAGCGACCCCAGCACGGGCATTTTATACCAGTATTGTGACCTTTGCTCCGCCTCTAAACGCCTCAGGCTCTACCCACCGTACGATAATTTCAATATTTTACACAGATTTTCATAATTCCACGTTGAATTATTAGCAAATACACTTGAACATGAGGGCATATTGAAATGCCCATATGCATATTTCAATATAAATTGATCATTCTTTAATTTATTTCTACTAAAATCTTTAAATTAATATGGTATAATTTTCTTTACGCTATAATTTGTAAACTTATACACCAAATATATAGCATACAAGCCGCACACCAATGATTTTTCATGTTGAATCCTCTGATTAATACCGTTCATGAAATTTCTCTTGTATATAATTTTCTCATATATATTTGTATAATGTTTTAAATCCACCCCGAAACTATCTAAATATATTAATATGTGTTTGTTCACATATATAGTAATCCAATGACCCATATTTTTATCTTGATCGTTCAATAAATTAATGATGAAAATTATCGGTTTATCTTTTATCCTCATAATAACTTCATTTATATTATTTGTGGCAAAACATCCCAAATACGAGGCATATCTTCTCGTATTATGTTTCAAGGCAATATTTATCTCTTCACAATTCATGGTCTATACTCTTGTATGCACTATCACTGTTCTATTTTCATTTATATTTAAAATCGCATTAGTTTCACCAAACATCAGACAAATTCTATTCTCATCTTTCGGTTTACCAAATGTCATATCTATTCTCAAATTACCATTCTTCTCGACAGATATAGCATTCTTGACCTGTTCACTTCTCAGGTTAACACCTAATATAGTTCTACCTTGGAGAAAACTCTTATTGTGATCTTTTTACTTTTGTTGTGAAAAATATTTATCGTAAAAAAAATGTGTTAGTCATTCGAGAAAGATATTTGTTCTATTCATTAAAATTTTAATTCGTAATATGTAAAAACCGAGAACGGTGAAAGATTTTGTTCTATTCATTGAAATCTTAATACGTAAAAATATTTTTGGGTTATGAATTGGATATACTTTTTCCTCTGCAGGAAATACACCTGGTACTGTTGTGAATGAAACTGAGAGTAATGAAGCACAGCATGGAGGTGCGACGGGGAATGAAGATGAGAGTGCAGGTAGTTCTACTAGTGTTGGTACCTCACAGCGCGGAGGTGCAGCGGGAGGTGTGGATACTTCTGTCCCCATTAATGAAGATGATGAGAGAGCAACTACCTCACATGACGTGTCTGACAGTAATGTCGCACACAATAGTGGAGGTGAAGATGAGAGACCAGAAATTATCACATACATCCAGAATTTTAGAGGTAGGCATACAGTGAGGAAATATAGTGTTCCTTCAACTTATAACAGGGAGTTAAGAATGTATTTACATGCATATAGGGATTATTTTATAGATCAGATGCGAGATATGTATGATAGATCACCTCTAGCAATGTCGCTCAGAATCCACCCGATTATAGTTATAAGGACATTACGTCAAAACATATCGGGTGATGATCAAAATGGACAATTTGCGATAAATTTAGCGTATGAGTTAGTAAGTGAAGAGGAAATCTCTGAAGTATTTGATCGATGGGTGGGAACGATATTAGAAAGATACGAGACAGAGTTGCAAAATCAGGAAGGATCTGGCTGGATCATAGATCAAATCGAATCTTTCAGTATTGAATACGTTAAAGTAGAATTCAGAGTACAAGTAGGATCATATGTGGCATATCCCAAGAAACTGCGAGGGAACCAATATGTATTTAATCCAGAGATTAATGATGAGTTATGTGTACTGCGTGCTTTTGCTGCCTATCAATGTCATAAGAAGAACATGTCACGGAAACATAGTTGCAAAGCAGTTAATACTAAGAAAGGATGTCTTAATCATGCAAAATCTTCTATAGATGATTTTCCCATAACACGTGATAAGTTAGGTATATTAGAGAAGGAAAATAAAATATCATTATATGTTTATCAATTAAGAAAGGATCAAGGTGGGACATTTGTGGCCATGTGTCGTAAGGGGAATAAGAAATATAAGGACATCATGTGTGCGTTATTGTTGAATGAAAGTCATTTGGTTTTAATCAAAGATTTTGACGGGTATGTTAGAACGATAATGAAGGATCATGGTGTAAAGAAGCATTGTCATAGTTGTTTGATGAAGTTGAATACACAGGAAGAGTTAGATATCCACAAAGATGGATGTAAAATCAATCAAATTCTCGTATTCCCCTCGAAAGGAACAACAGTGCACTTTAAAAATTTTAGTCATACACATTCCAACGAATATATCGGTGTATTTGATTTCGAATGTGCATTAGACATCACTCTCCCGGCAGGTAAAATTGAGTCTCGTCATAAAGCCATTGCCTATTGTTATATTATATTTGATCGCAAAGGAGAAATAGTGTGTATGAAGAGTTATAAGGGGGAGGATGCTGTTAATCATTTCATTTTAAATGTTAGTGGTGAATAGACTAAAATAAAGTTTAGAAGAGAGTACCATGTAATCCATATGACAGAGGAGGATAAGATGAGACATGATTCTCAGATCACTTGTGAATTATGTGGTAACTCCTTCAAAAATACCCAAGACAAACGTAAACATCATGACCATACTTTAAAATTCAATAATTATATTGGAGCCTATTGTGGTCGTTGCAATTTGCAGTGTAAAGATAAGAGTGAGAAATTATTACTTTTTTGCCATAACATGTCGTATGATTTAGGAATAATTTTAAAGGAATTGCAGGTTGATAAATATGAAATTGAACTTCATTCGAAACAAGGACTCAAATTCTTGAAAGTAGACATAGGTAAGGTTAGGTTTCAAGATTCTCTGTCTTTATTGAATGGATCTCTTTCCACTTTAGCAGATCAGCATATCAAGGCTGGTAAATCACTGAAATATACAGAGGCTATTCTGAAAGATGTGCCTCAGGATGTCTTACCTTTATTATGTAAAGGAAAACAAGTTTTGTGTTATGATTATATTGATAGTTTAAAGAAACTCGATGAAACAAAATTACCGAGTAAAGAAAATTTTTTTAATTCTTTGAGAAATAGTACTATTAGCCAGGAAGATTATGATAATGATGTTTTGAAAGTATTTGGCTTGGGTAAATGTAAGACTTTAGGAGATTACTTGATTTTATATCTCAAGACAGATGTTGGATTGTTAGCCGATGTCTTCATGGAGTGGCGTAAAACACTCAAAGATATTTATAAGCTAGATGTTAGTAATTATATAAGTTTACCATTATTCAGTTGGGATGCATTCCTCTTGAAAACTAATGTAAAATTAGATATGATATATTCTCATGAGTTATATGACTTGATTAAAAGGAATCTCAGAGGAGGGTTTACATGTGCAATTAATCAGTATACTAAAGCAGATAATCCCTTAATTACTCCCAATTTTGATGCTGAGAGTGGAATGGGTACTCATATTTTATATCTAAATTTTAATTCTTTGTATGCTAGTGCGATGGTTGAAGCTCTTCCACAGAATGGTATCAGAAAATTATCGAATGAGGAGAAGATTGCTTTCCTCGATGTGGGATTAAGTAATGTTTCGTGTGAAGGTCAAAAAGGATATTGGATAGAATGTGTTACCAAGCCCATGTCCCCTGAGGTAGCTAGACGCACTGATGAACTTCCTTTGATATTATCACACATGAATATATCAGAAGAGATGTTATCGTCTTATTGTGAATCTACATTGAAAAATGAAGGTAGAAAGACCCCCAAATCTAATGCGAAATTAGTTGCTAGTCATTTACCTCAGAAAAATTATTTGATCAGTCTAGATTTGTTACAATTATTACTGGAATTTGGGTTAGAGGTGGAAAAGGTTCATGCTGTATATGAATATACTCAGTCAAAATTTTTAGAACCTTTCATAACAACTAATATTGCACAGAGAACAGCCACACGATGCCCTATCAAGTCAATAGCTTTCAAATCAACTAATAATGCCATATATGGGAAATCATTGCTGAATATTACAAAGTATGCTGAATATTATAGATATATCAATAATGAGAAAGCATTTGTTAGAGCGGCTAAAGATCCTTTCTTAAAAAATATCACACATTTGAATCAAGAGAGCGTGATTTGTACATTCAACAAAGAGAAATTAGAAGTTAAACAACCACTTTATCTCGGTTTTCAAATTCTTGAGATTGCTAAAAAGAAATTGTATCATTTTTGGCATAAAATTTTAAAACAGCATTATGGTGATGATGTAAGACTTCTGTATACCGATACCGACTCGTATATTTTTAGTTTGAAATGCAAAGATTTGTACACCGAGTTAAAAAGTGAACCTTTGTTAAGATATATGGATTTTTCAAATTTCAGTCCTGATCATCCTTTATATGATAATAGTAGAAAAGGTGAGCTGGGGTTATTGAAATCAGAAATGTGTGATAATCATATTAGCGAGTTGATAGCACTGAAAGCTAAAATGTATTCTGTAAAGATTGCTGGAAGATCAACTACTGTCAGTAGAGCCAAGGGTATCCCTTCACATTTTATGCCATTATTAATTCATGCAAGATACAAGAATGTTTTAACAAATGTAGATAGGGAATTATTCACGTGTAAGTCTATAAGTAACGTAAAAGGTGAAATATGTACAGTAAGAATTAACAAGAGAGGCTTGTCAGCCTTTGATGATAAAAGGTATCATTTGAATCCTAATGAATCCTTGGCTTATGGACACCCTGATATTCCACCATCTAAACGTAGGAGAATGGAGTGATTCCCATGTTGTATTACCAGAAATGTATATGAAATGCACTGGTTGTATAATAAATAAATAAATGAAAATATTGTGTATTAGTGTTATCCTGCATTTTAATGTTTGGTAGACAAGATTCAGCCTGTGTTTTTGAGGTCATCACGTGACGTCATTGACCGCCGAGTAGACACAGGTGGGGTGACGTCACACTTGTTTAGACCTGTAGTAAGAGAAAGTACCATGCCCCATAGGAGGAGTTCATTTGAATGCTTACCCCCAGAGGGGGAATCCAAAAAAACTTGATCCAAGGAGATGGAGTCTTTGTATTATTGATATCGAGAAAAAATTTGATCCAAGGATATGGAGGAGAAATACTTGGGGTAGAAGTGGGTGGTGGGAAGTGTGGGGGGAAAATCTTTGTATTATTGATATCGAGAAAAACTTGATCCGAGGAATTGGAGCAGGGAATTTGGGATGCAAGTGGGAGTCCATTTTGAATGCTTACCCCCAGAGGGGGGAATCCAAAAAACTTGATTCGAGGAAGTGGAGTCTTTGTATTATTGATATCTAGAAAAATTTGATCCAAGGAGCTGGAGTCTTTGTATTATTGATATCGAGAAAAACTTGATCCAAGGAGTTGGAGCAGAAATTTTGGGATGGGGGTGGTGTGGGGGGAAAATCTTTGTATTATTGATATCGAGAAAAACTTGATCCGAGGAGATCATAAGAAATTCGAAACCCCATAGGGGAAGAATCCAAGGAAGTGGAGGAGAAATATATGGTTTAGAGGGTGTTGATCCGAGGAGATGGAGCAGGAATATTTGAGGTGGAAGTGTGGTGGGAGGGGTACCCATAGGAGGAAACCCAAAAACTTGATCCAAGGAGATGGAGAGCACAAGAAATTCAAAACCCCATAGGGGGAATCCAAAAAAATTGATCCGAGGAGATGGAGAGTACAAGAAAATGAAATTCAAAAAAAATTCGAAAAAATCGGAAAAAAATTCGGGGAGCGGGGGCGATCCGGACGACGCTGCAGAAGGCACGGGCGGGCGCGAGGGCAGGCGCGGCGCCAGTCGGGTGGGCGCGCGGGCGCGGAAGGAGTCCGCTCAGAGGAGGGACCGCTCAGGAAAAGGAGACCGCTCAGCCGCAGGGACCGCTCAGCCGCCTTCAGTACTACTTATATATATATATATATATATATATATATATATATATATATATATATATATATATATATATATATATATATGTCGTGCCGAATAGGCAGAACTTGCGATCTTGGCTTAAAAAGCAACGCTCATCTTGCCATATAGGGCAAGTGAAAATTTGTGTATGCAATAATTTCGTCAAATTTATTCTGAACCTAACGAAAAAATTATATTTCATTGTGTTTGTTTAGTATTAAATTATTGTAAACAAATCTAAAATATATTTAGCTGGATTAAGCTAAAAGAAATTGCACTTGTTGTAATAAGGTTAGGTAAGTTTTCTAAGATTCTTTTGGTGCAAAATTAAATTTTTTTACATTAACATTAATGAAAAAAATATATCTTTAACTGTACAAGAGAAAATTTTAGAAACGACTTAATTTTAAATGAGTTCTTGCTAATTGACCAGTTTTACATATTCGGCACGATATATATATATATACATATATATATATATATATATATATATATATATATATATATATATATATATATATATATATATATATATATATATGCAATAAGATCACAGTAAACAGGTGATTTCAGAATATGCAAAACAACCACTGTGAAAGGATAGAGAAATTCCAAGCGCTTTTCCTTGCTATAGTTTGATTTATGTTACAGCATAGGCATCAATATGGTTTACAAGTATGTCACTTATGACAGACAAGGCATTCAGACCTTATGAAAATAAACTCATTAATTTTTTTATTTATCCTTCTTTAATTAAATCATCATTTTAGCCGGTTTCATGCCTTAAGTGTTTGTGTTTAAGATTCTGCAATGTAAAATGTTTTGTATAAGACATATTCTGATAATTTAAAGCAAAATAAACAGGAATCAAATTAATTTCATAAATGAATATATTTGATTTTTTTTTACAATTTTACAATGATCTTGAGAACATACAATTATATGCACACATGTACAGTACACTCTTTAGATTTACTTTAGGATTACCTAATAAAGTCTAATAATGTAAATTATTTTCCATTTTAATTATCATCAGCAAATAGTAGTCAAGATGATTATAATAAATATTCCTTAGCCAATATGCGTCATACATCTGAAATGTATACGGTGTTATAAATTCCAGTTCGATCTGAAATATAATCTGGCTGAGAAACTTAAATTCATGGTCAGAATGAGAAGGGAGAGAAAGCATGGGGCACACATCGTTGCTGGTTCAGGCCCTGCATTTCATCATGCATTATTGTTGATTATGGGAGCTCATGACCGCTGGCCAAAATACGCTGAGCATGCAGCCAGACCAAGGATTGGCTATCAGCTCAAGTCATTTTTGTTCTCCAATGTTTTTTTCTAGTTATTACTGTTCTGCTGCATATAAAGGAATGAGGGATTGGGAAGGATATTTTTCTTTTAACGTTAGCAAATGAGTGAGTGTAGACGGAAGAACTATTGTGGTAAAATAAAAGTTTTGGTCTGATAGTACAAAGAGGAAAAATATGATGATAAAATAGATGGTGTAAAGGTTTAGGTCTGACAATGAATACGTTTTATCTATGATATATATACGTGATATCTATGATATATCTACGTGATATCTATGATATATCTACGTGATATCTATGATATATATACGTGATATTTATGATATATATACGTGATATCTATTATAAATATATATATATATATATATATATATATATATATATATATATATATATATATATATATATATATATATATAATATATATATAATATATATATATATATATATATAATATATATATATATATAATTATATATATATATATATAATTATATATATATTATATATATATATATATACAGATGTATAATATATATATGTATAATATATATATATATATATATATATATATATATATATATATAAATAATATATTTGTATATATATAATATATATATAATATATATATATAATATATATATAATATACATATATATAATATATATATAATATATATATATATATAATATACATAATATATATATAATATATATATAATATACATAATATATATATATATATAATATACATAATATATATATATATAATATACATAATATATATATATAATATATATATAATATACATAATATATATATATAATATATATATAATATACATAATATATATATATAATATATATATAATATACATAATATATATATATATATATATATATATATATATATACATAATATATATATATATAATATTATAGTAGACTTCAGGATGTACATGTTTATAGAGGGGCCACAGATATATCAGATCACTTTCTAGTTGTAGCTACACTGAGAGTAAATTTTGTTGAAAATAAGAAAAAGTTTTGGAGTGAGATTAACAAGTTAAGAAAGCCTAGAGAACAAATGGATTTGTCAGTTAAAAATAGGAGAGGAGAGTTATTAAATGGAGAGTTAGAGGTATTGGGAAGATGGAGGGAATATTTTGAGGAATTGTTAAATGTTGATGAAGATAGGGAAGCTGTGATTTCGTGTACAGGGCAAGGAGGAATAACATCTTGTAGGAGTGAGGAAGAGCCAGTTGTGAGTGTGGGGGAAGTTCGTGAGGCAGTAGGTAAAATGAAAGGGGGTAAGGCAGCCGGGATTGATGGGATAAAGATAGAAATGTTAAAAGCAGGTGGGGATATAGTTTTGGAGTGGTTGGTGCAATTATTTAATAAATGTATGGAAGAGGGTAAGGTACCTAGGGATTGGCAGAGAGCATGCATAGTTCCTTTGTATAAAGGCAAAGGGGATAAAAGAGAGTGCAAAAATTATAGGGGGATAAGTCTGTTGAGTGTACCTGGTAAAGTGTATGGTAGAGTTATAATTGAAAGAATTAAGAGTAAGACGGAGAATAGGATAGCAGATGAACAAGGAGGCTTTAGGAAAGGTAGGGGGTGTGTGGACCAGGTGTTTACAGTGAAACATATAAGTGAACAGTATTTAGATAAGGCTAAAGAGGTCTTTGTGGCATTTATGGATTTGGAAAAGGCGTATGACAGGGTGGATAGGGGGGCAATGTGGCAGATGTTGCAAGTGTATGGTGTAGGAGGTAGGTTACTGAAAGCAGTGAAGAGTTTTTACGAGGATAGTGAGGCTCAA